>NC_140216.1:42368530-42378530 GCF_951802725.1 Rutilus rutilus | reverse complement strand
ACCGGATAATCTGCAGGAATAAAGGACAGGACTTCATCCGCCATGATTGAACGGAGTTATAAAATGTTAGGCTGTGATATAAACTGTAAACAGTTTCCCTCGCCCTGTCTTTGCTACATTAGCAGAAATGAAAGGTTGTCTCAGAGGTGAAGAAGTTTGATGAAAGACTTTAGTTCTTCTGAATACTGTGCGCTGATGAATCATTATTAATAGTGTGTGTTGATTACATCGGTGTGTGTGTGAAACAGAGAGAGCTGGAGCAGATGAAGGAGAGAGAGAGGCCGAGAGATGAACCACCGCTTCCCAGCATGCAAAGCAGCAGCACACAGACAGAGCAGGTAGTGTGTGTGTGTGTGTGTAGTATTCTACATTGCACACCAGTACAGTGTGTGTTTACTGTCCTCCTCCACCAGGTGGCGTCTGTCACCTTAGAAACCTTTATATGTTTCCTCTCAGGTGCAACTGTTGCTATGGCAGCAGTGAAAGCCCCGTCTACTGGTGTGTGTGTGTGTGCGTGTGTGTTTGACTCTGCGTGTTCGTTGCGCTCGGCCTGACGAACGCATCTCGATATAAAGACTATTGAAAGAGTTTGAGCTGCCTGTGATTAAATGACGGGCTTCTTATGTGCCATTTCTTTTCTGCCTGTGCATAAACTCCAGAAGGAAGAGGAAGAGGAAGAGGAGGAGGTGATAAAGGGCAAAGGTCATGGAAGGAGCGTGACATCACAGTCATCTGACCCAGAGCTCGCATCTGATGACATCATCACAGAGCGGTGAGGAATAATTAGAGCTGATGAAAAAGTTCTGTGACATTGGAACATTAGAACTGATAGATAGATGCACAGATAGATGAAGGACAGATAGATAGACACAGATAAACACACAGATAGATAGATAGATAGATAGACACAGATAAACACACACAGATCTCTCAGTCATCAGTGGTGTTCTTCTTCTTCTAGGGATGTGCTGCGCGAGGCGAACGCTCGTCTGGTTCTGGTTCTGCAGGAGGTGCTGAAGACCACAGCGGCCGCAGAGGAGACCATCGGGCACGTGGAGGCCATGCTGGAGGCCAGTCCGAGTCACATGACCCCAGCGGAGGCCGGTCACATGACCCCAGCGGAGCGGCTCAGACCCGGACCTGCTGGAGGTCAGACACACACGGCACTCCTCAAACCCTTTCATCTGTTCATCTGATCAGCTTTTGGGAAATCAAATTTCAATTCAGTAAATGCGTAGATTTTAGATCTGATCATAGATTTTAAAGGATTAGTTCACCCCAAAATGAAAATTTCCTAATAATGTACTCACCCCAATGCCATCCGAGATATCCACGTCTTTCTTTCCTCAGTGGGAGAGAAATTATGTTTTTTGAGGAAAACATTTCTGGATTTTTCTTCTAACAATGGACTTCATTGGTTCCCATCGTTTTTAAGTCCAAATCAATGCAGTTTCAAAAGTCTCTGAAGTGTTTAAACGGGCTGTACGCGATCACAGCTGAAGAAGAGGTTATCTAGCGAAACCATTCATGAAGTCCATTGTTAGAAGAAAAATCCAGAAATGTTTTCCTCAAAACACATAATTTCTCTCCCACTGAGGAAAGAAAGACGTGGATATCTCGGATGGCATTGGGGTGAGTACATTATTAGGAAATGTTCATTTTGGGGTGAGCTAATCCTTTAAGCGTTGAACTTTTTTTATTTTATTTTTTTATATCGAATTGAAATTTGCTTCAGAATTGATTTGAATCGAATCGTGGGATTCCTAAAGATTCCCACCCCTAGTTTTTATTTAATTTCAGATCTTTCTTCAGCTTTATAATCAACAGTGACGTCACTTACAGTCACTTCAAGTCACACATGCTTTCTAAAGATTTAGAAAGATTTAAAGGCGGCCGTGACACTAAAGTCACAGCGCCGCTCGTCTGCGAAGGGTTAATCACAGATGACAGGACCATTTAATTGAGATGTAGGAACCAGTGAAGCCACATCAGATCCTGTCCATCTTGTTTGTCCCTCTCTGTTGACTCATTGTCTTTGCATAGAGATGTTTTGTGTACTGTTGAGGCGAGGTCATGTGACCCAGGCACACAGGGAGAGAGTGTGTTTGGGCGTGTTAAGGGACGTCTCGTGTCATGTGATCGACTACTCCTGTAACTCGACACCCAGAACGGTCTGTGATCCATTCTTCTGCTCGTCTTAATCTGCTGTCTGTCATGTCTCTCAAAAACATCATTTGCAGAACATATCATGCTTTATTAGTGACGCCTAGTCAAACTATAGCGTGATAAAAGGCCCCCTGAAGTCAAAATGTACGTTTTTTAGCTTTCAGTATAAACATGTTAGCCTTAAGGTTATGAACAAGCTTCCAAAACAATGACAAAATTAGCATTTAGTTGCAGAGACTCTCTATTTGTTCCGGTGAAATCACAAAATTACACCCAAAAGTGTCCCTGCTTGACACACAAGCACTGATGAACATATTCGCTTTTGATAGGAAAAATTAAACTATACGAGTGCGGATTAGAACCCAGAACCTCTGACTTGTCAAAAGTTCTACCATTAGACCATTAAAGTGCACAAGAACGTTTCGCGGATCTATGCATTTATTCAAGTGAAAATTCTCTGTACTAGCACTAACAATATATCAGTGGATCTCAATAAATGACAAATTAAACCCAGTACACTATTTTTTCCAGAATAAACCTTATTGTACACATATATTGTACATATATCTGATTTAGCATTGAATAGCAACCATGGTGCTGTCAGTCTGTGAGGTGAACTAAACGCTATTGGCTATTTGAAAAGGGGGAGGAGCCATTCAATATGTCCCGCCTTAGCTTCCTGTTTCAGTGGAAATTACCTCAACGCATCAAACAAAGCTGCGCGTTCCAAGGCACTTCAGTGGGCCTTTAAGGTACAGCGGCCTTTCCGTCATTTCAGTCCGGGCCAGTTCAGGATGCAGAACTTTTATGTCTGTAATAGTTTGCCTGTTTCTAAAGACATCGACAGAAAGCAGCATCAAGACGAACGTGGATCCGATCAGCTCTATTACTCGATGTTTTGATGTCATCAGTGAACCAGCGAATCTCTTCTGTCCCGTACACAGACGCTGATGACGTCAGCATGTTTTCAGCAGAGACGCTGAAGATCCCGGGGGCGGGGCTTCTGCACCAGGGGGCGGAGCTCCAGCTGGAGAGGGAGGAGTTTCTGATGAGCATCAGCACACGCTTGCAGAGCGCCGTAGAGAAGCTACTCATCGCCATCACTGACACCACCACTCAGGTACGGCAAGCACAGGGGGACAAAACTAACGCTTCGACTGTGAACCGCTCAAATCATCACATTAGAATGATTTCTGAAGGATCATGTGACAGTGGCTACGTTTACATGCACAACTTTTGTTTCAGTCGGACTGAATTCATTCCGATTGATGAATCCGAACGTAGTGTTTACATGAACGCTTAACATGATCGTGTTTGTTGTGCGCGTTTGTGTGTCACAAGCTTCAAATCGGGATATATTTTTTGACATATACTTACTGCACACAGTGTTTCACACCAGCACTCAGGCACAGGGAGCCAAAACTAACGCTTCGACCATGAACCAGTCAAATCATCACATTAGAATGATTACTGAAGGATCATGTGACACTGAAGACTGGAGTAATGATGCTGAAAATTCAGCTTTGATCACAGGAATAAATTACACTTTACTGTATATTCACATAGAAATAGGGTGACCAGATGAGATTGGCTGAAATTCGGGGGGGGGGGGGGGTTGTTTGGGGAGGTTTTGGGGTAGTCCTACTATGATATTAGACTACATAGCCTATAATAAAATGAATTTTCAAACCTGAACCAAACATATTTTTATTCAAAGATCAACAGTCAGACATTAATCTTTAGTCTGCCACAAAAAAACAACATTAAAATCATGAACTCAAAGGTCATTGTGACAAAAAACAAAAAAAAAGACTGTTGTAACAGTGCGTAAATCAGACATTTCAGCGCTAATAAACCTTATGCCAAAATTATTATTATGACGAAATTGTCGGTCATTAAATATGAAAACTAAATAATTGTGTAGATGATTTGCTTTGTGCAGAAGTATTTTTCTCCGAAGGCCGAAGTATTTTTTTGCACACAGTGCCGCGACCAATCAAATCACTCCTTTACGACTGGATGCCTGCACATTCACTGTCCTCACGGCTGCGGCAACTTGCGCTCGCTTATCAATGCATTTAAATTCGCGCCTACAGTATCTTTGTAGAACTTAAAAAAAAAGAAAAAAAAAAAGATGCTGCAGCCAATGAGCAGCCGGCGGGGGCTGACTGCAGGACGACTCCAGGGCCGGCCCGAGGCATAAGCGAACTAAGCGGCTGCTTGGGGCCCCGTCGCCACCAGGGGGCCCCCAAGCGATTATTATTATTATTTATTTTTTTTACATATTAATTAAATTAAACAAGTGACATAAATGAATGAATGGATTAATAATTCAAGACAAGAAAATTCTGATTTCATGATCAATATACCTGCCTACAACTGCTGCGGTGTCTGCCAGTGTTTGAGTGATGCGCATAACCTCGCGTGCATAGACAATTCGTGCGCAAAGTCACGGTAATGTTAAGCCATGTCGCAAAAATTTGATTTGATCAATGATTTATCCTTTAAATTTAATGATATTCAGAACAGAACAAGAATAAAAAAATAACTAAAAACAAGCCAAAACGAAATAATTTAAAGCGAAAGTGCTGGGCTCACGTATCTCTCTCATTAGAATCAAAATGTTTTAACATTCGCGATGGATTTGGATGGTAAACTATTCTTTATTATAGGCTTCTTTGTACTTCACCCACGTTCCAATATCGAGGGGAAAAAAATCATTCTCTTCACATGCGCAAAAATGTGCTTGCAAATATCACAGTGGAGTGGTGCTTAGGCTACGCAGCGCTGAATACGAATTGTTGGCTTATTTAAACAGAGCAGTGCAATTTTTATATGTTAGGTTGACTATTTTATTACTATATTTTATTACGGCTTTAACGAACAGGCTGCGATGTCAAGATTGCAATGCTTGAATATGTTGTGTGTGTGTGTGTGTGTGTGTGTGTGTGTGTGAGGCGCGGGCGCGATCGAACAGTGGAAACATAAAAACATACTCCGTCATGTTCATACAAGACATCATTCAAACTGCAAAAACGTTGGAGGATATTTTTCAAATAAGTTTTTTTTTATATGTTTTGTGACAATTTGTTTTCAGAAGTTTCAAAGAGTTAGTAAAAGAGTAAAGAAAAAGTTAAAACATTTTTAAGTATCTATTTTTTATTAAGTATTTATTTTGTATTAATACATAACCTCATTGTATTAATTTATAATGTAACATTATAGAGTGACATTGTGTCAATAATCGTCAAGCACAGGTGACTCCGCGTGGTGGGAGGGGGCCCCCAAACCAAATTCTGCTTAGGGCCCCCAAAAGGCTCGGGCCGGCACTGGACGACTCAACCTCCACGGACAGTTTTTAATGTTTTATCAGACAATAACTACTCAAGAATTTGCTTTAGTATAATTTTCGGGACAATTAGGGCCGGATTCGGGATTCGGGACAACGGCTTAGATTTCGGGACGTCTGGTCACCCTACATACGTTTACACACGTTTTACACTGGAATAATATTTCAGTTTTTATAGTTTTTGATCAAATAAACGCAGCCTTGCTGAGCAGAAGAGACTCTTTCAAAACATTTAAAAATAGAAGTAATTGTCAGTCAAGTCACATTTATTTATATATATATAGAGCCGCTCTGGAGAAAACCGTGATGTCATCATCCAGCTCAGTTCAGTTCTCATATAATGATGTCAAAGCAGGCAGATCAGTAATATTGTTGAATATTAGATTAAATGTGTGTTGTAATATGAGTGTTGGCTGTTTCTGAAGCAGGATTAGGTTATGTTTAGAGCGTATTTGTTGGTTAAACACATTGTCTTTGGATCATTAACTAACACTGCTGGTTACATCAGATGAACGAACACTCAAGCTAATGCTCACAGGACACAGTGGGCGGAGCCTCCGCTCCAGTCGCCGGTAGATACCAGCTGATTTGCATAATGCTTTGGTCTCCGTGGCAGCAGCTTAACATGCGTAAAGCTGTGTGTGTGAAGTAAAGCGAAACACTCTTTCCCAGTAGTTTATGTCGGCTTCGCTCTGATCATCACTTCCTGACAGAGATTCATATCTTGAATACTGAACTTGAAGATATTGATATTTATATATACCACAGATTTAAAGATCGGCTCAGATCCTGTTTAACTTGAAATGTGAGCAAATGAGCATGTGGAAAATGTGGGATTCAAACGGGGATCCCTGGAAATCTGTAGAGAAGTCCTGTGTAAAGCTTTAAGTAGATTTAACATAAATAAATAAATAATAAAAATAATATTAAAGTGAATAAAAGTAGATTAAAATAAAATTGTAATATTAGTAAATTAATAAAACAAATAATACAATTAGATTAAAATAAATAAAAATAATATACAGTACTTTAGTTAATAAGTATATAGATCAATAACAAATAATATCTTTTTTATTTTTTAATAAATGTTTAAAATAAATTATAAAAATAGATTAATTTTTTTATTTGATATATATAAATGAACACAATAAATAACATGTTAGATTAAAAAATGTATATTAATAAAATAAACAATAAAAAGATAAAAATAAATAAAAAAGATAAAACATAGATTAAAATAAACAAATAAATAATACATAGTTCAGTACTAGAGTGAGTGGAAAGTTTCCAAATAATATATTCCGTATAAACTTTATACATGCAAATTTTTAGCTTCCTTTTGCATCTGAAAGATTAAACCCGTATCTTATGTTATCAGAGCCATTCTTCTGTGAAGCAATAATAAACCACAACAGAACCACCTGTACATCAGCACAACCTCTGATCCAAGACGCATAAATCCTGGAGGTGACGAGTGTGTAATGCTCGTGTTCGGGGTCGTAATGGCTGGATCTGAGGAGTTCATCATGTAATGGCTTGTTCAGGAATGAAGATTGATGTGGCGGCGTCGAGGTGTGGGAGGAGAAGTTAATCAATAATGTGTTTATCAGGGAGACTTTGAAGAGAAAATAATGACTGGAGCCAAACGAAAACGCCACATTCATGATTTATAAGCGTTTAAAGGTCTCGTTCTCAGTTATGAGGAGCAGGAATCTGGTCGGACAGGCTCGGGAAGGGTGTGTGTGTGTGTGTGTGTTCACTCACCTGCTGGCCGTGTGACTCCGCCTTCACTGACGTCTCTCACACATGTTCACTAATCAGGAAGTGAGATCGACAGAGAGAGAGAGAGAGACCTAGACAGAGAGAGAGAGAGAGAGAGAGAGAGAGACCGAGAGAGAGAGAGAGAGAGAGATGATCTCCCCCCGGAGCGCTGCTATTCTCTGTTCTCACTTGTTAATGAGGCCCTGCCTTTTCCCAGCGGATCGTTGCCACGGAAGCATGGAATTGTTAATGAGTTTCCAGCAGGAGTAACAGAGGGAAAGTGAACGAGAGAGTCCTGGTGTTTTTACAACTCTCCTGTTTGGATTTCTTGGCTACAGGTTGCTTTGAGTTTTGCTTTCCTTTAGGCACAGATCACTGGGATATTTCGGGATTTGTGCTTTCCTTTAGACACAGCTCTCTAAAAGCACTGGGATATTTCGGGATTTGACCGGCCATGCGAAATCTCTCGTGTGTGTTTACCAACACGGAGACTCTTCTGTCACACACTCGCACGTCGCTTGACGATTAGCCTGGAACGTCTCTGCTTTAGGATCACGAGAAGATCGTCGCGATGGATTCCTATCGGACGTTTTGGGATTCCCACTTTGTGAAGGACAGCTGGCTGGACAGTCAGGATCAGGATATTTACGAGGTTGAGTCTCGCATCCCGCTGCCGAGACCCTTCCCGCTCTCTCACCTGCTTCACGAGAAGAACGCCGTAGTGGTGCACACACAGATCTCGCACGTCAACCGGCGCGACAACGGACACCTGCTCAAAGTCGTCTCCAAGATCTCGCTTCCCACTCCTCCGTATACAGTAAGTGTGTGTGTGTGTGTGTGTGAGGATCCGGAGGTCACGGGAGATCGAGTTCCGACCTTTGAGAATCATGCGGAGGAAGGTTTTATAGACGTTCAGTGTCTATATCGTTAGATAAGAGCTTTTGTACACGTTGACTTGCAGTGTAATGAGATTCCAGGGTGTGTTTCTGTGTGTATGAAGTGTTTTGTGTGTGTAACACGAGATCAGTCTCACTGTCGTGTTTTTATAAAGTCCTTTTGTTGAAGCTTCTCGCTCTTCCACCACATCAAGCACTCGGAGAGCGATGCAGGAAGAGTTGGAGATCAGGCGAGTGGAGCATGTGCACTACCTGTCAGAGCTCTGGACGTGCCGCTCTCCACCGGCCCGTCACTGCGGCTGACCTCAGATCTGATGACGCTTCTATAATCTGATTCGCTGAAAATAACACGATCCGCTAATGTATGTTTCTGCAAATAATTATTGATAATCTCTTTCAAGTCTTGCACATGAATGGAGGAATTCCCACAGAAGTAATGTCAGCATGTCCGTCTTGATGAGCATCCTAACAGACACACACTGCTATGCCTTCAGTGAACCCGTGCGGTCGAGACAGGACGTGTGTGTGTGCATTATGTCTTACAGTGACAGCAGCCTAATGTTCCTGTCGTCTGTTTTTAATGTCAATCAAACAACAAAAGAGAAGTAAATCACTCACAGCTCTGGATTGAATGGCTTTTGTAGATTTAAAAAGGATAAAGCTTTAATTTATACAGCATACTTTAAATACTTTATTCAACTTCTGTACCTGGAAACTAATGTGAGCCCTACCCTGAAAAACCTGAAAAGCACAGTTTCTTTTATCAGTATCTTTTACTCTATTGTATATATTAGTGCTTTTGCTTGTGGTTAGAGATCATTGGTTCTTATTTGACAGTAGTTTCCCTGAACCCGACACACACCGAAACCCTGAAGCTAAACCTGTGATACAAACCGAACCGTTGCGCCCCTAATGTGAACATACAGTAAAGTGTCATTTACTCCAGTCTTCAGTGTCACATGATCCTTCAGAAATCACTCTAATATGATGATTTGATGCTCAAGAAACATTTATGATTATGATCAGTGTTGAAAACAGCTCATATTTGTGTGGAAAGTGTGGTACATTTTTATTTCAGGATTCTTTGATGAATAGAAAGTTCAAAAGAACAGCGTTTATCTGAAATAGAATCTTCTGTAACATTATAAATGTCTTTACTGTCACTTTAGAAGTGTTAATATCCTTTTTTTTAATCCTACTGACCCCTAAGTTATGAACAGTAGTGTGTGTGTATGCCAATCACTTCTATTGTAAGGTCAATATTCTGGCTTTTATTCTGAATCGAGCTTCACATATTCCTAATAAACCATCATGCATCTTCTTTTCCTTTCTGGTAATACTAGAAATAATCACTCAGGGATAATAAACTCTATTTATTATGATGCTTTTTTTGGTGATTGCACAGAGTAATGTCCTAAACACACTGATTCTCATCCTCATAATAGCACACAATCATAACGAAGCTCACAGTGAGACTGTAATGAAGCTCTGCTCGTCGGTGTATTGATGAATGTGCATTACTGTAGTTCACTCCTGAAACTCTCTGTTACAGTAGATGTTCTGAGTTAGGAGTCCACATGGCACTGATGTCTGATTAATACAGGCATATTTGTTTGTGTTTTTGTGATTTATTTAATGCATTTACGTTCATAAAGGAGTAAGTCCTGCATTGGCCCAGTTCAAGATCCGTCTGAAAGTTCAGTTTGCAAATTAAACTGAAATTAATTTTAAAAGAAAATTTTGTAATGCGTATCATTTAATCTGAAGCTCTGGTTTGAGTGTGTTTGCCCTGTTGTGATGTGTGTGTGTGTGTGTCTCTCTCTCAGCT
>NC_140216.1:42251030-42366030 GCF_951802725.1 Rutilus rutilus | reverse complement strand
CGTTCAGAGATGTTTCAGACAGACCATCATTATCAGTGCGTTGTCATGGTTACACTCTTTTGTTTTACTCGTTTACTCTGTGTTCGGTGGAAACTGGCGCGTCGTAAACGTGTGAAGGAGCTTTAGAGCGCCTCTAGTTCGCTGTTTACCACTAAATGTGTACCGTAGTCATTTCACAAGACAGTGCGATCGCAGGTCACATGATCACGTGTGTGTGTGCAGGATTGTGTAGAGAGCACAGCGGGATGTTTGCTCTGATGTCATTAATCTGTCATGTGACGGTCATCTGTGATGTTTAAATCACCTGTTGCTGTACTCTACAGGAGTGTTGTTTAGGGCGGGCTCTCGAACTCGATACTTTATAACCTCGATACCGTCGAGTTTGGAAAAAAATAAAACATTTCCGAGTCTAAGACACCAGAACATGCAGGACTCATATATAGTCATTTTGCGGTTTAATATTTTCACTTTTGCAACATTTCATTTGAGAGAAACTATCATCACAGAAGAAGCTCTGCACGACAACCCGTCACAGTAAAAGTTTAGTTTAACTTCGAGAGACTGCGATAGAAATATATATTGATATCATTTATAATTAATTAATTTTTATAGTTTATTAATTAATGTATCATTTTAACAGTAAACCTCTGTTGTGTTGCACCTGTCTGGCTACATCTTCACTTGAATAAAAGATAAATTAATGTTTAATGCCTTCATTTGATTACCAGAAATATTTAAATGCACAACTATTTAAAACCAGAACTGTTATTGTGTACAAACTTAATATATTAAGTTGTTTTTATGAATTTAAATCATTAGAATATGTTTTTGATTAAACCGTTAAAATGGACTATAGCCTGAATAACACGGTGAAGCCCAGAGCTGGCTGACGGTACCATCTGAAAAGAAAAAACTAAAACTTTTGTTTAAACTGTAAATAAATTGCTGTTAAATTGAACACGTTTTATTATTTCAATTAATTACACATGCTTTTTGATTTATAAAATTGAATTTAACCATCCAGAAAAATGTAACAGAAAAATACAACAAGTAAAATAGTCGGAATCCAGAAACATGTAAATGTGAGAGTGCTCATCATGCATATTCTGCTGTAATATTATCAGTTCATGAAATTGGTATTAAAATAACTGTGCGTTCACACCGCCGCCGCCTGGAGCTGCAGAGAAGCTGTGGCCGCCCCGTCAAGGATGCTGGTCAAAAAGTACGGGGAAGCTCTGGCCGCTGTGACGGAGCAGCATTCTGTGTTGCATCATGGGAGAAGAGAAGTGTCACACCATGAAATGTAAACAGAAAAAACAAGCAATATATTGACACTAGAAACCTTTTATAATGACAGCATTTTTATAACCGTTTTGGGCACATTTGGTCGCGAAAAAAAGAAAAATGAGCTATTATTATTAATAGTGAGTCCGCGCGCGGCCGGGGCTCTCTCTCTCTCTCTGCTCTCTCTCTCTGCTCGCTCTTATGCCCTGTTAAACTGACAGGACTTAAAAACACATACAAATGCTAAACGTTCACTCTATGATGGTTAAACTGTGCAATTAATCCGATAATGATAGGAAACCCAGCAACGGCGATGATCAGCTTCTCCTCCACTTTCTCGGAACTAATGTTTTGGTAGGAACGAAAGTTTACATTTCTCCGGAATCAGCCAGCGCGAAGGACGTCTGTATTCCGATTGGTTGCTGGCGTTTGTCGCTGAACCGCATCATAGCTCATTACCATAAAGCTGAGCTACTTTCAACTTTCTGATTGACGCTCAAAACGCGACGCCGATGGCTTTGACGCTCCTTGCTGCTGAGAGAAGCCAGCTTCCATTGAAACTGAATGACTTGCGGTAACTTTGGCAGCTGAAGTCGGCGGCGGTGTGAACGTACAGCTAGTGTGGGTCAGGAACCGCTATCAGAGTGTCGGTGTCGTTAGCCCTAGAGTCATTAGTGCTGGTGTAGGTGCAGCGTGTTCCACTGAAATTAGTCTTTAATAGTTTTAATGCTTTAAATTGTCGTGACCAAATTTTTTAATGGACCTCTCAGTCTCTCGCACGAATGAGCCGGTGTGTGTGTGTGTGTGTGTGTGTGTGTGTGTGAAGAGATCGTCTGCAGACATCCCTGTTCTCGTCTGTGGTGTGATCATCTTTTACTTTTGTGTGTGTGCGTGAGTGTGTGTGAGTGAGTGTATTATATTATTCTGCCTGTGTGTGTGTGTGTGTGTGTGTGTGTTTGTGTGTGTAGTGTATTATTCTGCCTGTGTGTGTGTGTGTGTGTGTGTGTGTGTGTGTGTGTGTGTGTGTGTGTGTGTGTGTGTGAAGAGATCATCTGCAGACATCCCTGTTCTCGTCTGTGGTTTGATAATCTTTTACTTTTGTGTGTGTAAGTGAGTGTGTGTGTGTGTGAGTGAGTGTATTATATTATTCTGCCTGTGTGTGTGTGTGTGTGTGTGTGTGTGTGTGTATTATATTATTCTGCCTGCATGTCTAAACCGGCTGCTGATTATGTGTGCAGTCCAAATACAGCAGACAGTTTTCTTACGTGTGTGTGTGTGTGTGTGTGTGTGAGAAGCTCTTTTGTTAGTCTGAGTGCTCACCGCGACCTCATTTAATTTGCAAATGACCTTAAAGAGTGTCAGATCTGAGTGGTTAAATATTCATGAGTTATTAGTGCATTCCTGTGTCTGAATGAGTGACGAACCCTCTGTGTCTGTGTGTGTGTGTGTGTGTGTGTGTGTGTGTGTGTGTGTGTGTGTGTGTTAAACACTGCGAAACTAAAGCTTTTCTCCACCATGAGCTTCACAAGTGACTGTAAAACTAGCCGGGAATAAGTTTGTCCCAAATGGATTTCAGCATTTCCAAGTCTTGTCCTTCAGTGTTTGTTGTCCTCATAAATGTTGTTTAACACTTAAAGATGTTGATGGTTGAATTGAAAGAATGTTGATTCATATTTTTCCTGCAGTGAGACTGAGTGAGAATCAGTGACCTGTAACACATTCAGGGCAGAAATGCTTTGTTGTCGAGTTCAGCAGACCCTGTTAACCAAATAGAGCCTGACGTGTGTGTGTGTGTGTGTGAGAGAGAGTGTATAAGACAGTGTGTAAGTGTGTCCCAAACTGTAAATGCTGTAACCGTATCATGATAGTTGTTAACCGACTGCTGTGTGTGTGTGTGTGTGTGTGTGTGTGTGTGTGTGTGTGTGTGTGTGTGTGTGTGTGAGAGAGAGAGAGAGAGAGAGAGAGCGAGAGAGAGAGAGTATGTGTGTGTGTCCCAACTGTATCATGATAGTTGTTAACTGGCTGGTGAGTGTGTGAGAGTGCGCCAAACTGTAAATACTGTAACTGTGTAATCATGACAGTAGCTGACCGACTGATGTGTGTGTGTGTGTGTCAGGAGTGATTGACAGCTACAGCGGCGAGCGTGAGGCTCTGGAGCAGCAGTTGCGCGAGCGGGTCGATCTGCAGCTTCAGCTGGAGCAGGAGTTGTGTGTGACGGGCCTCAGACTGAGGGAACTGGAGGAGGAGCGCCAGCAGATCCAGGACCAGCGCCAGCTCCTGTCCCGCCAGCAGGAGGCACTGAAAGACGGGGCCGGGGTCCCAGAGCTGCGTACGTCACACTCAACACACACTCACTGGCGTTACATACGTCACACTCAACACACACTCGCTGACGTTACATACGTCACACTCAACACACACTCGCTGACGTTACATACGTCATGCTCAACACACTCGCTGACGTTACATACGTCACACTCAACACACACTCACTGGCGTTACATACGTCACACTCAACACACACTCACTGGCGTTACATACGTCACACTCAACACACACTCGCTGACGTTACATACGTCATGCTCAACACACTCGCTGACGTTACATACGTCACACTCAACACACACTCGCTGACGTTACATACGTCATGCTCAACACACACTCGCTGACGTTACATACGTCACACTCAACACACACTCACTGGCGTTACATACGTCACACTCAACACACACTCACTGGCGTTACATACGTCACACTCAACACACACTCGCTGACGTTACATACGTCATGCTCAACACACTCGCTGACGTTACATACGTCACGCTCAACACACACTCGCTGACGTTACATACGTCACGCTCAACACACTCGCTGACGTTACATACGTCATGCTCAACACACACTCGCTGACGTTACATACGTCACGCTCAACACACTCGCTGACGTTACATACGTCACGCTCAACACACTCGCTGACGTTACATACGTCATGCTCAACACACACTCGCTGACGTTACATACGTCATGCTCAACACACTCGCTGACGTTACATACGTCACGCTCAACACACACTCGCTGACGTTACATACGTCATGCTCAACACACTCGCTGACGTTACATACGTCATGCTCAACACACTCGCTGGCGTTACATACGTCACGCTCAACACGTCATGCTCAACACACACTCGCTGGCGTTACATACGTCACGCTCAACACCAACACACACGCTGACATTACATAGGTCAAGCTCACACACTCGCTGACGTTACATACACGCTCAACACACACTCGCTGGCGTTACATACGTCACGCTCAACACCAACACACTCGCTGACGTTACATACGTCACGCTCACACATTCGCTGACGTTACATACGTCACGCTCAACACACACTCGCTGGCGTTACATACGTCACGCTCAACACGCTGACATTACATGTGACGCTCAACACATCATGCTCAACACACACTCGCTGGCGTTACATACGTCACGCTCAACACACACTCGCTGACGTTACATACGTCACGCTCACACACTCGCTGACGTTACATACGTCACGCTCACACACACTCGCTGGCGTTACATACGTCATGCTCAACACGCTGACATTACATGTGACGCTCAACACGTCATGCTCAACACACACATGCTAATATTACATACGTCACGCTCAACACACACTCGCTGACGTTACATACGTCATGCTCAACACACACTCGCTGACGTTACATATGTCATGCTCAACACGCTGACATTACATGTGACGCTCAACACGTCATGCTCAACACACACATGCTAATATTACATACGTCACGCTCAACACACACTCGCTGACGTTACATACGTCACGCTCAACACACACTCGCTGACGTTACATACGTCACGCTCACACACTCGCTGACGTTACATACGTCACGCTCAACACCAACACACTCGCTGACGTTACATACGTCACGCTCACACACTCGCTGACGTTACATACGTCACGCTCAACACCAACACACTCGCTGACGTTACATACGTCACGCTCACACACTCGCTGACGTTACATACGTCACGCTCAACACACACTCGCTGGCGTTACATACGTCACGCTCAACACGCTGACATTACATGTGACGCTCAACACGTCATGCTCAACACACACTCGCTGGCGTTACATACGTCACGCTCAACACCAACACACACGCTGACATTACATAGGTCAAGCTCACACACTCGCTGACGTTACATACGTCACGCTCAACACACACTCGCTGGCGTTACATACGTCACGCTCAACACCAACACACTCGCTGACGTTACATACGTCACGCTCAACACCAACACACTCGCTGACGTTACATATGTCACGCTCACACACTCGCTGACGTTACATACGTCACGCTCAACACACACTCGCTGACGTTACATACGTCACGCTCAACACACACTCGCTGACGTTACATACGTCACGCTCACACACTCGCTGACGTTACATACGTCACGCTCAACACACTCGCTGGCGTTACATACGTCACGCTCAACACACACTCGCTGACGTTACATACGTCACGCTCAACACACACTCGCTGACGTTACATACGTCATGCTCAACACACACTCGCTGACGTTACATACGTCATGCTCAACACACACTCGCTGACGTTACATACGTCATGCTCAACACACACTCGCTGACGTTACATACGTCATGCTCAACACACACTCGCTGACGTTACATACGTCACGCTCAACACACACTCGCTGACGTTACATACGTCACGCTCAACACACTCGCTGACGTTACATACGTCACGCTCACACACACTCTCTGGCGTTACATACGTCATGCTCAACACGCTGACATTACATGTGACGCTCAACACACACTCGCTGGCGTTTCACATGTCATGCTCAACACACACTCGCTGACGTTACACACGTCATGCTCAACACACACTCGCTGACGTTACACACATCATGCTCAACACACACTCGCTGACGTTACACATGTCATGCTCAACACACACTCGCTGACGTTACACACGTCATGCTCAACACACACTCGCTGACGTTACACACATCTTGCTCAACACACACTCGCTGATGTAGTGTTGTCAAAAGTACCGACTTCAGTACCAAGTCGATGTTGAGCGGAATCATAAACACCTCTGATTGGCCGTTGAGTTCACAAGCTCATCAAATATGTCTGTGATTGGCTACAATGATCAGCACACTGGAGCGTTTGAGAGCACAAGCAGGACCGGTCCGCTGATAAACTCCTGTTTTCAAACGCTCGTGTGTGTGTGTGTGCTGAAGAGCCTCATTGATGTGTATTTACAACATGTTTTTGAAGTGCTGATCATTGTAGCCAATCACAGACATATTTGATGAGCTGGTGAACTCAACGGCCAATCAGAGGTGTTTATGATTCCGCTCAACAGCGCTCAAAGCCTCACATTTTTTACATGTCAGTATCGACTTGGTACCGAAGTCGGTACTTTTGACAACACTACTGTGATGAACACTGAAGCTGAAGGGGTTGATGGGTAAATCAGAGTATGATTAACTTGTGATTTATTTCTTTATAGGTAGTATCAGTATTCATTCTCAAGGCCTGTTCACACCGAACATGAATCTTCACCATGACAAGATGCTAAATTACGCAATGCTAGCGGCGATCCGAACATTTGACAAAACCAAAAGAGCAAAATAAAGATCAGTTTTAGTTATTTTAGTACATCAAGTTAAACTAAACACAATAAAAATGGAAAACGTTTCATTGGCAACTAGCTGAAATAAAATAAGTTGAAGTTTTTTACATTTTGATTCATTTATTATAATGTTTATTTAATTTCAAGTAACGAAATGTATAATAGTAAAAATAGATTAGGTATGTAGTTTAACTTTAAACTTTTTAAGTTTAAGTTTTTCATCTAATATTTATATTTTACTTTATTTTAGCTTCATTTTAATTAACAAAAAAACTTTGGTTACACTTTATTAGATGTCATTGTTACACTGTAATTATGAATTTTAAGTACTGAGTAATACTGACTATATGAACTTGCTATATTATTAGGATTAGGGATTGGTTGAGGGTTATTTGCATGTAATTATGCATATTTATAGTTTTACACTGGAATTTTTAATAGTTTTAGTTTTAGCTAAATATAACAACCCTGCAATCAAGCACATTTCCCCCCAAATGTTTTAAAAGGCGCTTTTCTTTGGCTCGCGGTTCGAATGCCTCCAGATATCCGTGGTTGTGTGCGCTCAGGTGCGCTCAGGCCTTCAGACGAGAGTTTGCAGGAAGTGCCAAACGCCCCAGAGACGCTTCTAACGATGCTGTCACGTCACCTCTTCATGTTTCTGCCCTCTTTCCTCCTGTATTTGCATGATGAACGTGTTGTTTTCACTCTCTCTTTCCTCAGGACTAGTTGAGGCTGCTCTTGACGCAGCACCTGAAGCAGGTGTGTGTGAGTGTGTGTGTGTGTGTGTTCACGAGCTGCATGGCCGGCACGTCTCTGATCGATACACCAGTCACTGGAGCTTTGCTTGCTTTGGGCTCCCGCTGATCGACTAACCGCTGCCTCGATGGCTTTAGCATCACACACTCTGTGTCCGCTGAAACACTAGCATGGTTTAACTGCCGCTAACAGGTGCTAACAGGTGTATCTGGAGTGTCTCCTGATTGAACAGCCGTCTCCACATGTGCACAACAACTTCAGGCGATTTCACTACAGGATTATGGATGGAATAGTATAGTTTAAAAATACAAATATATAATAATTATAATAAAACAAAATAAACAATAATATAATTATATATATATATATGTATGTATATGTATATAAATATACACTGCCTTTAAAAAGTTTGGGATCTGTATGATTTTTTAAATGTTTTTAAAAGAAGTCTCTTCTGCTCACCAAGGCTGTGTTTATCTGATAAAAAAAAACAATATAAAAAAACAGTAATATTGTGAAATATTATGACAATTTAAAATGACTGTTTTCTATTGTAATATATTTTAAAATGTAATTTATTCCTGTGATCAAAGCTGAATGTTCAGCATCATTACTCCAGTCTTCAGTGTCACATGATCCTTCAGAAATCACTCTAATATGATGATCTGATGCTCAAGAAACATTTATTATTATTATCAGTGTTGAACACAGTTGTGGACACATTTTTTTTTCAAAATTCTTTGATGAATAGAACGTTCACAGGAACAGCATTTATTTAAAATAGAATATTTTCTAACATTATAAATGTCTTTACTGTCACTTTTGATCAGTTTAACTCATCCTTGATGAATAAAAGTATTGATTTATTTTATTTCTTTCCCCCAAAAATCAAATTAATATTCTTACTGACCCCAAACTCTTGAACGGTGGTGTTTAATGTTACAAAAGCTTTAGATTTCAGATAATGCTGTTCTTTTGAACTTTCTATTCATCGAAAGAATCCTGAAATAAAAATGTAAAAAACTGTTTTCAACACTAATAATAATCATAAATGTGTCTTGATCATCAAATCATCATATTAGAGTGATTTCTGGAGGATCATGTGACACTGAAGACTGGAGTTGATCACAGGAATAAATGACACTTGTATATTCACATAGAAAACAGCTGATTTAAATTGGAATAATATTTCACTGTTTTTGTTTGTATTTTTGATCAAATAAACGCAGCCTTGGTGAGCAGAAGAGACTCTTCCAGAAACATTAATAATCATACTGATCCCCAGCTTCTGAACGGCAGTGTGCTTATATTTTCAATACCCTTTTTAACTTGATTAAAGTCAATAAACTGTGTGTCTGTATTGGACTGATGGCTGTTCAATGAGGGACACGTTTCTTTTTCCTTTTCCTTTCTTTTTGCATTTGCACTTTTATCCCCGTCCTCCTGCACTGTGGGTTCGTGCGGTGGTTGCTGACCGGATCATGTGGTCATGGATCGTGCGGGAATGGGAACGGTTGTGGGAAATGTCTTCAGTCCATGTGCCATACGCAGTAGGATGCAAAAGTGGAGAACCTCAGAGAACATTCACTAATAAAACATGTCATCTTCATATTTCATGCCAAAATCAAAAGAACAAAATCTGAAACTATATTTTGCATAAAGAAAATCAAGTCTGTTTTGTTTGGTTTTAATTAAATTGATTGATTCTTTTAAAATCATTATTTAGCAATTGAGCAGTATTATTTTTATAGCGTCAAGTAGCTTCAACTTACAAAAAAACGTAGAAATGTTGCATTTGCAACTAACTATAATAATTTAGTTTAAGTAATATTTTCTTCTAATATATATATTTTTTTATAGTTTTAGTTTTAGTTTCAGTCAGCAATAACAACACTGCAATCAAGCACATTTCCCCCAAAAAATTATTTAATTAAAAATCTATTTTATTCTGTAAAAAACAAAAACATTTTCATGCCGATTAAGCAGTATTATTTAAGTATTAATTTTATACCATCATGATATTTATGTTTTATATATATATATTTATACGTTTTTTATTTATTTAAGTTTTTCTTCTAATATTTAATTAGTTTGTTTCTTTTGATTTTGTTTAAATATGATCTGAACATGACGAGTTTTATGAGATTTATGGTTTATTTCGTAAGAAAGTGCTGCAGTTTAATGATCATAGTCCCTCAAAACTACAGCTCAGTTTATAAACTCTCCAGAGCTTTGATGAAGAACTCGTAGAGATATGGATCTCTGAAGCTGCTCCATCCTTTTGTCATGGGTCGAGCCCTCCCGACCGCTCTCCTCACGTGTGTGTGTGTGTGTCCTCAGGCGTGTGTGTGTGCTCACGTGTATGTGTGTGTCCTCAGACCTGCTGGAGGAGACGGAGAAGCTGATGCTGGAGAAGGTGGAGGTGCAGCGGCAGGCGCAGAAGGAGAGCGTGGAGTTGCACCTGCAGGTGAAGCACCTGGAGGCGGAGCTTGAGGAGCAGGTGATGCGCGTGCAGGAGCTCCAGGACACGAGCCGGTCCGAGCGAGACGACCTCCATCAGCAGATCCAGGCCTTGGAGAAACAGCTGGAGAACAACCGCAGGTTCATGGACGTGAGTTTCCTCATCATGTCTCTTCCACGTTCATTAAACGTTTGACTCAGCACTGAAGTGAGTTAAACTGCAGTTCATGGACTGGCCACTAGAGGCCGGCTGCAGAAGAGACTCCATAGACCCGCATGTTAAAATGCCCAACTTTACAGCAGAGAGAAACATGTTTACAGCCTGGTACAAAAACTGGTTTAGGTCTATATTGCTAATTTAGCCCTTCATGACGACTGTGAGGGGGTTCATTTTTTTATAACTCATCCGTTTAAATTATATTAAGCCTTAAAGTTCTGCATAATTAAGGGTGTGACCACTTGAGTACTGATGTCACTACTAGCGTTTGTCTGCTGTCTGTTAGCGTCACGTCACCTCAGCTAATCCGCCTCTTTGGCCCTGTCACAAATGGCACCCTTAGCACACGTGGTCTTCCTACGAGTCCACGCTTTCGTGACGTAACGCCACTTTGACTGTTGGGAAGAAGTATGCGGTGTGACAAATGGGACACCCTACGGTCTCATGGACTTACCGGACAGGCTCACGCGGCAGCCATTGTAAGTCCACAAGACGGAAAGTGCATATGAATCCCATTTTCGTTTATCCGGGAGTGACGCTGCCAAGATGGCGACGGCTGGCTCCGCCCACTTTGGGCTTAAAGTCACAGCCTACGGCGTAGCTACGGCAGGAGTTCGACGCAGAGGTACAAATTGGGCTTTAGTTTGAGTAATTTTAGTACTCAGAGCCACACCCACCTGTTACATCATCACCACGGACCAATGGGAGTTCAGAGGTGTTTACCAGCCAGAACTTTTTCGTGAAGTTCGCTTTGGCAAGCTGTTTCAAACTCCCGAAACTGATTTTGAAATGACGTCACACCAGTTCGCTCTTGGATTTCACTTAAAGTATATCAGCGCCTTAAGTGTGTTACATCATCCGAATGGCTCAAGTGTGATGTGTTTCTGTCCTTGTGTTTATCAGGAACAGGCCGCGGACAGGGAACACGAGCGCGACGTCTTTCAGCAGGAGATTCACAGCCTGGAGCAGCAGCTGAAGAACCCGCCCAAAGCTGGAACCGGAAGTGACCGCAGGGACCGAGAGGTACGACACCTGATCGCTCGCCCCGAAGCCTCCAGCTAGTTTCACTCACGCCTTTAGTCCTCAGACAATGAGCTTGTGTTCTCTCTGCTGGACTGATATCAGCTCGAACACACACAACACCTCACAAAACAGCAGAACAACTCGAAAAAACACCAGGAATACAGATCAGCCTTAATAAATAGTCAGTTTATAGTCATTAAACGGCATTCGTAACCAATTGTATTTCCGTAATATGACATATTTCTGCAGTAATGAGTCCTAAAACACATAAACAAGTATTTTTTAACTTCTGATTCCATCATCCTGAATACAGTTGTAATCGAAATGATTCAACCCACATTGAAAATCAGGTTTATTGGCAAAATGTACAGACTTTCTTCTGTTTGCAATGAACAAATCAAACAAAAGTGATTGACATGGCTCAACACAACAAATGTTTCAAGTGGTTTCCCCAAATTCAACTGAAAATGCAACTTTTAATGACTTCTGCTGTCTCAAAATTATTCAACTCCTTCATGGCAAGCATCTTTAGCACTTAGTAAAACACCCTTCTGCTGTTATGAGCTGCTGCATGCGAGATGTTCTGAGGAATCTGAGCCCGTTCCTCATGAGCGATGGCCTCCAGGTCAGGGATATTCTTGGGTTTGCAACCGTCGCCTTCAAATCCCACCAGAGATTTTCTATGGGGTTCAAGTCAGGTGACTGTGACTGTCTTCTTGGACCATTCATATTACCATTTAGCCATATTTCTAGCATGCAGTCAAGCGTAACACTCTACAACCCTCGCCAGTTCAGATATCTCATGTGTTCTAGCTCAAGCACACCTGGTGCAACTAATGAAGCCCTTGATTGGTGAGCCGAGGCAGATTTGTGCTGTTGTGAGGGATTATATCAGGGGGTTGAATAATTTTGGGACTGCAGAAATCATTAGAAGTTGCATTTTGGGAAAAAACTTGAAATATTTGTTGTGTTGAGCTATTTCAGTTACTTAAGTTTGATTTGTTCATTGCAAACAGCTGAAAGTCTGTACAGTTTGCCAATTAACCTGATTTGCAATGTGGGTTGAATCATTTAAATTATAATTCAGCTCCCACATAAGCTGGCAGTAAATACACACACATTCAGTCCTTTACGTTAAGAGATGTCTCACAGCTTCGGCATGTGCAGAAATAAAGACACAGTAAAGGGATAGTTCACCCAAAAATAGTTTTAGTTATAGTTATAATTTAGTTATAACTCCATATCTAAAACTTTATCTACTAAAATAACTAGCTTCCGACAGATGGCCGTACGCATTGATTTACAGTGGAAGAGTAACCCTTGACCTGACACACAACGTAATGATGAACGCGTAAGCGCAGAGAATCGAGCAAAACAAAATCGAGTCTAAACCGTGAGCTAATTTTCATTTTTGGGTGAACTATCCCTTTAAGTGATTTGCAGTCAGTTGCCAGGCAGCGACACACACACACACACACACACTCATCTGACGTCATATGGCTGCTCTGTCCTCATCCCCCTCTCTCTCTCTCTCTCTCTCTCTCTCTCTCTCTCTCTCTCTCTCTCTCTCTCTCTCTCTCTCTCTCTCTCTCTCTCTCCTCATCCCTCCCTCATCCCCCTCTCTCCCTCTCTCTCTCCCTCTCTCTCTCTCCTCATCCCTCACTCATCCCCCTCTCCCTCTCTCTCTCTCCTCATCCCCCTCTCCCTCTCTCTCTCTCAGGTGCAGGAGTTGACCCGTGCGCTGCAGGAGAAGTCTGATTGCTGCAGTGAGCTGCTGATGAGCTCTGAGCAGCTGCAGAGAGATGTGTGTGAGAGAGACGAGGAGATCGAGACGCTCGGTGCGCGCGTGAGAGAGCTGGAGCACACACTCATGCACAGGGTCAGTGTGTGTTTCTCCTCCGCTTCTGCTGTTAGCCGCCAGTCTTACTCCACTGGGACGCTGTGTGTGTGTGTGTGTGTGTGTGTGTGTGTGTGTGTGTGTGTGTGTGTGTGTGTGTGTGAGGAGTGCGTGACGAATGGGAGTGTCTGAACGCTGAACATGTATGTGAGGAGAGCATGCTGAACGTGTGTGTCCTTGCTGTGCATTAATGTGGTGTGTGTGTGTGAATGCAGTGGTTTAGCATCACGTCTCTGCTTTAATGATCATGTTCTGTGTGTGTGTGTGTGTGTGTGTTGTTGGGCTTGTATGTCAGTCGACCTGTTTGTGTGTCTAATTTGATTGTGAATATATCTGCAGAAGGGAAGGGTCTAGCTGGTTAGTGAGTTGATCTAGATGTTGTTCTTCTGTGTGTGTTTCTGAGCGTCTGGTTACTGTAACACGCTAAAGCACCGCACACACGCCACACATGCTGAAGCCACGATCTGGAGGACGTGTTGTTTTCCACATCCCTGTTTATGTGACCTTGAGTTCTACAAAGGAAATAAATAAATAATAAAAAAATCTTAAAAAATAAACTTTTTGATTTTGAATAGTGATTTTTATTTTTTATTTTTTTTTACTTATTTTGAATGAATATTTTGTCATGTAACTATTGTTTAACATTGATTAATCATTTTGTTGTTATTTTTGTTTTTGTTGTAGTAGTTGTGATTATTATTTGCCGTTCAACATTATTATTATTAGATAATTAAATAATAATAATAGTTAGAAGTTTATGTAGATGTATTTTTGGAATATTGATGTTGTGATTTTTATTATTTTACTACTAATTGTTATTGTTTTATTTGTTATTTTGTAATTATTTTATTTTTATTTTATTAATGTTATTATTTATACAAATAAATAAATAATTTTTTTTGTTATTTTTGTTGCTTTGATTATTTTTATTTTGCCATTAAACTTTATTATTATTAAATAAATAAATCATAATCATAATCTTCTACTACTACTTTTTTTTTTTTTTACTTTTTTTTATCATTATTATTATATCTATCAGTAATCTGCAAAAGTACACATTTTCAAAATAGTACATGGTTCACCTGGACGACTAATTAGTCTGTATAATTACACATCAGAGGTGAGGGAGGATAACAGTTTCTAAACGAGCTAGTCTGCTGTGTGCGAGTGTGTGTGTTTATGTGCTGTGTGTGTGTGTGTACGCAGGTGGAGGAGGCTCAGCATGTGTCCATGGCGGGCCGAGGAGACGTCACTCTCGAGGCTCAGCTCCAGACCGAGAGAGAGGCTCTGGACAGGAAGGAGAAAGAGGTACTTCCTGTCACATGACCCTCTCACTGACAGAACACCATTACCTCCTGTCACATGACCCTCTCACTGACAGAACACCATTACCTCCTGTCACATGACCCTCTCACTGACAGAACACCATTACCTCCTGTCACATGACCCTCTCACTGACAGAACACCATTACCTCCTGTCACATGACCCTCTCACTGACAGAACACCATTACCTCGTGTCACATGACCCTCTCACTGACAGAACACCATTACCTCGTGTCACATGACCCTCTCACTGACAGAACACCATTACCTCGTGTCACATGACCCTCTCACTGACAGAACACCATTACCTCCTGTCACATGACCCTCTCACTGACAGAACACCATTACCTCGTGTGTATCGAGGTGCAGTTTGTAGTATGAAGCGCTCCTCACCTTCACATCCGTCACAGAGCTGTAAACCTTGAACTAAACCATCCAGCTCCGACGGGAATAACATCTCAAAATTGAATGCCGAGTTTATAAAAAACATTTTTAATCTATTGTTGTATCAGAGAGCGTCACTACTGTTGTCAAGTCAGCTTCATTTCTACTGCGCTTTATACACAACACATCGTTTGAAAGCAGCTTCACAGTAATAAGCAGAATCAGTGATGCTAACGTCATCAAATATGAGACAAACTCAGATTATAGAGTCAGTAGTACTCAGTGATGAACCCGCTGAATCTGCATCTCTGTTGTTTATACTGTAACACTGAACCGTCCTGTATTCACTCGTTACCCAGCTAACCTCCGCTAATCTGCAAAAACTTTTGTTTGGAGACTTTTATCATTTTAATAATTGATTGTTTTCTCCATGGTGACAGCGAGTATCATGACAACTTAGCTTGCTTTGAAACTATTAAAAAAAATTGCTTGTCAATTTTGCATTAATTACAAACAGACAGCCAATAACGCATTGAATTAAACATACAATTCTGAAGTTAAAAAATAAAAAGTCACTAACTAGCTCACTTCAGTGTGTACTTCTAAACTATACCTGTTCCATCTCTATACAGCACTCTGACTCTGTAGGCATTATTGTCCGACTCGAAATGAACACGTTACTGAGAGTTTCTGATATTATCATCATTCCGTGAGATGAAACTGTCCTGAGAGACTCAGTGCGAGCTCGTGAGGCTCCGCCCCCTGTGCCGTGCAGCAGCAGCTGATTTGCATTTAAAGGGCACACACTGAAACAGCACGTTTTTCTGAGCCCCAAAAAATGACAATTTAAACATGTTGTAAAAAATGATCTGTGGGGTATTTTGAGCTGAAACTTCACACACACACTCTGGGGACATCAGAGACTTATTTTACATCTTGTGAAAAGGGGCATAATACGGGACCTTTAACACAATAATGATGATGTGCACTGATAAATCATGTATAATGAACACTGCAAATAAGAATCGCGTGTGTGTGTGTGTGTGTGTGTGTGTGTGCAGATAGTGAACCTGGAGGAGCAGCTGGAGCAGTTTCGTGAGGATCTGGAGAATAAGAGCGAGGAGGTGAATCAACTCAACATGCAGCTGGAGATCCAGAGGAAGGAGATCAGCAGCCATCAGCAGAACCAGACCCGCCTCACACAGGTCAGACACACACACACACACACACACACACACACACTGACCATCAGCAGAACCAGACCCGCCTCACACAGGTCAGACACACACACACACACACACACACACACACACTGACCATCAGCAGAACCAGACCCGCCTCACACAGGTCAGACACACACACACACACACACACACACACACACACACACACTGACCATCAGCTGAACCAGACCCGCCTCACACAGGTCAGACACACACACACACACACACACACACACACACACACACACACACACACACACACACACACACTGACCATCAGCAGAACCAGACCCGCCTCAAACAGGTCAGACACACACACACACACACACACACACACACACACACACTGACCATCAGCAGAACCAGACCCGCCTCACACAGGTCAGACACACACACACACACACACACACACACACACACACACACACACTGACCATCAGCAGAACCAGACCCGCCTCACACAGGTCAGACACACACACACACACACACACACACACACACACTGACCATCAGCAGAACCAGACCCGCCTCACACAGGTCAGACACACACACACACACACACACACACACACACTGACCATCAGCAGAACCAGACCCGCCTCACACAGGTCAGACACACACACACACACACACACACACACACACACACACTGACCATCAGCTGAACCAGACCCGCCTCACACAGGTCAGACACACACACACACACACACACACACACACACTGACCATCAGCAGAACCAGACCCGCCTCAAACAGGTCAGACACACACACACACACACACACACACACACACACACACTGACCATCAGCAGAACCAGACCCGCCTCACACAGGTCAGACACACACACACACACACACACACACACACACACACACACACACTGACCATCAGCAGAACCAGACCCGCCTCACACAGGTCAGACACACACACACACACACACACACACACACACACTGACCATCAGCAGAACCAGACCCGCCTCACACAGGTCAGACACACACACACACACACACACACACACACACACACACTGACCATCAGCAGAACCAGACCCGCCTCAAACAGGTCAGACACACACACACACACACACACACACACACACACACTGACCATCAGCTGAACCAGACCCGCCTCACACAGGTCAGACACACACACACACACACACACACTGACCATCAGCTGAACCAGACCCGCCTCACACAGGTCAGACACACACACACACACACACACACACACTGACCATCAGCAGAACCAGACCCGCCTCACACAGGTCAGACACACACACACACACACACACACACACACACACACACTGACCATCAGCTGAACCAGACCCGCCTCACACAGGTCAGACACACACACACACACACACACACACACACACACACTGACCATCAGCAGAACCAGACCCGCCTCACACAGGTCAGACACACACACACACACACACACACACACACACACTGACCATCAGCTGAACCAGACCCGCCTCACACAGGTCAGACACACACACACACACACACACACACACACACACACTGACCATCAGCAGAACCAGACCCGCCTCAAACAGGTCAGACACACACACACACACACACACACACACACACACACACTGACCATCAGCTGAACCAGACCTGCCTCACACAGGTCAGACACACACACACACACACACACACACACACACACTGACCATCAGCTGAACCAGACCCGCCTCACACAGGTCAGACACACACACACACACACACACACACACACACACACACACACACTGACCATCAGCAGAACCAGACCCGCCTCACACAGGTCAGACACACACACACACACACACTGACCATCAGCTGAACCAGACCCGCCTCACACAGGTCAGACACACACACACACACACACACACACACACACACACACACACACACACACTGACCATCAGCAGAACCAGACCCGCCTCACACAGGTCACACACACACACACACACACACACACACACACACACACACACACACACACTGACCATCAGCAGAACCAGACCCGCCTCACACAGGTCAGACACACACACACACACACACACACACACACACTGACCATCAGCAGAACCAGACCCGCCTCACACAGGTCAGACACACACACACACACACACACACACACACACACTGACCATCAGCAGAACCAGACCCGCCTCACACAGGTCAGACACACACACACACACACACACACACACACTGACCATCAGCTGAACCAGACCCGCCTCACACAGGTCAGACACACACACACACACACACACACACACACACTGACCATCAGCTGAACCAGACCCGCCTCACACAGGTCAGACACACACACACACACACACACACACACACACACTGACCATCAGCTGAACCAGACCCGCCTCACACAGGTCAGACACACACACACACACACACACACACACACACACACACACACACTGACCATCAGCTGAACCAGACCCGCCTCACACAGGTCAGACACACACAACAGCGTGTGTGTGTGTGTTTCATCCTCATCAGCCCAGACCAGGTCAGTCGATGCAAGGCTGGTTTAACCCTATAAAGACCGTATCTAAGGCCTGTAAATGATGAAGTCTGTGCTGTCGCGCTCCGTCTCTCAGTCCTTCTGTCTCTGAGTGAGAGTCCAGACTCATATCCAGTAAAGTGTGTTAGTGTAACTGTCCTCCAGCTCCAGCTTCACGAGACCTCTCTGTGTCACATCTGACATCATTTATCAAGAAGAACTTTGTTATTGTCAGTATTATTTCAGCCGGACTGAAGCAGGTTTACTTGATTATCATCATCATTTATTATAAAAACCATGAGTATCAAATATAATCATCAGGTTTATTAGTTCATCTGTCAATCATTGTGTTGCATTGCGTTACAGATCATAAAACTGAGCATTGAAATATCATCTTACTAAGACATTATTGACATATTGATATTTATATGCATTTTATGAAATTATCTGCTGTTCTGCTATAAAGATCTCATCTGCAGAATGAAACATTTGCATCCAATTTTTCTCTCGTAATATGAAATTTGAGACAGAAACAGAATATCCAGGGAGAGATATGGGAGATGACTTGATGGATCAGACAGTGACAAGTGTGTGTCTATGATCTCATTTACAGGGATGAAACATGTTAACCAAAAGACTTAATTATAAAGAGTGTTCCTGTATAATCAAGCGCACTGAGAGTGAGACGCGGGATCATGAGTTAAGGTCGTAAACAGAGTCAGTCCTGATTTCATGTTGAACTTTAATAGTGATTTGGGTGTAAAACAGGAGATGTGACATCATCTCAGCCCTGTCGTCAGCTAGCTGCCCTAAATCGTGCTCCCAGCAGACAAACGTGTCCTAAATTCAGAGTCATGTGACGATGTTTAACTCTTGAAGGTCTTGGAGGAGAAGGACAGGCAGATTATCGTCCTTAACGAGCAGATCGTTAAACGTCAGCACACGGAAACCGAGCCTGAGGAAGAGGTAAAGACGCGTATACATATGTGTGCGGTCAGTGTGTGTCCTTCACATATGCATATAGCAGCGCTCGTCAAACCCGTGTGTGTGTGTGTGTGTGTGTGTTTCTCTCGGTTTGGTGCCGCCTGCTGTCTTTTGCCATCTTGTGTTGCATAAACTCACTTTACTTTGCATCTTATTAGTAACAGTCACACAAATGGCGAAACACATCAGCTTGTGTTTAAAGAGTGCAAACATTTCAGTGCAAATTTACTTGTGTGATAAAACATCATGATTGCGTTCTTTAAACGGTGTGTAATGTGCTTTCATTCAACATTGAATTGAAGGGAAACGCCTCAGAGCCTCTGGATTCATTCATTTCTTCATCGATTTCTGTTTGATGTTGCTGTGGTTTGGGTTGTTCTCTTTTGTCCTGCAGTGTTTTACATTAATTCCTCTCACACCTTCACCAGATTGTTCACCCAAAAAGGAAAACTCATACAGTACAGGTCAAAAGTTTGGAAACATTACGATTTTTTTATATTTTTGAAAGAAGTCTCTAATGCTCATCAAGGCTGCGTTTATTTGATCAAAAATACAGAAAAAAACAGTAATATTGTGAAATATTATTACAACTTAAAATAATAGTTTTCTATTTAAATACACTTTAAAAAATATTTTATTCCTGTGATGCAAAGCTGAATTTTCAGGATCATTACTCTGATCATTACTTCTTCAGTGTCACATGATCCTTTAGGAATCATTCTAATATTCTGATTGATTATGAGTGTTGGAAGCAGTTCTGCTGCCTAATATATCTGAGGAATAAAAGGTTAAAAAGAACTGCATTTATTCAAAATAAAAAACAATATTTTCTAATAATATAAATCTTCTTTTCTATCCCTTTTTATCAATTTAACACATCCTTGCTGAATAAAGTATTGATTTATTTATTTTTTTAAAAGAAAGAAAAAAAGACTGACCCCAGATGACTGCCCAGTGGTGTATATCGCTGTTACAGAAGATCTCTATTTTTAAAACATTTGCTTCTTTTTTTATTTTTTTATTTATTTTTTTATTCATCAAAGTATCCTAAAAAAGTATCACAGGTTATGAAAAAATATTAAGCAGCAGAACTGTTTCCATCTTTGATAATGAATCATCATATTAGAATGATTTCTGAAGGATCATGTGATAGACTGGAGTAATGATGCTGAAAATTCAGCTTTGCATCACAGAAATAAATGATCATTTAAAGTATAATAAATTGAAAACCAATTATTTTAAATTGTAATAATATATTACAATATTTTAAAAAAAAATCTGTATTTTTGATCAAATAAATGCAGGCTTGATGAGCAGAAGAAACTTCTTTCAAAAACATTAAAAATAGTAATGTGTCCAAACTTTTGACCTGTACTGTATTTTGTCTGTGGATCATAACATGAGATGTTTAGCAGAATGTTCACGCTGCTCTTTTCCGTACAGTGGAAGTGAATGGGGTCCAACACTGTCAAGCTCTAACCTCCTGTCTAAATGACATGAAAGTACCATAATATTATTATAAATATAGTCCATGTGACTCGTGTTGCTATATTTCAAGTCTTCTGAAGTCCTATTATAGCTTCGTCTCAGATCTCCGGGTCACCGTATGGAAAAGAGCAGCCGGTTTATTCTCTAATATGTCTTCTTTATTCTCCCTGAAGAAGTCGCGCAGGTTAAGATGACAAAATTGTCATATTTGGATGAAATATTCCTTTAGGAATTTCTTGTAAATTATATATTCGAGTCAAAGGGCGTTTCACGTCTAAATTAAAATGCCTCAAATTCTTCAGTCTTTTGTGGCGAGGGAACGACGGTTACACACACCCAGTCAGACAGGTCAGGTGACCTGCTTAACCATGTGACGCACAAATATCACTATTTTAAAGGAATATATCTTCAAAAATGAACATTTTGTCATCTTTTACTCACCCTTGTGTTGTTCCAACCCTGTATTATTTCATTTTGTCCATGAAACACTGAGTTTTCAGACCGAATGTCATCATGTGATGAAAGTGGGTTGTGATTTATACTGTCGAACTCATACGACGACCTCTGAAGTCATGTGATCGATTAACCAGTTATTCAGATGAATGGAATATGAGCTTTTATGATGGTGCGTTTAATTACTGGTGCACTGAAATTTTATTATATATTTTTACATTTTAATAATAGACCTCTATTGTGCAGCACTTTGCTAAAAAATGAAAGGAATTGTTACATTTTCATTTGATTTACATTTTTTAAATATTAATTAAATTGTTAATGTTTTTGTGGCTAGAAAAGTTAAAACCGACAACACAAAGTTTCTGAAAAAATAAAACATTTCATAGGACCATATTATTAAAAATGATTAAATTGTAAAAATATTATTAATTACATTTTTGATTATTAAAATGCAATTAAACCATTAAAAAAAAATTAAATGGAAAACTTTTAATATACGGGGGAAAAAATCATAAAATAAAAAAATTGAATTTTGGGGAACAATTAAAAACTAAAATAAAGATTTCATATGGCCCTAAAGTTAATTTAATAGTTTTTTTTACTTTTAATGAATAGTTGTTAAATTGTACGTTTTAATTAGATGTGCTTTTTGATTACGACCGTTTAATTTAAGCATTAAAATAGATTAATAAAATGTAATAGAGGGAAATTAAAATGGAGGAAAAATAAAACCGAATTTGTGAAAAATGTCATAAGTTGTAAATCGGCTGAAACTATAAATGTTTTAATATATTGGTTAAACTTTACAATAAGATCTACAATAGTTAACATGAACTAACAAACCTTACTAAACTTTCATTTCGGTTCCTGTGATTTGGTAAAAAAAAAAAATTTACATTTATTGTTGCTTTTTGGTTTTCCTTTCGGATCATGGCAGTGAAAATCCCCACCCACTTTACCTGTCCAGCAGAAGCATCTCGCCTAGGAGACGACACTTGGGCGGAATGTTTGTGTGAACGCTTGGTTTGAGAGACGTTGAGATGAACCCCGAGCCGAGTTGATGTGTGTGTGTGTGTGTGTGTGTGTGTTTCTGCAGGCGTTGGAGCAGAAAGAGGAGGTTCTCCTTGATCTGGAGGCGCAGGTCGAGCGCTTGCGTAGCGAACAGGAGCGACTGAAGAGGAACAGCGAGGAGGAGGTGGAGCAGCTCAACGCCGTCATCGAGAAACTCCAGCAGGAGCTGACGCACATCGAGCGCAAGGACGAGCCCAGAGACCAGAGCCACGAGATGAAGCAGAAAATGGACGAGGTCGCGACCGAGCTCGACACGCTGAAAGCCGAACACGGCTCGCTTCGTAGCCAATACGAGCGGCTGCGCGAGGAGACGCTAGTGGAGCTGGAGGAGGCGCTGAGGGAGAAGACGGCGGCGTTCGTGGTGGTTCAGGCGCAGGTGCAGGCGCTGGAGGAGAGCGCCGGGTCACAGGTGAGGAGTTTGAGCCGGCGAGTGGAGGAGCTCGAGGCGTCAATGGAGGAGAAGGACTCGGAGCTGCGCGCTAGCAAGCTAAACGTGGAACTAGCGCAAACGGACGCCGACACTCTCCACGCTAGAGTCGCTCAGCTTGAAGACAAACTCAGGGAGAAAGTGGCCGCCGTTCTGGTCAGTCAAGCTCAGCTAGGAGCCGTACAGACGCAAACCAAAGATCTGAGAGGCGATGCCCCCGCTGGAGAAATGAGGAAAGGCCTCAGGGCGTCGACACACGGGCCGGTCCTGCTGACGGAGAGGCTGAAGGAGCTGGAGGAGGGCTTGAGCGCCATGCAGAAGGACCAGGAGCTGCAGGAACAGATGTTGAGCAGCTCCGAGGACGAGGTGATGGAGTACGAGAGGAGGTTAGCCGTGATGATGGACATACTGAACCAGATGAGAACCAAACCGACCTATCACAGGCCGCTGATCGCTGAGGTGCGCCATTCTCCTTCAGCATTTCTCACATCATCACAGTTTATTCACTATAGTTTAGAACATGGTGATCAAATATGAGCAGAACTCAGTTGATATTTGACTGGTTTTGTCCGTCCTTCTGTTAGACTGTCTCACACATGAATTATGTTGAATATCTGTCAGCTGTTAAATTTAACTACACAATTAGATAATACCAGTTTAGCTCAACCAATCACCAAGCAATGCTTCATTTTGTTAAGAATTAAGAATATCACGATTTGGGTTTTATTTGCGATTAGTTGTGCAGCTCTACTAATAACACGAGTGTTTGACGTCACCTCATGAGAGTCTGTCACACACAGGAGTCAGAGCTGCTGCGGGAGGTCAAAGGTCAAGCCGCGTCCACTAAAGAGGAGCTGACCTGCTACAGAGAACTGAGCCACAAGCTTCAGGAGGAGATCGAGGTACAAACGCCCAATCCTGAGAGAAATGATTCTCCCACTGTCATTATCTCATGATATTAGGTCTTGTTTTCTAAAAGATCGATCAAAATAAAAAAAAAGAACAAATATCTGCCAAGGGGGTCAGAAAGATAAACCTGGCACCTGGCACTAACGACATATAGCGCAACTGCGCCTCCGGCGACCCGAGTTCGATTCCCAGCTCGAGGTCCTTTGCCGATCCCCTTCCCCTCTCTCTCCACCCCACGCTATCCTGTCAAAAGCTCTACTGTCCTATCAAATAAAGGCACAAAAAGACCAAAAAAAATACAAAAATAAACCTAATTCAAAGGGAGAGCAGGATTATTTTTCAGTTTTAAAGGGATAGTTCACCCAAAAATGAAAATTAGCCCATGATTTCTCCCTCAAGTCATCCTAGTGTATATGACATTCTTCTTTCATCCATGATATGATGGACAGATGCACTTTTATGGACTTCAAAACAGAAACATCCATTCACTGCCATTATAAAGCTTGGAAGAGCAGGACATTTATAAATATAACTCTGTGTTCGTCTGAGAGAAGGATGTCATATACACTAGGATGACTTGAGGGAGAGTAAATCATGGGATAATTTTCATTTTTGGGTGAGCTATCCCAGAGACTATTTATTATGAGACATGCCACTTCCTCAATCCTCAATACAACTATATAAGGAAAACCCGTAACGGCAAAGATGGCGGTTGTGTGCACATGTCCCGCCCCTCCCGCTGGTAAGCCAATCATCTGCTTTTAAAAGTCAAGCCAGGAAACATTTAAGCCTATCGTCTGGTTCCACTGGCGCATGCGCACAGTTGAGGTTTTGCGACAGCGGAGAGAGAGAGAGCGCCCCGGTCGCGCGCGCGCTCTCTCTCTCTCTCTCTCTCTCTCTCTCTCTCTCTCTCTCTCTCTCTCTCAGAGCCAGGCAAAAGTGTAAACAAGACTTCACCGTCTCCAAATTAAGCGCTGTCTTGCTCTCTCTCCCGCACGCGTATTAATCAAAATAAAACAACATTATGGTAAAAGGTCGGAAGACCGAAGTTTCATGTGAAGCATTCTGAGATTTTTATTTTTATTTTTCCTGAATTACCGCTGGGTGTGATTTGTGCTAAAATACGTTGCCTTATCTTCTCTGAAATGCATTCCGCACATTCAGCTGACATAAAATTACTCTCTAAATAAACGAAAAAACCTATCCAGTAATGTAATGTTTTCTGTGTTGACACTAACCTTGTGGGATGTCCATGTCCTAACTGCTGGGATAATCACACAACCGTATGACACGTCCAATTCGCGAACTAATGACTCTTTTGAACCGATTCATGTAAATTAATAGTTAAAACAACTTATCTATACAATACATTGTTATTACTGATAAAGTGCAAACCTGCTTATATTTAAATAATGGAGAACAATATTGACATTGATTATTGCACAACACTGGCATTCTGGATAGAGACGTAAATTAAGTTGGTGTCGTGAACCCTTGCGCATGCGTAGTAAAGTATAACCTGTGGGGAAAAAGGCATTTTAAACCTTATTTTGGGGCAAAGTCATCAAACTTTTTCAGCGATTTTTATCATATTTTACTGCTGTTTCTATACATGCCGTTTTTATGTCCCGGTGACCAGTGAAAGTGCAGTTCTGACTCTCTGCCCATTCATTTAGATAGGAGCCTAGTCTTGTGAGTCCGAAATAGCTGCCCGGAGGCGTTGCCAAGATGGCGGCCGAGTGGCACGACTTGCCTAAAAGGACTTTGGCTATCCCTTTAAGCATAAACTCGCTTCATTTTGACCGGTTTCCCAGAATTATTATTTATTTTTTATATGTACATTTTCTGTTTTCAAGTTTTAGTGGTTTTGTTGTGTTTTTGTCATTTTTATTAGTTTTTAAAATGTCTTTCTAGTTTGTATTCATTTTTATAAAAAACTTGTAAAGTTATTTTATACTTCAAGTTGGGCTGAACAGGATTTAGAAGTATCAGAAATATTCGTTGATGGTTTTATCTTTAGTTAATAATAATAGCGCTGGAGTGCAGCACCTGCCGCTCTGAAGAGATGATGATGATGATGATGATGATGTGACCCTTTTAAACAGATGAAATGTGCGTTTGAACACTGTTGTTTGGTTTTAATGGTGTGCTGTGTCTTCATCAGATGAAGGAGAGCACGATCGTGCAGCTCCAGACGGCCCTCAGCCAGGTACAGCCAAACACTCTCGGTTTAGTTCAGTTACTTATATTTTTCTCCTGTTTCTTACAGTGAAGATAGCGGTAGCAAACAAACATCTGCTCAGCGCTAAACCTTCACTTCCTGTTTGTCACCTGCAGGTCCAAGTGGGCTCGCGTGACGAAGACGTCGCCAAGACGGCGAAACTTCTCGAGGAGCTTCAGGAGGTCAGAGGTCAAGCGTCCGCCACACAACAAGAGCTGCAGGAGGTCAAAGGTCAAGCGTCTGCCACACGACAGGAGCTGCAGGAGGTCAAAGGTCAAGCGTCCGCCACACAACAGGAGCTGCAGGGCTGCAGGGATCAGAGCGTTCGGCTGCAGGAGCTGCTCCAGGTATCCAGAGTTTTCCCTGTTTTCAGACGGATCTCGGCTCATTTCTGAATCTGTGGCTCATTATTCCTGTTCTGTCTTTGTGAAGGAGAGAGAAATGAGCATCGCTCTACTGAAGGATCAGCTCCACAGGGTGAGACTCGCTGCATCTGCACACGGCCTGATGGGACGTCATCGAGGATGAACTTTAACCTTTGATTGGTTTCTCTGCAGGCCTCACGAGAGGGAGATCGGTCCACAGAAGAGCTGCTACAGGAGCTGCAGGAGGTCAAAGGTCAAGCGGCGGACACACTACAGGAGCTGCAGGAGATCAAAGGTCAAGCGGCCGCCACGAAAGAGGAGCTGAGCAGCTTCAGGGAGAGAAGCCTCAAACTGCAGGAAGAGATCGAGGTACTCAAACCCTCTGATGATGGAATGGAAAAATATTTAAATTATCAATATGTAAAAACGTTAATCTGATCTTTCACACAAAAAAATCCATTTAACATGAAAAAAAAAAAAGGTTCAAGGTTTCCAGGAACGCAGGAAATGTTATTAAATTTATACTTTATCACAGTTTGAAAATCTCTCATCGACATTAATCGAACGTTTTTATTTTTTAAAAAAATTCCTTTATTTTAATTTTACATTTTAGTGTTTTAATAAATTTTTAGTGTTTTATTTTATTTAGTTTTTCATGTTTTTTTTGTGTTTTATTTTAATATATTTTTTTATTTTAAAATGATTTAATTATTTAAATGTTACATTCATCTTGTTTTATTAATTTTTACTAGGAGTTTTATTTTGATTAAAAATATTTGAATTGGATATTTTCATGATTTAATACATTCTTAGTAAGTGTTTTATTTAGATTTTCTTATTTCTTTTTTTTTTAATTTACGTTTATGATTTTAATACATTTTAGCAAGTATTTTATTTAGATTTTTTAATCATGTACTTATTTTAATTGTACATTCTTAATATTTTATAAATTTTTTAAATGTTTTATTTCCCTTTTTAAATTTAAATTAAAATTATTTATTCATTTAAATTTTACAAAATGATGCCAGATGGTCTTTTACACAGAACTAAAGGCTAAACCCTGAACTTACCTCAAACTTTACCAGATAAGTCAAGCTCTTGGTGTCTCTCTCAGGTCAGAGACGTGTCCATTGCTGAGCTGAGGGTCAAAGTTCAGGAGCTGCAGACGGTTTTGGCCAAATCCGGCGAGGAACCACCACCACAGCCACAGTCTCAGCCTAAAAAGAAAAACGGAGACAACAGAGAGCATCATGGGATAAACAAAAGTGCTGACGCAAGTAAAGACAAGCCCTCCCTTCCTCACCGAACCTCCACGGACCAATCGGAGAGCTCGTCTCAGTCCCGCGTGCACGTGAGTGCGCAGACCGACCCGTGCAGAGCCGAGGACGTGCAGGAGATGATCTCGGGGTTCTCGGAGAAGATCGTGCAGATGCAGGAGCTCCACGCGGCCGAGATCATGGACATGGAGGCCCGGCACATCTCCGAGAGCGAGAGCTTGAAGAGGGAGAACCAGCAGCTGGAGCTCGAGAGCCGAGCGCTGCGAGACGCCATCCACAAGCTCTCGGCCACCGAGGTCACACACACACACACACACACCTTCATATGTGACCCTGGACCACAAAACCAGTCATAAGTTTGTTAGGATAGGACAATATTTGTCTGAGATGCAACTATTGAACATCTGGAATCTGAGGGTGCAAAAAAATCTAAACATTGAGAAAATCTCCTTTAAAGTTGATCATTAATGTTGGTGATTGTGCAGCACTCTCTCTCACATACATGTTTTATATATTTACGCTAGGAAATTTACAGATATCTTCATGGAACATGATCTTTACTGAATATCCTCATGTTTTTTGGCATAAAAGATAAATGGATAATGTTGACCCATATAATGTATTGTTGGCTGTTGCCACAGAGATACCCGTGCGACTCGAGACTGGTGACGTGATCAGGGTCACATGTTTAAAGTGCCATTTTAAAGGTTCCTAATGTAGTTGTGGAGTCTCGTACCACAGGGTCACATGCATCCAGGGTCAAAGATCACTTTAGTTTTCTCATAATCATCAGCTGTTTTCTCTCCGTGTCTGAGACGCTTTGACCCCGCCTCTCTGACCCCGCCTCTCTGACCCCGCCTCTCTGAACCCGCCTCTCTGACCCCGCCTCTCTGACCCCGCCTCTCTGAGAGACGCTCTGAGATGATCAAAATAGTGATCTTACTCATTTTAAATAACACTGATGAATCATTCACAATAAAACATACATTTTTAAGGGGGAAAATAAATCAGTTGTTTAAACTTCACCTGTAACCTGAAGTAAATGTCTGCATCTGTTGTGGATAGTAATATCAGATGATTATTTGTGTGTCCAGGGTCCGTCTGTGAGGTCAGACCGTCCCGCCGCCTCCCCGAGTAAAGACGGATACGCCAGCGGTGAGATGCTCATGTCATGCTCCGGGTTATTCACTCTTCCGGGAAAAAGTGGGGAATAATTTAATGTCTCTGGAAGAGCCTCTTCTGCTCACCAAGGCTGCGTTTATTTGATCAAATATACAGTGAAATATTACCGTAGTGTAAATCAGCTGTTCTCTATGTGAATATACAGTAAAGTGTAGTTTATTCCTGTGATCAAAGCTGAATGTTCAGCATCATTACTCCAGTCTTCAGTGTCACATGATCCTCCAGAAATCACTCTGATATGATGATCTGATGATCAAGAAACTTTGATGAAATAGAAAGTTCAAAAGAACCACATTTATTGGAAATATAATCTTTTGTAACATTTTAAATGTCTTTACTGTCACTTTCTGATCAGTTGAATGTGTGCTTGCTGAATAGAAGTACAACGTTCATTCATTTCTTGTGTGTGTGTGTGTGTGTGTGTGTAACAGACAGCAGCTCAGACTGGAGCCAGCGCACCGGCCTCGATCACCCTCTCCTGCAGGAGAACAGAAGCACACCTGAGGGCGCAGACCTCCTGCCAGACCGGATCAAGGTGAGCTTTCCCAGAACCCGGATATAACATAATAATATAATAACAAGCTCAGCCGTGACCCGTGATCCTCACAGGGTTTGTACAAGGTGCTTAAAGTACTTGAATTTGACTTTTTGAAATGTGAGTCCTGGAAAACCCTGGAAAACAGCCATATTTATGAAGAGGTCCCTGAAAGTGCTTTACTTATTTAAATACAATATATACATGAAATAGAGTTTTATTTTTTCAGGCTATGTTAACACTGTCTGATGAACACCCTATCCTACCGTTTCTGGATATGACGTACACCAGCGTATAACGTCAGGGTTCCCACGGCCCTAGAAATCCTTGAAAGTTTGTGAATCTAAAACAAAACATTGTAAGGCCCTGGAAAGCTCTTGAAAGTAAACACACACAGACACAAAGGGCTTGAATTTATTTTGTGAAAAATGTCCATATTATTCCCTCCGGTCCGCTAATGTGTTATTCCGCCAACACTTCGTGGCCTATGCGCACTAGCTAGCTTGATTTACGCTAGTTACGCGCATTTATGCGTTACGTTAAATGTTTCCCGTGTGAGGTACTGTGTGTTGTACGTTGCCATGATGTTCATTCACACAAAACTGTAACAATGTTTCTTACAAGGTGGCACGATGTAACCTTGCGCTCGCTTGAAGCGTGTCCCACATTAAGTCCTTGAGTTTGAGGGTATTGGACCTGGGAAGTCCTTGAAAGCTCCTTGAGTTTGAAGTTAACCGAGGTGTGGGAACCCTGTACAGTATTATTTATTGAGCAATAATAGCCATTATAAACTCTGTATTTAATATATATTATTATTATTATTAAATATGTGGTAAGTTGTATTTTGTACACCTTATATCGCTAGTTACGTATGTAACTGTGGTTCTGTGAATTCTGGATGACCGCCAGAGGCAGTGTAAACACTATGGATAATCGCTGCGCCAGCTAAGATAGGTCGAGTAAATATACCAACAAAGTCACGTTGCGTGACGTATGCTGAGCCCTGGAGGATTATAGGCTACAGTAGCTCAGCAATCTACCTCGGTACGCCTTTCTCGCGCATTCCGAGTGACTGAGAACTCTGGCGGTCATCCAGAATTCACAGAACCACAGTTACATACGTAACTAGCGTTCTGTTTCATTCTTACTGACCGCCAGAGGCAGTGTAAACACTATGGATGACACATACCAACATAGTCATGAGGAATGCCACCCACCTGATGATTTAAGGCCGCTCCAGAAGAACCGCAGAACTAACGGCATGATGAGCAGCAACGTTGACCTTATAAAACCGGGCAAACGTGCATGGAGAAGCCCAGGTTGCAGCAGTGCAGATATCCACCAGGGGAACTCCTCTAAAAACAGCCCATGAAGATGAGATGGCCCTAGTGGAATGGCAAGTTAGTCCACAGGGCAAAGGTCTTCCTGCTGCCTTGTAGGCCAACGTAATTGTCTCCACTATCCAGTTCGACAACCTTTGCTTCGACACTGGAGCACCTTTCTTCACACCACCATAGCAGACAAATAGCTGGTCTGACTGTCTAATCTGAGCAGTAGAGTTCACATAATATTTCAAGGCACGGACAGGGCGCAAAAGTTGGGCACTTAGATCAGACTCTGAAGAAGTCTGAAAAGAGGCCAGTTCGATATGCTGATTTATGAACTGAGGAAGAAGAACCTTCGGAAGAAAAGAAGGATTTGGTCGTAGAACCACCCCGGAGTCATCCGGTAACCAACGCAAACATAGTTTGTCAACAGACAGTGCGTGCAACTCACTAACTCGTTTTGCAGTAGCAATAGCTAACAAAAAAGAAGTCTTCAAAGACAGCCATTTAATGTCAATGCTTTGCAAGGGCTCAAACTGGGGTGAGCCCAGGAAATCAAGCACGAGTGACAAATCCCACACAGGAAAATGAGGATTCCGAGCAGGGTTCAGACGGCGTGCACCCTTCAGAAAACTGCAGACAAGACTGTGAGAGCCAAGAGAAGATCCACCAACTGGAACATGATATGCAGAAATAGCAGCAACGTACACTTTCAGCGTAGAAGCTGCTTTTCCTTCTTCCAGTAAACGTTGAAGAAATCTTAAAATACTCGGAATGCCACACGTTGCAGGAACGAGTCCTTGTTCCTCACACCATGCAGAAAAAAGCTTCCAACGAGAAGCATAAATCTGCCGTGTGGAAGAAGCCCTAGCATTAGAGATGGTGTGAATAACAGCAGGATCACAATGCTCCAGGGAAGGGTTTAGCCCAATGGCCAGACCCAAAGCTGCAGACGAGCCGGGTTCGGGTGCCAAACACTGGCCTCCAGTTGGGAGAGGAGGTCCTTTCTGGGGGGAAGCTTCCAAGGGTTTCCCGTCAGAAGTCTCAGCAACAAAGGAAACCATGGTCTGGCTGGCCACCGAGGTGCCACAAGTAACACTCTGTGTTTGCGCAGGGAGATCCTGTGCAATGTCTCCCACAACAGAGGGATAGGAGGAAACGCATACAGCAGGCAGTTCGGCCATTCGTGAGACAGTGCATCCTGGCCCAAAGGACTGGACACTTCTGTCCTTGCAAACCATAATCGGCAGTGGGTGTTCGTCTCTGAAGCAAAGAGATCCACCTCTGCTCTTCCAAATCTTAGCCAGATCTCCTGGACTACAACTGGATGAAGCCTCCATTCTCCTGGATGTACTTGATCCCTGGAAAGAGCATCTGCTGTCTGATTGCATACTCCTGGAATATGAGCTGCTCTCAGTGAAGCGAGTCGTGGCTGACACCATGTCAGAATCTCGTGAGTTAACCGTAGAGACCTGCGGGATCTTGTGCCGCCCTGGTGGTTCAGATGGAACACTGTTGAGGTATTGTCGGACCGAACGAGAACATGGCGGCCTGCCAGAACCGGCATGAAGTACTTTAGGGCCAAAAACACCGCCCTCAGCTCTAGCAGGTTGATATGTTCTGTGGCCTGGATCGGTGTCCAACGCCCGCAAATACCTCTCCGATTCCACGTTGCCCCCCATCCTGTGAGGGAAGCATCTGTTGTGACCAACTCCCGACGAGAGGAAACAACACCCAGTGTCACCCCCGCCTTCAGAAACTCTAACTGTCTCCACCGCTTCAACGCACATATGCAACGGTGAGAAATGATAACCAGTCGATGGCGGTGCCTGGTGGGATCTAGCCGCAGACTGTTGTTCCATAACTGGAGTGGTCTGAGGTGGAGTAGACCCAGGGGGATCACCACAGTAGCCGCTGTTAACATGCCTATCAGTCGTAGGACCACCTCGTACTGTAAAGACAACTCCCGGGCGAAAGCGAGCCAAAAGTTGCAGAATGTTTGTCACACGTTCCTGAGACAGGGTGGCAGACATTAGACAGGAATTCAGGGTCATTCCTATGAACGTAGTGGTCTGTGATGGAATCAGACGGCTCTTTTTCTCGTTCACAGAAAACCCTAGCTTCTGCACATGACTCAAAAGCATTCTGGAGTCTTGTACTGCCTGCCGCTCTGTTGGGGCACAGACAAGCCAGTCGTCCAAATAAGGAAGGATGCGCATACCTCTCATCCAAAGAGGAGACAGAGCTGCGCTCACACACCTTGTAAAGACGCGAGGAGCAAGGGAAAGGCCGAAGGGTAGTACTTTGAATTGGTAAGCTTGATTCCGAAAACTGAAACGTAGAAACTTCCTGTGATGTACAGCAATTGGGACGTGAAAGTATGCGTCTTTCAGGTCGACACTTACAAACCAATCGTCTGCAGTCACAGACCGAAGAACGTCGGCTGTGCGCAGCATTCGAAAAGGAAGGACCTTCAGGAACAAATTCAGAAACCTCAGGTCGAGAATTGGACGGAAACCACCGTCCTTCTTTGGAACAAGAAAATATGTTGAATAGAACCCGTCTCCCTGAACGAGGGGATGGACCTTTTCTATGGCTCCTTTCTCTAACAGTGAACGAATTTCCAGAGAGAGAGCCTTTGCGCGAACCGCATCTCTGACAATTGTAGGAACAATTTTTGAGAATCCGGGAGGCCGGCGTCGAAACTGTAGAGTATATCCCCTGCTCAGAGTCTCCAGCACCCAGGGGTCTGCTGTGTTTGATCTCCAGTACTCCAACTGATCTATAGAAAAACGATCGACCGCCGGCCTGACTGTCTCAGGCTTTATGTGTGCGATTTTTTGTGTTTGCAGGGGGGCGCTGACGGGGTCCCCCTGGAAATGGTCGATGAGGTGGGCGAAAAACTCTTGCATCTCCAGGAACACGAGGTCTCTGAGGGGGCTGTGACTGAGGTGTAGCGTGTCGTCGGAAACGTTGCTCCATTGGGGCATAGTGCTGTCGGGTCTGAACCGCTGGCATCCTAAACGTAGGGTTGCGCTGCACCTGTGTTAGTTGGCGAGTGGCTTCAGACAATTTAACTCTTTTTTCTAACAGTTCCGGAACATTTGGACCGAAAAGATGCCCGGGAACAAAAGGAAGGTCTCTCAATGTCTTTTTACAGTCCTCCGGCAGTCGTGCTTGGGCAAGCCACACCTGACGGCGGGCAGCCAGAAGCGTGGCTGTTAGATTACCCAGTTCGCGGGTCACATGGCCTGTAGTCAACAGAGCAGTTTGCAGAAATTGTGAAACCGAGGGATCCGCATTTGCCGGTTCAAGCGTACTGGTGGTAGCAAGGAGTAACTGGCAGATTGTATTTTCTGCTCGGGCAATGTAGGCAACTGACTCATATGCCTTTTTAAGTAAGGAATCCGTACGACCGCATTGCGCACTGGGACATCGTACGTTCCCACGTAGAGCCTCATCAGGAGACACCACCAAAGCTGCCACAGGCTGCTCAATTTCCGGAGCGCGACCCACCCCGATAGAATCTGCTCCAGCCATGGATGCTAGCATTCGAGCAGTCTTTGGGCGCCGCTTAGGCGGACCAGAACCGGTGAGAGCATCTGAGAATTCAGCCACAAAATCCTTACATGGTGGCATGGCAAAAGAGGTTGAAGCTGTGGTCTGTCTGAAAAACACATTTGTTTGGGCAGATTGTGCAGGTGACTCATCAAGTCCCAAACGAGCAACTGCCATTCGAAGCACAGCCAAAGTATCATCGGAGGAGGGCTGGGCCTGTCCAGACGACTGAACAGACCCCCCACTAGACCCCTCTGCTGCTGGGTAACCAGTGAGAACAGCCTGAGGTGAAGGTTGTGCAGCAACCTTCAAAGTATCCCCATGATCGTGAAAAAATGAATCTGAAGCACTTGTAGAAAGCACATCGAACTCAGAATGATGGGAAAAACAAGGGGAGACAAGAGACTCTTCCCGACTTTGAACATTTTCATCCTCCTGTGTCATCTTTACAGGCGGAGCACATGTGACAGGCTGAAGCGAGTGAAGCAGGCGTTTCAGCTCCGCCATCTCAGAAGAAAGTGCCGATACCGTCATAGAAAGTGAGCCTTTTTCAACATGTGAATGTACATCGTCTCGCGATTTGGCCTTTTTAGATGGGAGGGGAGCACCAGCTGCCGCCGAGGCACGGCGTTTTCGAGTGCGCGAAGGGGCTACATCTACCTGCCCAAGTTTCACCGTTGAATTAGGGTCTAACTCGGCAAGACGGAGCTGTCGTTCCGACATAGGCAAAAGGCTACAGTGCATGCACGGGTCCGTGAGAGCCTCTCGCAGATGTTGAACGCCCAAACACGACGGGCAGATGTCATGACCGTCGTCAGGGAGAAGATGATTAGGGCACAGCTTACAAGCCATTGGGAAACCAGTGGCGATCGAGCTGTTAGCCATCATTACTCGCTAACACCCTCGGTGAACCGTAAGGTTAAGTTAAGCGGAATGAAAATAATAATAAATAAATAAAATAATTACCTCGGTGAACCGACAGGTAATATTCAACAAGTAAAAGAAAATATTAAGCGTTTAAAATGGTCGGCGGATAGAACCGAGGAACCATAAAGGTAAAATGCATTCGAGGAAAGAAAACAACACTCCGAGAAAACGTTACGTTAGATCAACGGGAGACCGTTAATATAGGTGCAGTAAACACACGCCACCGGATTGCACCGAGAGGCACAAGTGTTACCGATAAAGTGATATAACTCACCAAGTGTTGTAAAGTAATCCAAAATCTTGTAGATGCGCGCTGTCACAGCTTGTGAGGACGAATCTCGCTGCTCTAATAAGCTGCACTTGACAGCGCGAAAATATCCAATCCAATACAATGAATAGAACCTATCTCAAAGAGGCGAGAAAGCGAAAGAGGTAGATTGCTGAGCTACTGTAGCCTATAATCCTCCAGGGCTCAGCATACGTCACGCAACGTGACTTTGTTGGTATATTTACTCGACCTATCTTAGCTGGCGCAGCGATTATCCATAGTGTTTACACTGCCTCTGGCGGTCAGTAAGAATGAAACAGAACTGTAATTTGAGTGCACTGCCATTATAAAGCTGGGAAGAGCCAGGACATTTATTAACATAACTCTGACTGTGTTCGTCTGAGAGAAGAGTGGCATATACACCTAGGAAGACTTCAGGCTAATTTTCATTTTTGGGTGAACTATCCCTTTAAAAAAAAAAGCAGTGCTTTAAAAGTCCTCAATAGCACCTTCAGTAAGTGTGTGACCCCTGACCTCTCCCAGAGTCTGCTGCGCGAGGTCCACCAGGAAGGCATGCAGGTCCTGTCGCTCTCAGAGCTGCCGGTGTGTGAAGCGGATCGACCCACAACTCAGGCCTGGAGCCGAGAGAGAGACGCCCTCATACACACCGTCGACTCGCTCAAGCTCCTCATCAGCAAACTGCAGACGCACACACAGGTGAACACACACACACACACACACACACACACACCAGTATCATTCCCAGAGCGCTTCATCTGCACTGGAGACTAGGCTTGGGGATCGGTTCATTAGTGTTATTATAGAGCAGGAATATTACTGTTATTATAGAGCAGGAATATTACTGTTATTATAGAGCAGGAATATTAGGCTGCTGTCACTTTAAGAGCTGCACTGATCCAGTATACTGACACACACACGCCTGAAAACAGCGCTCGCTCGCTTGAATGGGTTAAAGTCACACTGAAATGCTCACAAAGGAATCTACATTTTTATTTTATAACAAGTTTCCGAGTGCAGAATTGGAATTGATTTTCGATTCCCACCCCTAGTGGATTATCTGCATTTTAAAATGACCCATGTTTTGTTTAGTATCATGCCTGAGCTCTTGTGCTGGTTCAGATGTTGAAGTGTGTGTGTGTGTGTGTGTGCGCGCAGGTCGACGGCGACTGGCGAGCGGAGCTGCTGTCGGCCGTTCAGCAGGTGTTTGTTCACGAGCGAGACGTGCTGAAGAGTGTGTTATACTCTCACCTGGAGCGACTGGACACCGCTGATGCTGTCGTTCATCTCAACCAGCTGGAGAGAGCGCTAGCTGAGCAGGTTAGCATACGCCATCGCCACTCATCTGATCACATGATGCCTGTGTCTGGGACTGACATGCACGTCTCTGATTTATATACTGCATTCATCACTTACTCACTTACTTGTGTGTGTTACTGTATGTTGATAGAGCAAGAGTTGTTATAACTAAAACTAAAACCATTAAAAAAATTGTTTAAAATATATTTAAAAAATTTTTTTTGGGGTATGAGTAAAATCTCTCTCTCTGTCTCTCTCTCTCTATACATATATATATTGCAACACTGTATATATATTGATGATATATATATACATATATATATATATATATATATATATATATATATATATATATATATATATATATAATATGTAAATAATAAATTTGATATTTATATTATAATTATATTTTATATATATTATATGTAATAAGTTGTATAATAATTTATTACATATAATATATATAAAATATAATTATAATATATATCTTAAAATAAATGTTCTGATAATTATTATTTTTATTTTGGCTTGTTGCCAAGGCTAAAACAACTAACAATAAAATAAAAATCAATAATAACTTTATAAACACATTAAAAACGTAACAAAATGACTAAAATCTTTACTAAAATAAAAAAGAAATATATATAAACATTTAAACTAATTCAAAATATTCATAAGCACTATAACAGTATATTAATGACACTAGTTATTTCGCCTTGTTTTAGATTCTAACTAGTTTTAATGTTTTACTGCAATAATTACAAAACATTATTTTGCACTTTATTTACAGCTGTGTTTAGCATTTTCAGTTTGCTGTGGTGTGAAGTGTAAATGTGTGATGTAGTGTTTTACATTGTATGGATTGTTTGCCATGTAAATAGTCTTAATATACTCATCAATAAACAAGCAAACATCTGTATTGAGAGCTTGTGCTCGGATCACACTGAGATGTTGATCAGGTATAAACTCAACTTTATTTCTAGAGCACTTTCAAAAACCACAGTGGGTACCAAAGTGCTGTTCATACAAATAACAAGACATTATTAAAAGCTAAGGAAATAACTCCCTCTGAAATGGCCCTGGAGTCGGAGATGTTTTACCCTGATGTTGTGTGTTGTGTGCAGGACGCCCGGCACAGCGAGGGCATGTGTGTGTTGAGCTCGGCGGACAGAAGCAGCCTGCGCTCGGAGATCCATCAGCTCAGAGATCAGCTTCACACACTCACATCTGCACACACACAGCGCCACCATGTGGACACTGCCGGTACGACACACACAGCTCATGAGGCTCATTCTGACTCGCTTGTGCTGCTGATGGTTCAGTGATAAAGGCTGCTGGGAAGATTAACTTCCGCTTCCACTTCATAAAGGTTTTTATCCTGTGTTGATCAGGAGCGGAGAGCGTGAGGGAGGCAGAAGCGGCGCTGGTCGGGACATCGGTCGGGTCCGGCTCTGACAGACTGGAGGAAATCAAGACTGAACTGAGCCAGACTAAACTAGAGCTGGAGAGTGCTATAAAATCACAGCACAAACACCTGAAAGAGCTCGACACACTCAGGTAACACACACACACACACACACACATACACACACACACACACACACATATAATATTTTTATTTGTAGTTTGCTATATATATATATATATATATATATATATATATATATATATATATATATATATATATATATATATATATAAAATAATATTTATAAAATATACTTATATAAATATATTTATTATTATAAAATAACATAAAAATACAATTATTTAAATATTATATATATATATAAATATATATATTTATGTTAATTAGAATTATATAAATGAGTACAGTAAATCATTATAAATAATCACGTATCCACGTGTGTGTGTGTGTGTGTGTGTGACTGACCGACCCGTGTGCTCTGGCAGGGTGGAGGTCTCGCTGAAGGCCGCTGAGGTCGACACACTGAACGACACACTGGCACACGAGCAGAAGAGAGCGAGAGAACTGCAGTGGGCGTACGAGAAGGAGAAGTGCAAGTCTGACCGGAAGCAGGAGAGCGAGAGAGAGGAAGTGGAGGTAAACTATCTGTCAATCACAGGGAGGGCTCACTGGTGGAGATCGAGCGCATTTAGGCCACACAACCGTCTCCATTGACTGTGTATTGTGTGAAGCTGCCTCCTCCTCATTTATGACTTATAACAAAAAACACAACAATGTCTAAAAGCTGCTGTGTGACAAAGTGTACAGCAAACAAGCTAAACAACCCAGAAGTAAGTGTTTATAAGCTGAAGCTGAAAACGAGCGTTTAAGGACACAAAAGTGAGCATGCCTTTCAGATTATGACGTGTGTCGCTCTGTCTCTATGGCTTGTGTTGATGTGCTCATCGATGGCTTGTGTTGATGTGTTGTTCGTCTCTGCAGGATCTTAAACTGGCTCTGGAAGATCAGCGAGGGCGTGTGGTCGAGCTGTCGATCGCCCTGGAGAGAGAGAGAGAGACTTCGGCTCAGCTCAGAGATCAGGAGCGAGAGGCCGGCGTGTCCTCAGAGCTGCAGGTGTGTGTACGCTGACACACGTGTAATGCTTGAGTTTGGGCCGAGGCAGGTCATTAGGGGCTGAGCCACCAGGATAGTTCTAGCACCGAGACACCTGGGCTGAGTTCCCTGAGAACTAATGGTTCCCGTAGGACACTCCTGTCTGAGATGTTCTGAGATGGAACTGTTATACATAGAAAGTAGAGAGTGATGAAGAGTCATTAGCGTATGCCGTGTGTTTGATGTCCAGTGTTGCTGAGCAGAAATACATAATCATGTTTCTCTTGGTCTCCTCAAAGCTGCGTTGGGTTTTCTCCTCAGCGTAAAGATTAAGAGGCTCATCTATCCCTGTTTCCCATGTTCGTAGAGTTAGTCCGGAGTAAACACAACAACAACCACCTTTATTTATAAAGCACATTTAACACAATACAGATTGGTCCAAGGTTCTGTACCTAGTGCATAGCAGGACTACACTATAAAAAACAACAATTACGAGTTTCCAAAAGCTAAAGATGTTTTCAGAGTAGATTTCAACATGTCCAATAAAGGAGCAGACCTCACATGATAAGGGAGAGCATCCCAAAGCCTGGGCCGGACCACAGAAAAGGCCCGATCACCCTTTAATTTGTAGAGACATTGTGACACATTTAAAAGCAAGTGATTTGAAGATCTAAGTGCCCTAGCAGGACAGTATGGCACAATAAGATCACTAATATACCTGGGTGCTCAGCCTGACAACGCCTTATGAACAAACATAAGGATCTTAATATCAACTCTAAACTTAATGGGAAGCCAGTGAAGGGATGCCAAACCAGGAGAAATATGATCCCTCTTTCTAGACCCAGTCAAAAGTCCAAAATATATAGGCTATAATCTGTGTGTTTACACAGCTTTTTTAAAAATGGTGGTTTCGGCCAATCAGCGAACACTAACGTCACGGATAGTTCCTATAGCGCTGGTTTAGACCGACTCTGAGGTAGGAGTAGATTAGTTTCTCCAAAAGGAGTTCCTAGAGCTAAAATAGTTCCTGGTTCCTGCGGTGCGAACACGCCGACACCCGGGAACTTCCGCCAATAGTTCTAGGAACTATGGAAAGGTTCCTCTGGTGCGAAAGCCTCTATTGAGCTCTGTGTGTGTGTGTGTGTGTGTGTGTGTGTGTGTGTGTGTGTGTGTGTGTGTGTGTGTGTGTGTGTGTGTGTGTGTGTGTGTGTGTGTGTGTGTGTGTGTTAATTTCGTCATTACATTCATCAACGGCATTTTTTTCACAAACGAAAACGAGACGATAACTAAATAAAAACCAGTTTTGAATGACAAAAAACTATGACGAAAATCTAATGACGTCTGTGTGTGTGTGTGTGTGTGTGTGTGTGTGTGTGTGTGTGTGTGTGTGTGTGTGCGCAGGTTCAGTTAGACGCTCAGAGAGCTCGGGCCGCAGAGATCAGCAGTGCTCTAGAGAAAGAGAAGGAGCTCAACGCACAACTGCTCCGGCAGGTCCACACGAGCTCCGCGTCAAACGCACAGGATTCTGGGACACAGGCCGAGGCCTCCTGCAGCCAGGTAACCAGAGACGCCAAACATGTTTACTTCCCTAAATAAACACCGCAAGTAGTAGGGGTGGAACAAAGCGCAGTTGAGGAATATTCAAGTGATGTGTTCGTCCACTAGCAAGTAGTGAATGTGAGGTGTTGCTGTGCGCAGGTGGAGTCGGTGGAGTCTCTCCTGCAGGCGCAGCTGGTGGAGAAGCAGGCGCAGGTGGTGCTGATGATGGAGGAGCTGGAGAAGCACAAACTGGACGCGGTGCAGCGCAAACGACAGTGGGACGAGGAGAGGTCTTCACTTCAGCAGGACCAGAATGCACTGGGGCGACGGGTGGAGGAGCTGCGGGTGGAGCTGAACGCTGAGAGAGACACTGTCAGGAGACTCGAGGGAGAGAGACACCGACTGCAGGAGAGAGAGAGAGAGCTGGAGGGAGAGATACACCGACTGCAGGAGAGAGTGAGAGAGCTGGAGGAGAAGCTGAGAGACGCTCGGCCTGCGGATCGAACCCGGGACTGGGTGTTGCAGCAGGAGACGGCAGACGCTGGTCAGAACCCGGAGCCCAAACACACGGACCCCATCCTCAGCCGACTGCAGCTCATCGCCGCCAGGATCAACAGCCTGACCAGCGAAACCCCGGGCAGGTACGACACCACGCATCGACTATCTGCTGCTCAGAGTTAGGGTTAGTGATGTCACAATAGTATTGATACTTTACAAAGTGATCAGACACCCTAGACACTCCTTAGCAACTCAGAAAATGTACTACCACTCCAAACAACCTAGAAAACGCCTTAGCAGCTCAACAAAAATTTACTAAAACCACTCAGAACACCCTAGCAATACCTTAGCAACTCAACAAAAATGTACTTCAACCACTCAGAACACCCTAGCAAAACATTAGCAACACCTTAGCAACTCAACAAAAATTTACTAAAACCACTCAGAACACCCTAGCAACACCTTAGCAACTCAACAAAAATGTACTTCAACCACTCAAAACACCCTAGCAACGCCTTAACTCAATACTATTTTATTACAACCACTCAGAACACCCTAGCAACACCTTAGCAACTCAACAAAAATGTACTTCAACCACTCAAAACACCCTAGCAACGCCTTAACTCAATACTATTTTATTACAACCACTCTAAACACCCTAGTAATACCTTAGCAACTCAACAAAAATGTACTTCAACCACTCAGAACACTCTAGCAAAACCTTAGCAACACCTTAGCAACTCAACAAAAATTTACTAAAACCACTCAGAACACCCTAGCAACACCTTAGCAACTCAACAAAAATGTACTTCAACCACTCAAAACACCCTAGCAACGCCTTAACTCAATACTATTTTATTACAACCACTCTAAACACCCTAGCAACACCTTAGCAACTCAATAATTTATTACAATTATTCAGAGCACCCTAGCAACACCTTAACAACTCAATAAATACAAACACCCTAGCAACACCATAGCAACTCAACAAAAATGTACTACGACCACTCAAAATACCTTAGCAACACCTTAGCAACTCAAAAATGTACTACCACTCCAAACACCCTAGCAACGCCTTAACAACTCAATAAATACAAACACCTTAGCAACACCATAGCAACTCAACAAAAATGTACTACAACCACTGAAAAACACCCGAGCAACGCCTTAGCAACTCAAAAATGTACTACCACTCCAAACACCCTAGTAACGCCTTAGCAACTCAATAAAATTATTACAACCACTCCAAACACCCATGCAACCCCTTAGCAACTCAATACAATTTTATTACAACTATTTAGAGCACCCTAGCAACGCCTTAGAAACTCAACAATTTACTACAACCACTCAGAACATTCTAACAACAGCAAGGCAACACCTTAGCAACAGCATAGTAATGCACTAACAACTACTCGGAACATCCTAGCAACTGTGTGTGTGTGTGTGTGTGTGTGTGTGTCCAGGTTATCCGGAGAAGGGCCCGACCGTGAAAGTCTAGCGTGGCTTCATAGAAATGTACAGGATGTGATGTCACTGTTACAGCATATCCCATCAGCCCCTTCTGCTCTCCCGGAGGTGAGCGAGCACATTTACACTCACTAGGGAAACGGGCAGCTTATGTGGCTTTTGTAAATACATAAATAAATATTCACATTTGTGTTCTGGAAGCCAGCCAATCAGATTGGAGATGTTGTGCAATATATATCAGATGCTCTGTGATTGGTCCATTGGACTGGAGGCATTATTCCTTCTCCTGTGTGTGTGTGTGTGTGTGTGTGTAGAGCGCCGCTCTGCTGGCTGGAGGATCCTCTAGTCTGCTGAACGAGCGTTTACTCCGCCAGAACGCAGAGCTCACGGGATTCGTCAGTCGACTGACAGAGGAGAAGAACGACTTACGAAACCAGTTACTGAACCTCGAGGAGGAGCTGCGGAGAAGCAGACAGAAGAAGGCCGTCGCGGAGAGCGTGAGTCTGTCTATCTATCTATCTATCTATCTATCTATCTATCTATCTATCTATCTATCTATCTATCTATCTATCTATCTATCTATCTATCAATCTATCAGTCAATCTTCACTGCAGCTTCAGTCACTAGTTATAAAGAATGGCTACTATTGACAGTTATAACACATGTTCTTTCTGTCTGTCTTCCTTTTTCTTTTCTTGATTTATTTTTTATTTTTCCTCTATTTTTTCTGTCTGTATTTCTTCCTTTCCTTCTTTCTTTTTCTTAATTTTTTTGCTTTTTGTATTTTATTTCTTTTTTCTGTCAATTTTTTTTCTTTTTTTCTGTATGTTTTTTCTTTTGTTGTTTTTTCTGTCAATTTTTCCTCTTTCTTTCTTTTTTTTCTGTCTGCATTCTTTCTATCATTTTTTTCTCTTTCTTTTTTCTATTACATTTTTCTTAATTTTTTTCACTTTTCTTCTTTCATCTTTCTGATAGCGAATTGTATAAGAACAGACCTTGAGCTGAATTGATCCGAGTAATGAATTAGTCTCGTATCTGCTGAAGTGTTTCTCGCTGGTTCTGTTGTGAAGCTGCTCTGAAACGCAGCGCTGTCCTCATGAAGCTGACGGTCTGTCCTCATGAAGCTGACGGTCTGTCCTCATGAAGCTGACGGTCTGTCCTCATGAAGCTGACGGTCTGTCCTCATGAAGCTGACGGTCTGTCCTCATGAAGCTGACGGTCTGTCCTCATGAAGCTGACGGTCTGTCCTCATGAAGCTGACGGTCTGTCCTCATGAAGCTGACGGTCTGTCCTCATGAAGCTGACGGTCTGTCCTCATGAAGCTGACGATCTGTCCTCATGAAGCTGACGGTCTGTCCTCATGAAGCTGACGGTCTGTCCTCATGAAGCTGACGATCTGTCCTCATGAAGCTGACGGTCTGTCCTCATGAAGCTGACGGTCTGTCCTCATGAAGCTGACGATCTGTCCTCATGAAGCTGACGGTCTGTCCTCATGAAGCTGACGATCTGTCCTCATGAAGCTGACGGTCTGTCCTCATGAAGCTGACGATCTGTCCTCATGAAGCTGACGGTCTGTCCTCATGAAGCTGACGGTCTGTCCTCATGAAGCTGACGATCTGTCCTCATGAAGCTGACGGTCTGTCCTCATGAAGCTGACGATCTGTCCTCATGAAGCTGACGGTCTGTCCTCATGAAGCTGACGGTCTGTCCTCATGAAGCTGACGGTCTGTCCTCATGAAGCTGACGATCTGTCCTCATGAAGCTGACGGTCTGTCCTCATGAAGCTGACGATCTGTCCTCATGAAGCTGACGGTCTGTCCTCATGAAGCTGACGGTCTGTCCTCATGAAGCTGACGGTCTGTCCTCATGAAGCTGACGATCTGTCCTCATGAAGCTGACGGTCTGTCCTCATGAAGCTGACGATCTGTCCTCATGAAGCTGACGGTCTGTCCTCATGAAGCTGACGATCTGTCCTCATGAAGCTGACGGTCTGTCCTCATGAAGCTGACGGTCTGTCCTCATGAAGCTGACGGTCTGTCCTCATGAAGCTGACGGTCTGTCCTCATGAAGCTGACGATCTGTCCTCATGAAGCTGACGGTCTGTCCTCATGAAGCTGACGGTCTGTCCTCATGAAGCTGACGGTCTGTCCTCATGAAGCTGACGGTCTGTCCTCATGAAGCTGACGGTCTGTCCTCATGAAGCTGACGGTCTGTCCTCATGAAGCTGACGGTCTGTCCTCATGAAGCTGACGGTCTGTCCTCATGAAGCTGACGATCTGTCCTCATGAAGCTGACGGTCTGTCCTCATGAAGCTGACGGTCTGTCCTCATGAAGCTGACGATCTGTCCTCATGAAGCTGACGGTCTGTCCTCATGAAGCTGACGGTCTGTCCTCATGAAGCTGACGATCTGTCCTCATGAAGCTGACGGTCTGTCCTCATGAAGCTGACGGTCTGTCCTCATGAAGCTGACGATCTGTCCTCATGAAGCTGACGGTCTGTCCTCATGAAGCTGACGGTCTGTCCTCATGAAGCTGACGGTCTGTCCTCATGAAGCTGACGATCTGTCCTCATGAAGCTGACGATCTGTCCTCATGAAGCTGACGGTCTGTCCTCATGAAGCTGACGGTCTGTCCTCATGAAGCTGACGGTCTGTCCTCATGAAGCTGACGGTCTGTCCTCATGAAGCTGACGATCTGTCCTCATGAAGCTGACGGTCTGTCCTCATGAAGCTGACGGTCTGTCCTCATGAAGCTGACGGTCTGTCCTCATGAAGCTGACGGTCTGTCCTCATGAAGCTGACGATCTGTCCTCATGAAGCTGACGGTCTGTCCTCATGAAGCTGACGGTCTGTCCTCATGAAGCTGACGGTCTGTCCTCATGAAGCTGACGGTCTGTCCTCATGAAGCTGACGGTCTGTCCTCATGAAGCTGATGGTCTGTCCTCATGAAGCTGACGGTCTGTCCTCATGAAGCTGACGATCTGTCCTCATGAAGCTGACGGTCTGTCCTCATGAAGCTGACGGTCTGTCCTCATGAAGCTGACGGTCTGTCCTCATGAAGCTGACGATCTGTCCTCATGAAGCTGACGGTCTGTCCTCATGAAGCTGACGGTCTGTCCTCATGAAGCTGACGGTCTGTCCTCATGAAGCTGACGGTCTGTCCTCATGAAGCTGACGATCTGTCCTCATGAAGCTGACGGTCTGTCCTCATGAAGCTGACGGTCTGTCCTCATGAAGCTGACGGTCTGTCCTCATGAAGCTGACGGTCTGTCCTCATGAAGCTGACGGTCTGTCCTCATGAAGCTGACGGTCTGTCCTCATGAAGCTGATGGTCTGTCCTCATGAAGCTGACGGTCTGTCCTCATGAAGCTGACGATCTGTCCTCATGAAGCTGACGGTCTGTCCTCATGAAGCTGACGGTCTGTCCTCATGAAGCTGACGGTCTGTCCTCATGAAGCTGACGGTCTGTCCTCATGAAGCTGACGGTCTGTCCTCATGAAGCTGACGATCTCTCCTCTCACAGGGTTCGAGCCGTCAGGAGCTGGTGGTGTTCTCGAGTGAGCGCGAGTCCTGGGCTCAGGAGAGGAAGCGTTTGGAGAAGTCCCTCGCTCAGGCCGAGGCAGAGCTGAACCGTCTGAGAGCAGAGAGCCGCTCCGACACACTGCGAGATCTGACCGGAGCCGACCCCGACAACACGGCCCTCAAGGTTCACCACCTCATATAAACATGTTTGTCTGACCGCATCATACGCAGGGTTCGCACACGGAGCTTCAAGTGCTTGAATTATTGAAAGACAATATATGGGAAATATTTTAAAATTGTATTGATAAAACAATCTTTTCACACAGAATTAAGGCTGGCCGTCTGATACAGATATAGAGGCGTTTCGCATGGCTATGAGTGTGATATTGCTCATCAGTATCCAAGTATATGATGCAGCTTCTTCAAGTCAATCATATATTCATGGCAGAATAAATCAGTTTGAATGAGGAAAGCGATATCTTCGTCATAACATCCTTTCAATGGCTAAAGTTTCCGCAGTCACTGCACTTTATTTGTACCATTTTTTTATTAGTTTATTTTTATTTATCTATTTACCTTTTCAGAATTTAAAAGCTAATAAAAGATATTGTTTGATGAGATCTCTGAAGTAGTGCTTGAATTAGATTTGACAGTACGTGTGTGAACCCAGAAAGCTGAGCTCAGGCGTTCCCGTGTGTCTCCACAGAGGATGTATGGGAAATACCTGCGTGCCGAGAGCTTCCGGAAGGCCCTGGTGTACCAGAAGAAGTATCTCCTGCTGCTGCTGGGAGGCTTTCAGGAGTGTGAGGACGCCACGCTGGCTCTGATCGCACGCATGGGTGGCCAGCCCACACACACACACACCAGTCTGGAGTCCATCAGTCGTCAGCGCAGGGGCTTCACACGCTTCAGATCGGCTGTGCGCGTCTCCATCGCCCTCTCACGGTACACACACACACACACACACTTTATTTATTTGTGCCTAACTGGGATAGACAGGAGTGAGAGACCCGCATTAAACACTTGAAGTTCTCCTGAGGTTAATATTTCAATAATTGATCAACAGTTCACTGATGAGGGTTAATGGTCACATGACATGCAGGTCAACAAATGAAATATTTCTCCTTTTTGGATTGTTTATTTTGAGAATTATTTGCTTTAATTTTTTTTAAAAATTGGATAATTTTAATATTTTAATTGATTGTTTTTATTTTTGAATTATTTATTTTAATTTTACATTTTTATGATTGAATTTTTTTTTTGCCAATTAATAAGTAATTTACAATATTTTACATTTGTATGATTTAATTATTTAGTTTTGATTCAGTTTTAGTTTGATTGGTTGCTTTTATTTTTAAATGATTTATTTTATTTTAATTGTTTTTATTTTGGTTTTATTGTTTTTATTCATAATTTTTTTAGTAAGTGTTTTATTTTGATTTGTTTATTTTATTGATTTTTTTTAATTTTACAATATATGGTAATTTTTTTTTTCTATAATTGTATTATTTTTCTAAGTGTTTATTTTTTTATTTAACTATTTAAATTTTACATTGATTTTATTAATTTTCACTTAGTGTTTTATTTTGATTGGTTATTTTTATTTTACAATTATTATTTTTTATTTAATATTTCTATGATTTAATTATTTTTTTAGTAAGTGTGGTTTTTGGTTCTATTTTATAATTTTAAAATATTAAATTGTATACGTTTTAATATAATTTATAATTTGGTTTTATTTTAAAATTATATATTTCAATTTTAGAATTTTCTGATTTAACTTTTCCTGGACTTTACAAACCCTGTTTAAAGAAACCCAGTGTTAGTGCGACTGACTGAGAGCTGCAGGCTTGATCTGTACATGTCACATGACCCATGGGGTGGTGTTGATGTAACCGTGATGTGTAGTGCTGTGGGTGAACTGGTGTGTGTAGTGCTGTGGGTGAACTGGTGTGTGTAGTGCTGTGGGTGAACTGGTGTGTGTAGTGCTGTGGGTAAACTGGTGTGTGTAGTGCTGTGGGTAAACTGGTGTGTGTAGTGCTGTGGGTAAACTGGTGTGTGTAGTGCTGTGGGTAAACTGGTGTGTGTAGTGCTGTGGGTGAACTGGTGTGTGTAGTGCTGTGGGTAAACTGGTGTGTGTAGTGCTGTGGGTAAACTGGTGTGTGTTCTGCAGGATGAGGTTTCTGGTGAAGAGATGGCAGAGAGCCGGAGGAACCGTGAGCGCTGCGATCATGAGCAGAAATGGCCTCAGCCAGATCACAGGTAACTGTACCCTGGGATGCATGTGTGTGTGTGTGTGTGTGTGTGTGTGTGTGTGTGTGTGTGTGTGTGTGTGTGTGTGTGTGTGTGTGTGTGTTAGTGTGATAATTGATTACAATGATCAACGCACGGGAGCGTTTGAAAGTGTTTTGAAAGTCTATCAGCGGCCCGGTCCTGTTTTCAAACACTCGTGTGTGTGTGTGTGTGTGTGTAAGCGCTCGCTGAAGAGCCTCATTGATGTGTATTTACAACATGTTTTTGAAGCGTTGATCATTGTAGCCAATCACAGACATATTTGATGAGCTGGTGAACTCAACGGCCAATCAGAGGTGTTTATGATTCCGCTCAAAGCATCACATTTTTTACATTTCAGTATCGTTCTGAAGTCGGTACTTCTGACAACACTAGTATGTATATATTATATTGTGTACTGAAAGCCTCTGCTCTCGCTGAAGCTCACTGAAGTGTGTGTGTGTGTGTGTGTCTGCAGGTGCTGATGTGAGGAACGAGTCTTCATTCCTGCACCCCGGGAGTGTGGAGGTGTTCAGAGAGCGCCGGGGGACGAGCCGGGGCCGTACGGGACGAGACTCGCCTCGATCCACGGCATCAGTCCTGCACAGGTACCTCGACACCTGCTCCTGACACACACTGACAGCCCAGAACACACACACACAGACCTCGTCACTGTAAAGCCCAAACAGGGTTATTAGGCTGCTGTCACTTTAAGAGCCAGTGCACAGGTCCGATACACAAGCGTTTCGTTTCTCCACTGTTCGTGCTCATGTAAGATGTAGCCGACCACACTGCCGTTCAGAAGCTTGGGATCGGGAAGATTTATAATGTTTATAATTTATAATGATCTGGTTAGAAATACAAACAACAAACAGTAATATTGTGAAATATTACGACAATTCAAAATAACTGTTTTCTATCTGAATATATTTCATATTCCATCCTGTCACATGATCCTTCAGAAATCACTCTAATATGATGAAAGAAACATTTATGATTATTATCAGTGTTGAAAACTGTGGAAACTTGTACATTTTATTTCTCAGGATTCTTTGATGAATCTTTTGTAACATTAAACAGTTATTTTGTATTTTTAATCAAATACATTCAGCCTTGGAGAGCAGAAGAGACGTCTTTTAACAACATTAAAATCTTCCCGATCCCAAGCTTTGACTGGTAGTGTGTGTTTTCAACAGGCTTTTAGATATAATTGTGTGTGAATTAGAAGAGAGAGAGTCAGTGAGTAGACCTGAGGTCTTCCTGTGCTTGAATGTTTTCATCCGCAAGGCTTTTAAACACGTGCACTGGATACACTTCAGTGAAGAGCAGCTCTGGTCCAATCGGGACACTGACAGTAGTTTCTACAGATTTCTTTTTTGTTTTGGCAAGTATTTAATTATTGTATCCAGAGATAAACGTTGGATTATGGATTACCATCAGTTTGTTATATTGGCCTTTTCCATGCTATAGCCGATATGCAGATGAAGAACATCAGTGCATCTCTAACACATATACCACAACATGATGTACCTCTATGGGAATACATGTGGTGATGTTATTTCCTGAAGATCTTGTGTGACCAGTGCAGGAGTCCAGCACTCTGTCTCAGCACATCCCAGGAGTCCAGCACTCTGTCTCAGCACATCCCACAGACTCTCACTGAGTTTAATGGTTCTCCATCCACTCCTTCACAGTCTGAGCCTGACGAGTCTTCACTTCATAACACTGGAATACGGCCACGATGTGTTTTCCTACATGTTTAAGAAATAAAAGCTACACACTGCATCAATTAGGGTCAGTTAGGACTTACGAATGTGCACATGGTTAGTCTTAAAGCATATTAAAAACTCCCCATAGACACATGAACAACATTAAACGCTGGATTTCCACCACAGCATGTGCCTGTTTAACCCTCATCCTCCTTTCAGGCCATTCTGAGTCAAACTGAGTGTTCGTCAGAGGGTCCGAGACCCCAGGGCTTCTGTCGCACTTCAACCACGAATACACACAAAACAAATGTAATGGATTCGAGGAGTTTTGTGGTTGAAATGTATAAAAGTAACAGATCCGTCTCTCTCGGGTCAGTTTGACCCCTGAGGAATGAAGGGAATGTGAGGAATGCTTCAGTTCACTTAGAAAAACCTAAAAATGCTCAGAATTCAAACTAAAAACTCTAAAACTTTACCAGAAAATGTTTTTATAATGTCTCCATGTGATGCACACTGAAGAGAACTGGCTTTAGGACCCAGAGGAACAGCTCATTTGCTCATATAGAGCTATAAGGATATCTAGAGTCATGAAATATCATCTTATATTATTATTATTGTCCACAAGAGGTCGGCAAAGACTCCCAGTGTCAGATATTTACAGCTGAGTTAAAAGGGTTATGCTTGAGATTGTGAGTTATTTTGATTTTAGGCTGAAAGAATGTGGTTCTTTCATGTGAGGAATGTGCTTAAATTACCATTTATTTATTATTTATTGATCTAGTAATTTAAAGGTAAAAAATAACAAAAAATATCATAAAAAAAAAAAAAAGATATGATCAAAATGAAATGAAATAAGCTTTCTGGACAAAAAAACTTGATTATAATTTTAGGGCTTGGGGTCATTTTGCCCCGCGAGTGAAAGACGAGGGTTAAATCCAACCAGCGACTGTCTGGGCCGTGTCTTTAATCATCATGTCCAGTCAGGACGATGTGTGTGAGTGTCTTGCGTCTCTCTCTCCAGGTATCACAGTATGGCCGGTGACCCCGTAGGTTTACCGTGTTCACACCTGCAGAACTACGACCCCGACCGCGCCCTCACCGACTACATCTCCCGCCTGGAGGCCCTGCAGAGACGCCTGGGCAGTGTGCAGTCAGGTAGCAGAGAGCAGAGACCATGTGACTATTCTTAATTCTTATCGATTCCTGATTTCGATTCCAATAAGGTACAAAAAAACCTGAGATTATCGTTCACATTTATTCTTATTGCAAAACATTTAATTGTTGAATATCATGAGCAGAAATCAACAGGCTGAAGAACTCTTACACAAGCAGCGTTTGCCTGTGGTTTAAAAACACCATAGAAGAACAACTAGCCCAACTAATATACATTTCAAGCATTATTAAAGACAAGTAAACACTCAGGAATAAAAAAAGTATGAATAAAAAATTAGCAATCGCAGCAAATAGACACAACTGAACAGAGATACGACTGAAATAAACAGTGTTTTAAGATTTTCAGGTTCAGAAACTGTGATCAAATGTAAAATAAAACTGCACTTTATTAATGAAATATATATCAAATATAGTAACAAAAGTTATTCAGCCAAGAACAAGTTAATTTTCTCTTTTAATTAGTGTTATTATAGAGCGGGAATATTAGTGTTATTATAGAGCAGGAATATTAGGCTGCTGTCACTTTAAGAGCTGCACTGATCCAGTATACTGATACACGTGTGAGTCTCGCTTCAGTGGTTTAAAGTCATATTTGAAATGCTCACAAAGGAATCGATAAGAAGAATCAAAAGTTTAATTTTATAACACGTATCTGATTCCAGACCTCAAGTGTTTGATTCTCAAGCCTAAAAACTCTTTACCCCCCCCAGGTTCCTCTTCATACGCTCAATTGCACTTTGGAGTCAGAAGATAAAGATCTTCATCTACATTTAAACTGGCTTGAAGAAACTCAGATGCCTTCTCTCGTGCTGAGCTGCTGTGCTTTTGTACTCTTACTATAAATGTCTGTGGGACCAAAAAGACGTTGTTTTTTTGTGTGTGTGTGTGTGTATCATCTTATAATCAAGCTTTATGTTGGCGGCAATTGAAACAGCTTCAACATCTGTACATTAGTTCTACCTTATTTGTTGTTAATGGAAAACAATCATGTTGTTACTGTATATTTGTGGAATGCTAATTTAAGTTGATTAATTTAAGAAGCGTTGGAGGGTGAACAGGACGGCTGCTATCGGACTCTTGATAACCTCATGAACACTAACAGGAGGAGAGCGAGGCGGACCGGTGAGGCTTTACGAGCTAGTCATGTTATCAGATACTCTACACTGTGTTTTATTCGCTCGCTCCCTTGAGAAGACCCGAGGACATTTGTAGAAGACTTATTTTTGTAAAGGTAGGAGCTTTGGATTTTATGGGTATTTTGTCAAAACTGAAATAAAGATTAATATAATATTTGAAAACTGCCTTCGTCTCCGTTCTCTTTCATTCTATATCCTGATTCATTTGTTATGAGTATGACGTGAAATATGACTTAACCTCTAATATTTATGCATGTTTTTAGTTGATTTTCATTGGCAATCACAATTAACTACTTCATTAGGTTTACCAAATGAACTTAATGTATATAACGTTGCATGATGGGCCTCTGTTTGTTTATTTACAGTTAATCTGTTTGGAAGCTAAACTGTTGAATTATGATTTCACCATTTATGTCATTTGTTCAAAACCGCTTGTTTGTTTCTTTGGTGAACAAAAAGCCAAAGTGACCTTATTAAGTTGAGCCTGTGGGTAAAATGAGCCACCCCCTGTATCTAGGCAACAATTATCAAAAGTAATCATGTGACCAAAAATTAAGGAAATGTAGTTCACATTACCCATCTTGGACTCGAGCACATGGAGAGTTGTAAGCAAATCAGAGCAATAAACAGGTTTCTGCCAACGCCGTGAATGAATTCATCATGTTACTAAAGTCATCAGGCCTGTATCTTAATTAAAATTGATTAATAAATTGTACAAGACATTTTTAAGCTTTTAAATCCACATATTGCTTTCATTCTGTTGCTCACACACAAAGAGGACAAAACATGAATGAATTTTGCCTTTGTTAAATTGATGGCATTAATAAGTTCAGAATTATCTTTTATTGTTTGATTTTGTGTCATCAGTATTTTAGAGAACTTGTTTTGATTTCAGGTGATACACAACGACCTGAGGTGTATATTTACAATTATTTCAAACAAATACACTTTTATTTTGCCATAAAATCCATTTAGTGACGCCAGCGCTTCATACTTGCTCTAATGTCGTGTGAAGTAGCAACAAGCCCATTTATTTTGTATCTCAATTTAAAGTTAATGGAAGTTTCTCAGTAACATAATTCAGATGTAATATCTGTGTCCAGTCTCGCTGTGTTCCGACTTCAGGTTTGTGTTTCCACAGCATGAAGGCAAGATCTTACGGATTTATGAACGAACGGCTCGTTTTAAAAGCGACCTGGTAAACTGACATTTATGAAATTCACTTAAACATTACACTGCTCATAAGTTTAGTTAGCTCTGCAATAAGTAGATCCAGTTCACCAGTTAATTACTCTTCAACATCTAGTATGCCATAGAAATATACAGAGCTACCGCAAAAACGGAAGTTCAAAGACAAACATCTAAAGATGGCGGCTTGTTATGCGTAATGAGAGCTCCGACCGCTCCGTGAAGTTTACAAACTCGAGGGACACTCGTGAGTATCTTCACCATCAAAACTTTTCATTCTCTGATTTCAGAGTACCTTGTGTTCCCTCTAAATGGCAAACCAACTTGGATTATATTTGAACATGACCTCTCGGAATGTATTTAAAAGGTGTTTATGTAGGTTTGTAATGATTTCCTGCAGTATTTTACTTAATGTGTTTGAAACTAACCTAATCTTAACCGTAGATGGTAATTATTTTTCACATGTGATTATTTTGCCGTCCTTAGATAACATCGGTAATTCCTGAGGTGATTTGCATCTATGATAGTTGTTGAGGTCCAGTCAGTGACGTTGAACGTGCAGTACCGCATTTAACCACACTCGCATCAAGCGAGTTAAAGTGTGTAAAAAGCTTAATTTCTTCAGCGTTATTTGCTGAGTCTGGCGTCTGAACGCAAGCAGAAATACTTTAACGATAAATAGTGAATGTTTCGTGATTAACAAAGACTAATAACGGAGATAAACAGTCTTTATTGTGCTCTGACTCTGTGCTCGTGTTTGATTGGCCGATGGACTCTGTGCTCGTGTTTGATTGGCCGATGACTCTGTGCTCGTGTTTGTTTGGACAGGTTTTCATCTTGTTATTTGTGAGAATCTCCGTGTTTCTCTCAGTCTCTGAGCGGGACATTATTTCTCGAGTGTGTGTGTGTGTGTGTGTGTGTGTGTGTGTGTAGTCTGAGGTGTTTCTCCTGATATCAGCCCGTGTAACCGTCACTGAGGTGTGTGTCGCGCTGAGTGACTCCTGTAGCTCGAGCTCTTCCTCAGTATCGCTTCTCGGCCTTTTGGCTAAGATCAAGTGTAGTATCTGTTCTTATCAGTTTAATATCTGATACGTCCCCTACCCGGGGACCATATATTAAATTGATTTTTGGATCAGGGAGATGGAATAGGGGCTTGCTCCGTCCACTCCACGCATCGACCTGGTATTGCAGTACCTCCAGGAACGGTGCACCCCCTCACGGGGAAAATGACGGGTTAAAGAAAGAGATGTATCAAAATTTATTTGTTATGGAAAATAAATGCATCATAAGGTGTAGAGTTATCAAAATATATCTTTATCATCCAGAATTTGGATTGTGCTTTATATGTCTGCTTGATTCTGAAGGGAAAATCAATTTTGATGTTCATATGTGAAGTTTGTAAGGTTCGCCACTAGAGGTCGCTAACTCAAAATCAATAGCAGAATTGTAGCTTGGTGATGTTTTGAAGTGGCGTGTGGAATCATGGGAGTTGTAGTCTGTCAATTTTTCTTTTCATTTTTTTTTTTATGGCTGAATAAATGCAATATTTTAAAACCTTAGTTTGTGTTTAATTCATTGTTATATGGTGTTTAAAAAAGTAATTTTCTTCAAAAAACACGTTCTGGGAAGCAAAAATGGTTTTCTGGGGTCGCATTAATCTACGATGGCAAATGCTTTTTAATTGATGCATGTTTGTCCTATAGCTGTGTGAATTATTACATATATTATATTATATTGACTATTACAATTAGTAGTAATTACTACTAAACTATAGTAGATTTCTATTTTAATTGATACATGTTTGTCCCAGTTTCATCTTCGTTTTAAATGTAATTTTTGTAGTAAAAAACCCTCATATTTCTCTTCATAGATGCCGCTTCCCAGTTAACACACAACGTTAGTTTTTGGTTCCCGTTTTGGTTATTTTTTTGGGAACCAAATACTAACGTTAGGGGACCGGTCTGTGTTAACTGGGAAGCAGCCTCTATGAAGAGAAATTATTTTTTTTCTCATATTCATAAGTATCCATAGTAAAAACCATAGTTGGTTTTATTTTTATGTAACCATAAAATAACGTTCCCAGAACTTTAAATAACCTAAAAATAACTTATAAAGAACGTTGCCAAATGGTTATTTTAAAGTTATTATTTTGCATAATTGACTGGAATCAATTGTAAGACTTAGTACCACATACTGCCCTGTCACTGAACGGCACATCAGGGACCAAACGCTGCATATTATATATCTGTATCATGTCTTATAAGGGTACAGACAGAGAGTTATAAAATACTATGAAAATCTGGACAAAATAATACAAATAAAGAAACTATGTCATTAAGAGTGGAACACCATGTACTCAGCTCACTGAGGTTATAATTAAACAGGTTTTATTAAAATAGGAACAAATGGAACCAACCAAAGTTTTCAAGATATTTTATCTGATTATCAAATAATTCCCTCCATCAATTCTACTTTTATGTAAATGTTGCGTGACTTTTACGTGTTTTAATGGGCGCGCGCGCTGAACATTCGAGTTACATTTGAACGAGATGGTCCTCACTGCAGAACATGAAATCCACGGGGAGGATCCAGATCCAACTCCTCCCACCTTACATATACCTAAACCCAGAGCCATATAGAGCTGCCTAAACCTACCCATCTCCACCCCCTGATCCCTAAACCCACCCCTAAACCTACCAATCTCCACCCCTTATATCTGGATCCAACTCCGCCCCCCTGGATCTCGTGTACTGCAGTGAGGTGCTACTGATTTGAACTGGAGCGGAGGGCGTTACCATGGAAACGGGGGCGGCAGCTCAACTGACACAAGCAGTAACTCAGTCTCTCACTGTTGTTTTCACTACTTTCAGGTAAGTTTAGTCCCCAAACTTACGCAAATAGTACATACAAATGCTTCTGACACATTCTTTCATGTAAATAACACGCTTCCGTTGAATATTTACTTTATAGAAATGAGTTAGTGTCTTCGGGAAAAGTCCGCTAGCATCTCAACCGTTAACTGTTACAGGCTAGAGGCAGAGCCATTGACCTCGCAAACAAACCACGCCCACGTGATGTCGTCACGTCAGACTCGAATGCCAAGTGTATGACACAGCAAAATCTGGTGTCCGCTCATTTACAGCCACATTTCCCGATTAAACTCGACATTAACAGTCATGGCGCAGAATATGATGCTTTACTGGTGCTCCGGCTCTCCGCCGTGCTGGAGGCTCATGATCGCGCTGGAGGAGAAGAAACTGCAGGGATACAAACACAAACATCTGTCGTTTGACAAGAAAGAGCACCAGTGTGCAGAAGTGAAGGCTCTCAATCCCAGAGTTCAGGTGCGTCTCATACACACGTACGCCTGTTGAGTGGGGTTTCTGCTGACTGCATTACGTGTTTACTGCACATGCAACTTTCATAAAAAGAGACAAAACTTATAAAAACTTTTGTTATAATATTGCACATTTATTATGATTATTTTTTGCAGGTTCCAACTTTCAAGCACGGAGACCTCATCGTGAACGAGTCTTTCGCCGCGTGTCTGTATCTGGAGGTAAATCAGTGTCATAAACAGTTCCTTAAGCCTTCGTAGAAATAAACCTGTCCAATTTTAACAAACACAATCCAAAAGTGTTATAATTCTTATGAATAAGAAAATAATATGCTCAGTAAAAAAGAGACATACTTATGACATAATTAATTATCTCATAATTGAGATGAAAAAGTAGAAATCATAACTTTGTATGTCATTATTTCGGCTTTTAATGTCATAGTTATGACTTAATGTCATGATTTCTGCTTAGTATGTCGATTTCAACTGCATTATTATGAATATGCAAATCAAAGTTTTGACTTTTCATCTCATTATTATGGATTAGTATATCATAATATCATCTTTTTGTGTCATATTTTTATTGATTTTTTTTTTATGTGGTGAAAATGGGCTTTCATGCTAGACGGTTAAGGGTCGTTCACAAAAATGTTTAAAATCTATATATTTCAATTAGGGCTGTGCAACAGTTAATCGCATCCAGAATAAAAGTTTGTGTTTACATAATATAAGTGTGTGTACTGTGTATAATTATTTTGTATAAATACACACATGTATGCATGCGTTCCCCTGAGAACTTTTGCATGCATTCGCTCGTAATAGAATGCAAAGGTTTTGTGAGCGAACGCAAATTTTCTCGCACAACCCGTTTTGTGAATGACGTTAAAATATATTTTAAACTCATTATATTTGTGCATTTCTATGTCGGTTTAGGGGCTCTGTAACCAAACAAAAAAAATCAGTGATTCATTTGTTTCTCCGGTTTTATACAAACACAGTGCATGAAACTTGAGCAGACTGATTGGTCCATAACTCAATCTACTTGCAATCACACCATTCTCTATAGGGCACAGCTGATTGGTTCCTGCTGTATCAGTAGCCAATGAGCTCGCTGCTCAACCTTCAAATACTGGTCAGCATTTGCTCTAGCAGTTGCAGCACTTTCAGAAACCCTCCTCCTTCCCCAGCTCCACCTGTGTAAATCTGCTACGGGTAATTCATGTACGCTATATTGTCGTGTGTGGATTAGCAGTAGCAAGTCCTGTAGTTGATGGGAAGGTTTTTGTGTTTCAGTGTCTTGGCTTTTCTTCATTATCATCTTAGAATAGTTACAAATGGACATTTTTACTTAAAACTCCCAAGAAAAATCTAAAAGAAATGTTTCTGGTTTCTAGAGTGCGTTCAAGTCTCAAGGAGCCCGTCTGATCCCAGATGATCCAGCCGAACAGGCGCTCGTCTACCAGCGGATGTTCGAGACCAGCAACCTGCAGCAGAAATTGTGTAAGTGATTTAAATCATGAACGTACATTTAAAGCTGAGCGACAACTCAAATTAATCAAATTAATTTCAGCAGTTACCCTATAGCATTAGCCTCCTCACATAAGAATAAGAACAATAATGGATCTCTACTCAGATCTTCACTCATCCGGTTCAAAATAGTTTATAATAGAAATGCATGTAGTTTATTCGCTGTCATCGTCCTCCTGCCTCATGCTCTCTTTGCTCACGGTTTGCATTAAGAAAACAAACGTGTCGTTATGGTTCTTGCACTCGATGATGTCCAACAGAGCTTTAAGTGGTTAGCAGTTTCACTCTGAGCGGACGACGGTCAGCCGCTTATTCAGTGTTACCCTTGTGTGTGCAGACGACGTGGCCTTCTACGAGTGGTACGTCCCTGAGGGAGAGCGACACGAATCGGCCCTGAAGAGGAATAAAGAGAATCTCGTCACCGAACTCAAACTGTGGGACGGATACTTGGAGAAGGTTGTGTTTTAACAGGGATTCTCCGATTGATCAGTATCGGCCGATAATCAAATTCTCTGACTCAATCGCTAGTAGCGCTGCCTTCGACTAAAGATTTTTCTAGTCGACTATTAGTCTTTCATTTAAGCGATTAGTCGACTTATCTCATAATAATGAGCCTTTAATTGCCTACATAGCCTAATCAGCGCTCACACGCACACATAAAGCTACAGCGCACCAGCAAACCTCATGATTATGAATGGGAGACTGTCTGAACATTTTAATAATTTATTATTAATTTATTTTCGGCTGCAGTGATGAATCTCCGCATTAGTGCACACACCTATATGCACGTTTCATAACATAATCTGAGAATATTTGTTTTCCATTTGAATCTGTAAATTTAAAAATAGACATTTCAGTCTTTCGATGGATGCATTTCTCATGTCTGCGCGGAAAGTTCACGCTGAGTTTCGGTTTATTTTGTGACGCGCTCAAGTTCACAGAGACCGAGACGGCAGAAAGCGCTTCCTGATTGTTTTCTTTATTTTACAAAAGCACAACATTTAGTTATTGTGAGTGCACACAAATAACATGAGTCCGTTTCCAGTGACGTTCTAGGCTACTCTTGATGTAAGAGAGTATTTTAAGTAAAATGCAAGTGTCGTGCAGTAAGAGCGCTAATAGCTTCCACACTAAGATATGAGCCTAATAATCGGCTAGCGCACATTTATCTAGGTTAGCATTATAGCGAGCGGCCATGTAAAGTTGCTACTACTTGCATGTTTCAGATAATAAGCCATATTTAAGCTCGATAGATGATAGGCAAACGTTTGGATTTTCCTGTCCGATTACCACAAGTACCCGCCGTTAACGATCTGTCCCTCACGGATTACGCATAATAACGCAACTTCGCCACAAGGTTTTGTTTTTTCTTTGACTATTGTGATCTTTCCTGTAGCTCATGGGTTCATTTCCAAGGTCATGGGTTCGATTCCCAGGGAAAGCAAGAACTGATAAGAGTGTAAATGTGTACCTTGAAATGCAATGTAAGTCGCTTTGGATAAAAGCGTCTGCCAAATGCATAAATGTAAATGACTAAGCGACTAGTACAATTTTTGTTCGACTAAGCCTCTTCTAGTCGATTATTAGCGGGCAGCCCTAATCGATAGTCTCACGATCTCACGAAACGATTCCAACATGACGACGTCAAACTTTAGCGCAATAGACCCTTTTCATGTTCTAAAGAAATATCAGGAACATTGGCTAAAGGATTTAATACAACGAACCTGATTCGCTGCCTCTTTCATTCGTTCTTATTGAAATTAATTGCATTATGAATGCCAAAAATAGAGGATAACTATTGCCAAATGCCATAACTATTATCATCAACCTTTGACCATTGAACTTGAACCCTTATTGTCCTAATAAACTCGATCTCATTTGTTGGTCAGATGGGTAAAGGGTCGTTCCTCGCTGGCAAGAACTTCACCATGGCGGACGTGGTTTGTTTCCCAGTTATCGCATATTTCCCACGACTTCAGTGAGTGTCATTATCAATCCTTCTCCATGGACAGCATGTTTAATCATAATGTCAGCTTAAGGTTTAATGTTTGATCTGTTAGACTGGTTTAATGTTTGATCTGTTAGACTGGTTTAATGTTTGATCTGTCTGACTGGTTAACAGCTGTCCTAAAGAGAGATGTCCCAGACTGATGGAGTATTATGAAATGGTGAAGGACCGTCCCAGTGTTAAAGCCAGCTGGCCTCTGGAATGGCTGGAAAAACCCGAGGGTCAGGATACACTGAAGGACCTCTGAGGAACATCGAGAATCATATTAATATTGCATAAAGTTCAGCTTTGATGTATTCAGTAATTGCATGTGATGTTTTCTAACAGTCCTTTATGCAAGAAATGTTTCAGAAGTCTCTCTTACTAATCAATTTTACACCTACAACTGTTAAATCACAACTCTTGTCTTGTTTACATCGCTGCACCTTTCATTTTGTCTGATATTTTCAGCATCTGTTCTGTCAGGCCGTTTAATTTGTGAACTTTATTTTAAGCAGTTTCTAAAGATTGAAACGGATCGAAAGGTTGTTATCGTCTGTAATGGCAGATTAACCTCAGACAGCAACAATGTGGGCCGGGTCTGGGATTAATAAAGTTTTGTCCTGTTAAATCAAGCTGAGGAAAATATTTACCATCATTACAAGAAATAAAAAATTGGTTCAGTTTTAAATTATTAACACAAAATACCAGCTGGCTTTAAAACCTTTGAAAGGTTTTCCATGTATGAAATTTATTCACAGACATTAAAAAAATAAAAGAAAATAAATTACTTAAAGTAGGATATCAGTATAAAAACTTAAAACTCTTCAATCAGGCGTGTCAAATCTCTCAGAAATCATAGTTACTCTAATATCTATCTATAAATTACAGAAACGTCTGTGTGTGTGTGTGTGTGTGTGTCTGTTAACCGCATATCTCTTGAACCGTTAGTCCGATGGATTTCAAACTCGACAGGTGTCTCGCCACGGGCACGAGTAAGTGCAGTGCCAAGTTTGACGTTGTTTGGATGAGAAATGCTAAAGATATCGTTAAATATATCATTTTTAAAAGGTTGTGGTTTAAAAATAAACATTCTGACATTAGAGGGTTGTATCGGTCAAAGAAGCCCCAAGAAGGCTGTGGTTTAAAAATAAACACTCAGTCAGCTACACTGTTTACTTGGCAATATTTGTTTAATATGAATATTATAGTTTGGTTCCAGAAAGTGATAAATCCATTTTGATTAGACAGACGTTTCTGTAATTTATAGATAGATTTGAGTAAAAATGTGTTTTCTTTACCAAGAAAGTGGCAAGATGAAAACCACTATTTTCTGTTTCAAACTTTCACATAGCATCTTTAGGTTATAATAACAAAAAATGCAAATCTTTTTTTTTTTTCAAAAATGCAATAATTTCCCCCAAAAAATGCAATAAATTCATGACACTTTTCTTTTTTTTTCAAAATGCAATTAATCCATTGAATCAATATAAAAGTTATTTTTTATCATATTGAAACTGTTGGAATCAGCCATCGCCAAGAAATATCTTCTGAACTTTTTTGACGGCGATCAGCTCACAAAAACTGATTTTGCACGGGCACTTTGCACTGCTTCCTGAATCGACGCGCTTATTCATTTGTGGATGTTAACTGAATCTGTAAGTCAGCTATGCTGTTTACTTCTGAATATTATATTTCATTCTGGTGCGCTTAACGTTATCGCTACAGTGTAATAGTAGCCTATGCTATTCACCAACTAAACATAGACTCGGCAGAATTTCTGAAAATGTGCTTATTTAAAGTGCTGGAGGCATTTTGTGATTATTTATATTGTACAACATTTCTAGGGGTATTAAGGGGTGCTGAATCCAAATCTGCTGTATATGAAGCTCAAAAATGTCCCAAAATGCCTCAAAATTGAGAAATTCAAAATGGCCGCCACCGCCAGGCTGAAATCAATTTTTCAGTATATCTTTTTGACTAAACAAGGTACAAACATGAAATAAATGTGCTTTTGTAAGTTTTCCTACATGGGCAATTCAATGCCATATTCAGATTTTAGATGTCATGTGAAGAAACTGCTTAGATATTGCAAAAATAGTTGTTTTTAACTATGAACTATTATTGACTAATTAATAATTAAGTTATTATTATTAATATTATCAGGCTACTTTTACTTAGTTTGTATTTTGTTATGAGGTAAAATGTGTCAAATGTGTTGTAATGCACTCCCAAACCTTTGCCCTCCCCAATATCATACCACCCCTCCCCCGAGCTTAGCCTTTCTCACACTTCTCAGAACGGCTGATCGGAAACATAAGACAGCTAACAGGTAAAGTCATGTCCAGTGTATATTTGCATAATGTGACATGTTTTCATAAACATCCCAAGGGGATCAATAACGTTTCTACCTATCTATGTAGTTTAAATAATTGCAGTATATATTTTAGCATTTTTGATCACTAAAAGAAGCCTATTAGCGCGATTAGCTAGATGACATCAAAGTCAGTAAACTTAACACACTTGCTTTTACACTGACTGATTGGAGGAAATACTTTAAATTTATTTCATTTAACCCTTTCGCACGTACGATCACACCGGTGTGATCAGTCTAGGCTGGTCCCTGGAGCATACGATCACACACTGGTGTGATTAGAACAGTCAGTGCATCACGTGATCAAGTGCTAAATTCAAATGTGCTTTCACACTTTGGCTGGCGCTGAGCCAGAGACAGGCGCGCTCAGAGCTGTCATATCTCAAAACTTTACAGTGTTTTCAACCACATAATGTTTATTTTAGGTATTAGACATATAAATTCACATAAGTACTAAAAAAAACCAATACATTTAGAGTATGTAAAATACACACTGATGTCTATGGAAGAGGCAATAATAATCCCTTCCATTATAATTAGACACGTCTTATTCATATCAGATACACATTGTGTAAGTAACTTCAAAGTTTACTCTATTCTTCTCCCAGTTCACCAGCCACTTATGTATTTGCGGGAGAAGTGGATGAATTCATGTGTAGTAAATCCAACAGATCTGATTCTCTGAACTGCGTCTGCGCACTGGCGGAGCTAGGGGGTGGAGCCGCGGCCACCCTTGGTCTGAGCTTGGTCACCCCTCTCACAACTGCTGTTTCTGTCTCTTTTTTTTATTGACAAAAATTGCGTTTTTTTTAAAGACCACAAAAAACGTGAGACTTTTCAGACGCACACTCCAACTTCACCTCAGCGCCAGGCGCAAGTCAAACGAGTGCGGAAATGTCCAAGTGCCGAATGAGCTTCAGCAGAACATCAGACAGTGATATGCACATAGTAAATATAGAGTCAATCTTTCTCAACTGGTGGGTTGCAAGACCGTTTTGAGGAAGTCGAATAGTGTGAAGGCAACAACAAACATCATTCTCTTTTTTTTCTGATACTATTATTTTTAGAAGATGTGTGTGAAAGCTTGTGACACTTCTGTCAGAAGCTGAGAAAAGGGCTTTGTCCTTATTCAGTGGGCTATCTTCGTTAAGATGAGATGTTGTCAGGCAAAATGTCAGTAAAACTAACTAACTTTTCTGTCATACGACTGACAGCCGTTGTACTGTCCTTGCGCACATCACGCGCAAATGCGGCACGCTGTAGCCGTAGTAGTCGTCAATTAACTCATGTAAGAATCAAAAAGGCGATTAAAGCTGTCAAAACTGCATGCATGTATTTGTTATATATGCGTCACATGTCTCTGTATTAAAATATTCTGCTATGTGAGATCACAATATAAGGTACAAACTGTTTTAATGTCCAAATAAATGTGAGCACTGTGCATTTGTAGGCCTACTAGACGATAGGCATTCATTTTGCGTTCATTTGTAAAGGACAAACAAAAATGGATCATTTTTAAATCCATAAAATAACTAATTTTACATTCTGCCAACATTACATTATGAAAAACATAACATTTTACATTATGTGCTGTTGACTTCCGCCTTGTTCACATCCTTGCACTTGGGGATTCAAAAGAGAACTTTTGTTTTCCTTTTTAATTTCGGTATGATAGAACTGTTGCAATTATTTATTTTGACAACTAATATAGAAAGTTAAACTTTTATTTGACAAACTCAGAATTGGTTGAATAGTTCATTGATTATATCAAACGCATTGAAGGTTGAATAATCTTTGGACTACAGTAGTTATCTGCATGTTATCTCATCCATGAAGATGCAACAATGTAGAACAAGCTATTGGAGATTTTGAGAACCAGAACCAAGCTAACTGAGCAAGTTGAACTTTAGCTATAGTGTGTGCCCTTTTATTACTATTTAATTCATTTTAATATGAGGTGGTGGATAACAATAAAAAAAATATAAAATTCAGTCAGCATTCCATGATTCCTAATTCACTATCTCAATTACAATTAAGTACAAATGAACTTTATTCAGTTGTGTAGGCACTAAAACAGTCCAATACATAAATCATTTTTTATGATAAAATAATTAATATTTCTGTGCCACCCCAGACTGGTTGCTGGCCCTTGCCTGGCCACCCCTAAAAATATGCTCCAGGGACCAGCCTAGCCTGATCACACCGGTGTGATCGTACGTGCGAAAGGGTTAAATGAAATAAATTTAAAGGAACACTCCACCGTTTTTTGAAATAGGGCTTATTCACCTTCTTTCCTACATTTAGATAGGTGGGCAAATGCATTTTTGTCTCAGTGCATGCGTTGTTTTAGTTTGACAGGGTCGGCGCGAGCTTAGCTTAGCACAATGAATGAAATCCTTTGTTAGTGATCTAGTGATCTAGTGTTAGTGAGTAAAAGTGATCTAAAAAAAACAAAAACCCACCTAATTACTTCTTGTGGCCTGCGTATTCACAACAAGTACAAATAGCGATGCAGATTAACACTAGGCGATTTCCTAGGCAGATATTGACTTTGGACTATATTAGGGGGAAACACAGGCGAAGCACTGCAGCTTAGGCGAAGCACTGCTACTTGGGCGCAGAGATATCACGCAACACATGAAATGTGAATATGTGGTATAATATGTGAATGTGAATACAGGTATAATATGGGTCGATCTATACATCTAGAGAGGCCGCACTATGCTTAAATATATTTTTATTTGCACAGACGCGTTTCGCCGCGTGCCTTCTTCAGTGTGCAAATAAATTAAAAATATATTTAAGCATAGTGCGGCCTCTCTCCCACTTCATGTATTATAATTATCTAGGCCAGCACTCTTAAAATTGACAAGTGTACACATTGAGTGAAGCCTGCTCATATCCACATTTACTTTTCGATCTATACATGCGTCATGTTTAAAATAATCACTTACTCTGTGGACAGTTGTCCATTTGGTCCATTCGGCGTGGGGCTTTTTTTCCAGTTCACTTTATCACACCGGTAAAAAAAATAGAGTAAAAGTTACTGCAGAATGGATCAACGCCGTGAAATCCTCGGTAGCTGTGACACAACTGCCGGCACGCTCATCTTGATCTGACGCGCTGAGCCTGGTCATCAATGGATGGCAGAAACTTGTCCCACTCTCTACAGCACAGACACTATTTCAGTCGGGATAGATTGGCATATTCCCCCAGATTCACACCACCAGTTCGTGTTGGCTCTCATCCTCACGTCCTCAGGCTGTTGAGCGATCGCAACCTCCTCCTCCTGTCATTCTATTTCCAAAGCACGCAGCTCATCTTCTGAAAACTCTGGTTCATAGAGGTATGGTTCTGGCTCTCGACTGTCTGAGAAGACACCCTCTTCGTCTCTCACAAAATCCGCCATGTTCATTGCCATTCATGTACTGAAGGAAAAATAGCCAGCTACTATTCACACCGGTATGTTGACATTTCATGTGTTGCGTGATATCTCTGCGCCCAAGTAGCAGTGCTTCGCCTGTGCTTCCCCCTAATATAGTCCCAAGTCAATATCTGCATAGGAAATCGCCTAGTGTTAATCTGCATCGCTATTTGTACTTGTTGTGAATACGCAGGCCACAAGAAGTAATTAGGTGGTTTAAAAATTGTTTTTTTTGCACTTTTACTCAGGACATGCTAGCTGGCAACAAAGGATTCCATTCATTGTGCTAAGCTAAGCTAGCGCCGACCCTGTCAAACTAAAACAACGCATGCACTGAGACAAAAATGCATTTGCCCACCTATCTAAATGTAGGAAAGAAGGTGAATAAGCACTATATCAAAAAACGGTGGAGTGTTCCTTTAAAGTATTTCCTCCAATCAGTCAGTGTAAAAGCAAGTGTGTTAAGTTTACTGACTTTGATGTCATCTAGCTAATCGCGCTAATAGGCTTCTTTTAGTGATCAAAAATGCTAAAATATATACTGCAATTATTTAAACTACATAGATAGATAGAAACGTTATTGATCCCCTTGGGATGTTTATGAAAACATGTCACATTATGAAAATATACACTGGACATGACTTACCTGTTAGCTGTCTTATGTTTCCGATCAGCCGTTCTGAGAAGTGTGAGAAAGGCTAAGCTCGGGGGAGGGGTGGTATGATATTGGGGAGGGCAAAGGTTTGGGAGTGCATTACAACACATTTGACACATTTTACCTCATAACAAAATACAAACTAAGTAAAAGTAGCCTGATAATATTAATAATAATAACTTAATTATTAATTAGTCAATAATAGTTCATAGTTAAAAACAACTATTTTTGCAATATCTAAGCAGTTTCTTCACATTACATCTAAAATCTGAATATGGCATTGAATTGCCCATGTAGGAAAACTTACAAAAGCACATTTATTTCATGTTTGTACCTTGTTTAGTCAAAAAGATATACTGAAAAATTGATTTCAGCCTGGCGGTGGCGGCCATTTTGAATTTCTCAATTTTGAGGCATTTTGGGACATTTTTGAGCTTCATATACAGCAGATTTGGATTCAGCACCCCTTAATACCCCTAGAAATGTTGTACAATATAAATAATCACAAAATGCCTTCGGGGTTCTGATTTTGTGAAATTTGACCCTGTCTAATATCCTATTCAATGCGTTCACAGTCTCTTTCACGGCCATCATTTGTAGTAGCCTAGTCACAAACTGTTTGCTCAAGCATAGCATTTTCTCGGAGTTCACTGTGTGCTTTCTACTTTTTTAGTCTACTGTCTCTCTCTCTGTGTGTGTGTGTGTGTGTGTGTGTGTGTGTGTCTGTTATTCGCATATCTCTCGAACCGTTAGTCCGATGGATTTCAATCTTGACAGGTGTCTTGCTACAGGCACGAGTAAGTGACATTCACAGTCTCTTTCACGGGCACCAAACCAACAATTACTAAAAACACACACAAAAACTGATTTTGCACGGGCATTTTGCACTAGTATTAATTGTAAGTAAGTATTCAATAAAGAGATCGATAAACTAATGTCAGTCAGTCAGCAGTAAAACGAAATGACTGTTAATTTTTAAATTATGCGAGTGCGCGCACGTCTTCTGTGCTTGAGTTCTCTTTCATAGGTTCACTCAACGCTGCGGATAGCGCAGTGGGATATTCTCTGAATGTGCCGATTGTCTGAAGCCCTATAGAATCACGCCAATTCATTGGCTGATGGCGCCCGCGCAATCTGGCTCCGCCCCTCTTACGTCGCATCATTACATATTCGCGCGCGCGCCATCTGCTCCTCAGATTTCTCTGCCTTCAGAACGAAGCGGTCACGTTGCCCCTCGTTCGTGATTTTTCTGAGCTCAAACTTTCTGGATTATTCTCGGCGCTTCTGCGACTGTTCAAGCGGAACTCTGTTTCTCCTTTCGGTGAAGTTGCCATGGAATACCAACGCTGTACTCCGCCATGTGCTTGTTACATCGCTAACGACGACCCGCACAGTAAGTGTGTTAAATGTATGGGTTTTTCACATGCGCGTGAGGCAGTCATAGGATCGTCTAATTGCAAATTATGTTTTTATTATGTATTATTACCGACCATCTTGCTCCGTCGTCTGCACCGTCCTGGAAGTCGCGCCCCCTCCTCCCCTCTAAAGCATGTAGGACTACTTCCTCTCTCATTGGGAAATCCTACATGGCGGCTGGGCAGGCAGGCATGACCCTGCACACTATGGCCATTCTCCAGGCCTACCAAGCGGACGTCCTTAAGGAAATGGACGAGGGCGACGGCGTGACCCCTGAAGCGGTCAAAGAGCTTCGTAAGGCTACGGATTTAGCCTTAAGAGCCACCAAGCATACCGCACGCGCTATAGGTCGCTCTATGGCTGGTTCCGTTGCGGTGGAACGCCACTTGTGGCTTAATCTCACGGAGATCCGTGACAAGGACAAGGTTTTCCTCCTGGACGCCCCCATTTCTCAAACAGGGTTGTTTGGTGAGGCGGTCAACACGGTGGTTGAGAAATTCCGCTCCTCCAAATCCCAATCGGCCGCGTTCAGACAGTTCATGCCCAGGAGGGCTAGGGAACCTTCTGCTCCCTCCCCTGTTCGACCCAGAGAACGTCCCTCTTTTAGACCGGAGTTCTCTTCCAGGAGGAGTGAACCGGTGCATCCCCCACCTTCCACGGTTTGGGGAGCCCGCGGTCGCCCGTTTCCCCGTCAACGGCCTCACAAGCGCCTCCAGATGAAGCGGTCCGACAAACCGACCGCTCCGGCGGCCCAGAGCCGTTCCTGACCCTCTGGTCGGAAAAAGGAGAGCTCCTCTGCTTCCTCAAGGTTGGGACAGACCGCGCAAGCGTTTCTGCCCACCTCCCAGCTCTCCTTTCCTTGCCCTGTCACCTTCGCCACTCAGAGTGTCTCGAAGTGCAGGCCATTCTTCACCATCTCTACTCAGCCCGGCGCGGAAGGAAGGAGACGCTTTTTGCTTTCTCCCCTCACCCCCGACACTCTCTATAACTGCCGGTCGCATTCTCTGAGGCACTTTTCGCTTTCCTCCGGAGCGGGCGGACCTGGTCACCATGACCCCAGCATCGATGCCTCCCATCACGTGTCAGGACGCCAAGGGCTCTCCTGCACAGTCAACTTCTCTACCTCACGAACGTCAACACGGCACCCTCACTCAGGTATGTCGTCTGCATTACAACATCCCTCTTCCTCTTTCACATTTCTTTCAAGAATGGGAGCGCTTACCAGGGGTATCGTCTTGGGTTCTTCGCACAGTTCGGTTCGGTTACACTCTTCAGTTTTGCCGCAATCCCCCTTGTTTCAACGGGGTCTTTCCTACCGTAGTAGACAGCGCCACTCAGGCTTCTGTACTTCAGCAGGAAGTTTCATCCCTCCTTTCAAAGGAGCAATAGAAGAGGTTCCTTCAGGGGAAACCGAACGGGGCTTTTACAGCCGTTATTTCCTGGTCTCGAAGAAGGGCGGCGGTTTGCGTCCCATACTGGACCTCCGCCGACTGAACTTCGCCCTTTACAAAGCGAAATTCAAGATGTTGACGCTGAAAGCTATCATATCTCAGATTCGGCCAGGGGATTGGTTCGTGACAGTAGACCTAAAGGATGCTTACTTTCACATCCAGGTTGTACGGTGACACAGGCATTTCCTCAGGTTCGCCTTTGGAGAAAGAGCGTTCCAGTACAGGGTCCTTCCCTTCGGCCTCGCTCTGGCCCCGAGGACATTCACGAAGTGTATGGATGCAGCTCTGGCCCCTTTGCGGCTCCAGGGCATCCGTATTCTAAATTACCTGGACGATTGGCTCATTTTAGCCCAGTCCAGGGAGCTAGTGACCCACCACAGAGACATCGTCCTGAGTCATATCCAGTCTCTCGGTTTGAGGTTGAACTCGGAGAAGAGTGTTCTTGCTCCGGCTCAAAGCACCGTTTTCTTGGGGGTGAACATGGATTCCGTTCTCATGCAGGCCCGCTTGGCTCCTGCACGGATTTCCAGTCTGACGTCATGTTTGGCCCGTTTTTCGCTAGGCCATCATGTGTCTGTGGGCACTTGCCGCAGGATGCTGGGCCTGATGGCCGCGGCCTCCTCCGTGCTACCGCTGGGCCTGCTCCACATGAGGCCCTTCATGTGGTGGATGAAGCTCTCAGGGGTTCGGCCCTCCGGGCCAACCCTTCGCCTACTGAAGGTATCGCACAGTTGCTTTCGAGCCCTGTCAGTTTGGCGGGACCCTCTTTTTCTTCGGAAAGGGGTCAGCATGGGTGCGGTATTTCGTCGCCAGATGATTACGACGGATGCCTCTCTCACCGGCTGGGGAGCAGTTTTCGAGGGCAGACCAGCGTGTGGGGTCTGGACTGGCGAGACTCTCTCTTGGCACATAAACTGCCTGGAGTTAAGAGCCGTTTTTCTGGCTCTGCATCATTTTCTCCCTCTTCTGGAGGGACACCATGTAATTGTCAGAACAGACAACATGGCAGTGGTGTCTCATGTGAACCGGCAGGGGGGTTCTCGGTCGCGCACCCTGGACAGGCATGCGCGTCACCTTCTCCTGTGGTCTCAGAGCAGATTCCTATCTCTGAGAGCAGTTCATGTCCCAGGGGTTCTGAACCTCGCAGCAGACTTTCTGTCGAGGCAGAAACTCAGATCGGGAGAATGGATGTTGAACCGCCAGACAGTGGCCCTGATCTGGGAGGTTTTCGGAGAGGCGGAAGTGGACCTCTTTGCATCTCAAGAGTCGTCCCAATGCCCGCTGTGGTTCTCCCTGAGTCCCCCGGCTCCATTAGGGATAGATGCGTTCGCTCACCCTTGGCCAACGCAGAAACTCTATGCCTTCCCGCCCATCAAACTGATCCAGGCGGTCTTGGCCAGAGTGAGAGAGAGCGGAGTCAGCCTCCTCCTGGTAGCTCCGTTCTGGCCGTCTCAGCCATGGTTTTCGGAGCTAATTCCTCTGCTGGAATCTTCCCCCTGGAAGATCCCGGTCAGGGAGGACCTGCTGTCCCAGCTGCAGGGCAGGATATGGCATCCTCGCCCAGACATGTGGAAGCTGTATGTTTGGCTGATCAGAGGCCATTAGCATTAAGTTCTGATCTCCCAACTGACGTTCAGGAGACCATTGCGAGTGCTAGAGCCCCTTCTACAAGGAGGCTATATTCTTCCAAATGGAAGGTTTTTGAGGCATGGTGCTTAGCACATGATAGGAGTCCAGTTAACTGCCCTGTTGGTTCAGTACTAGAATTCCTGCAGGAGAAGTTTGCTTCTGGAGCAGCTGCTACCACTCTCAGAGTTTATGTCGCAGCTATTGCAGCACATAGGGAATCGGACGAGATTCCCCTGGGGAAACTAAGGTTAGTTTCGGCCTTCATGCGTGGGGTTAAGCGCCTGAAACCGGCTCGCTCCCCTAGAGTTCCCTCATGGGACCTTTCTGTTGTCCTAGAGGGTTTGACGAAGGCTCCCTTTGAGCCCTTGGAGTCAGCTCCGGAGCGGATTCTGACGCTCAAGGTTTCTCTTTTGTTGGCTTTGTCCTCATTAAAGCGGGTAGGAGACTTACAAGCTCTTTCTGTTAGCGAGTCTTGCTTGGACTTTGCTCCTGGCTTGGTCAAGGTTTCCTTGAGGCCGAGACCAGGGTATGTCCCCAAAGACCCAAAGCAGAGGATTTCTCACTGGGTCACAGAAGCTATCTCGTTGGCTTACGAGGTGCGTGGCTTACCTTCACCTCTTAGCGTTAGAGCACATTCCACCAGAAGTGTGGCATCTTCTCAAGCTCTTTTTAGAGGAGCACTTTGGGAGGACATTTGTGTTGCGGCAGGCTGGTCCTCTCCGCACACTTTTGTAAGGTTCTATAATTTGGATCTTGACATGACCCCGGGTTCCCAGGTTCTTTCTGTTTGAACTCATCTTGGTCGTTGTCTCTTTATGTACCAGTCATTGAAAGCGCTCTAGCTTGGCGAGTTTGGTAGTCCGTTCCCACTGCGCTATCCGCAGCGTTGAGTGAACCTATGAAAGAGAACGTCTCTGGTTACTTACGTAACCTATGTTCTCTGAATAGGGAACGAGACGCTGCGTTAGCTGCCAAGCTCCTCGCGCTGCTGACAGTTTTTCTTTTCGGCAGAGAAATCTGAGGAGCAGATGGCGCGCGCGAATATGTAATGATGCGACGTAAGAGCGTCGGGGCGGAGCCAGATTGCGCGGGCGCCATCAGCCAATGAATTGGCGTGATTCTATAGGGCTTCAGACAATCGGCACATTCAGAGAATATCCCACTGCGCTATCCGCAGCGTCTCGTTCCCTATTCAGAGAACATAGGTTACGTAAGTAACCAGAGACGTTTTTACACTATATGCTTAATTCTGGCCTACTGTTTTATCTATACAGTTGAAATTATTACGTGTTTTGACGGATCTTATTTCTTCAATTTATTAAATGCTAATATGCTATATTGAAACTAATTTCAAAGCTCGACTGGCGGGAAACTATGAACAAAGGAAACCGACTGAGGAATACTTAGGCTAAGTAAAGTCCATGAAATTCATAAAAATAACCCTTACAGAATGCTCTGTTCTTTTTAGGTTATTAAAAATTATATAAATAAAAACGTCCTGCAATGTTCTGGGCCTTACTAAAAAAAAAAACTACAAAGAAAGTTCCCAGAAAGTTCTTATTTGGTTGCAAAAAAATAGAAATCACACAGTGATTCTTGTCTGCAGCTAAAACCTGACTGAGAAATGTTTGAATAAAATACTTTTAAAAGAATTGGGGAGCCAATGCTCATTTTAAGGCATCTGAGATATGAAAGCGCATCTTCCACAAGAACATAGTCATGATGATCATACATGAAGTGACTGAGCAGTTTCAGCCTCACCTTCAGCTCAGGTTATCTTCATCATGTGGACTTTCAAAGCTTCGAGCTGATAAGAGTCAACAGTATGAATGACACAGCGAAATACTGATATAAAAACATAAGGTGCGTTCCATTCGACAGGGTCCCTACGCAGTGTTCACTGCTCCCTACTCCCTGATCACGGTGGAAGTGGACAACAATAATCGCGCATTTGGAATGCCGCAACATCATCAAAGGAAGGCAACAACGGGGTCGCGCAGATTATGATGTGACTTAAATAAATATTGTATACAATATATATATCAGCCTATACAAAACACGTAGCCTATCTAATAAATCAAAATATTGTATTAGTTTATTAGACTACTTTATGACTAAACATAAGCTGTACTGTAACGGTCATTTATAAATCATTTTTAATTTGGTTATCTATATAAATGTGCTCTTAAAATGGTCTTAATAATTGTAGAAGTCTCATCTCGTGCGTTTCTTTCCCACCCGCAGCTGCAAAGCAATTAGCAAACATTCCGGAGGTAAATAAAGTCAAATGAAAAAAATGACAGCGACTCAGCTGCTTCTCAACACTTTTAATTTGTGTAGATATTCATACAATAGACTATGGAAAGGTAACATTCATCACCCCAACCATTCATAAATACTCTAGTTTGTATAATAATAACAGTATGAATAGCTACTCAAAGGCATACGCAAATCAGAGCCGTTAGAAATTTTAAATCTCTTCTAACAGCTCTGCTCTAATGTTAGCTCAGCCTCAGACGGGGTGCGGATCGCTCTCCACTTCCTGTGAAGTGATGTATCGATGTTCCCTTATTCCCTACGGCGTTTGCAGTGCCCTTCGAACTGAACATGTTCGTTCCCTTCAGATTGGAAACTCACTTAAGATAGAGAAATACCCTGTGAAGTCCACTTCGCAGTCCACTTACGGTCATGCTAATCGCTTTTTTTTTTAACTAAACAAATGTTGGTTTACTTTGAATAACACTTTACAACAAGCAGGGGCGGCCTTAAGCATCTGGGGGCCCGTTTCAATAACTAATATGGGGCCCTGCCCACATAAAATGTAAACATAATAGAGCAGAAAAAGCAAGGATTCCTGTTGGTTTGCATCATATTATTTTATTATGCGCACTTTCAGCTTCATGAACAGGCAGCTCAACATAGAAATAATCCAACCTTATTTGATTAAAACTATATACAATTATACAGCGTTTTACGTTGGAATAAGCCTCGCCCTTTCACGCAGGGCAACATCACTGCTTAATTGATTTGCGCAGTATATTTTCAGCTGTCTGGGCTGACTTAAAAAAAAAAAAAAAAAACAGCTCAAACATCCCCTCAACTTGAAGTATTACGGAGCCCGGGAAGTCACCTGTGTGAGTAAAAATAAGCTAATTTTAAAAAAAATCCGTGGCGACGGTTTTGCAATCCGTGCGCCCAGTTTATAAACCGTACTCACGAATTCTCAAACTGTTCCCTCGGTTTAATAAACCGTACCCACGAGTTTTTAATCCGCGCTCTCAGATTTGAAAACAGTGCCTTCAGTTTTTGCAATCTGCACTAATTCATAAACCGTGCCCACGCTTTCACAATCCGTTCCCACGGGTTTGTAAAATGTACTCACGGATTTGTGACTCTCATTTTAGAAGAACACCAGGAGGTACGTTGTTAACGAATCTTATAGTATATTGTTTTATTGTGTATTAAGTGGAATACATCAAATTGTCTTAACTGCGTCTAGCGGGTATGGGTGAATATACAATTTAATATGAATGGCGTGAATCAAAATCTTTTGTTTATTTGTGATAATCTTAACACTTTAGTATTCTAAAATACTAAATAACAAAAATAACAAAAGCGTCTTCTAATATAGCATATAAAATGTAATAATAATAATTATAATTATTATTAGAGTTTATAACTATAAATGAGTTCACTTAAGACAGTAATATGTTTATCATAAAATAATTTATGAACGCTTTATTTAAGCAAAAATTATGCAAAAAAATGTAGGCCTATTTTATCCAAAACTGTAAAAGGTTAGGTTATAGCCTATAAAAATAAAGCATTGATAAATTATTTTATGACAAACATATTACTGTCTTAAGTGAACTCATTTATAGTTAAACACAAATAATACTAATAATAATTATTATTATTATTATTATTATTATTATAATTATAATTATTATAATTACATTTTACATATTTAGAAGACGCTTTTGTCCAAAACTTACAAAAAAGGAACAAAGCAATTCGTCAAATATCAGTCATATACAGGTTAGAAAATAATACTAAAGTGTTAAGATTATCACAAATAAACAAAAAAAATTTGAAGTGGCCGAGAGCTACTCATGTAGGCCTAATGCAATAATTAAATCTCTTAAATAATAACTCTTAATTGATTAATAAATCTCATAACTCTCATATTAACAACTATGCTAACTGTTTTAGACCTAAAAGAGTTATTGTAGGTCTATATATGTCACCCTTAATTGACATATATATATATATAATTATTATACTATAAAAACACATAATTATATAAATTAATTACATAACATAATCATTTCATGATTATAGTGACCAAAATGAGCATGGTTATCACATGATCCTGTTCAAAAAGTAGCCTAGGCTACTAATACTACACAATGAAATCAATTCACCAAGTTTTATGTCGAAAACCAGCAAATAACAAATAAACTTATACCATCAATATGCACTTTTTGTTTACATAAACATTAAAATAGTAACATTAAAAATGATGGCCAAATTTGAAAGGAGTGTCTTGCAACATGTTATCTACTAACATGTACAAGTTCAAATAAAGTTTTGACAAAAACGTTTTTATAAAAAGTTAAACCTTGCATATTTCATTTTTATAAAAAGAATGATTAAAAAAAAGACAAAATACTGACATTTACAATGCACATTATCTTTTATAGTAAAATTCGGTCCGATTTTCCCGTGGCGTCTGTCGTTGCTAATGCTATGCAACCATGCGCTCTCCACAACGACAAAGAAGTTTTAATAGCTAATGGATTTCCACCACCGAAAAACGCTTGCTGTAGCTCTGCTAGAATATTTATTTACGGAGAATAAAAAAACACCCGTAGTTTGGGTGCACCCCCATCCTTCATGTTGACTCGTTGCGCCTGGAAAAAAATGAGCGCGTCGCTTCAATTATTTGAAATAACGAACTTGAGCGCGCAAAAGACGCGATATTGAACGGCCCTTGGTGAGCTACCTCCAATCAGGCCACGAGCTACTGGTAGCTAGCTCGCGAACGACGTGTTGGAGACCACTTTAGACATTATGTCTGAAAATCAATATCCTAGGGAGAAAATGAATGGGATTTTCCTGTTCTGTTGGGGGCCCCCTTGGAGGGCGGGGCCCGTTTCAATTGAAACGGGTGAAACATAGGTAAGGCCGCCTCTGACAACAAGGTTCCATTTGTTAATGTAAGTAAATGCATAAGCAAGTAAATGCAAGTCAATGTAGGCTTACACCAAGCTATACATATTTTAAGTTAATATCAGTTGTGTGTAGGCTACTTAGTATAATCATTAACTGATAGTTGACTCGATTTGGATTATAGTTTATAAAGTTTTAAATTTATACTTTTCTTCGCTTCAGAAGGCATTTATTAACGCACTGGAGTCAAATGGGGATTACTTTTATGATGGATGCGCTTTTTTGAGCTTCAAAATCTGTTACTATTCACTGCCATTATAAAGATATTTTTTGAATATAACTCTAATTGTGTGTGGCTGAAAGGAAGTCTAGGATGGCTTGAGGGTGAGTATATTATTGGATAATTTGTATTTTTAGGTGAACTATTCCTTTAAGTGGCCTACCAACGACATCTTCAGGCTGATCGCGGTCTTCACACGAGCATCAACTGCGCATGCTCCTTGAACTTGCGAACAGGCCACGCCCACCTTGAGACTCTAAACGCAACCAAATCTGCAACAACATTTCTGGGCTTAAACTCGACATTATGGCGCAGAATATGATGCTTTACTGGGGCTCCGGCTCTCCGCCGTGCTGGAGGGTCATGATCGCGCTGGAGGAGAAGAAACTGCAGGGATACAAACACAAACATCTGTCGTTTGACAAGAAAGAGTACCAGTGTGCAGAAGTGAAGGCTCTCAATCCCAGAGTTCAGGTGCGTCACAGACACACGTACGCCTGTTGAGTGGGGTTTCTGGTGAATGCATTACGTGTTTACTGCAAATGCAACTTTAATAAAGAGACACGACATTTACCAAACTTTTTCTTTTTCTTTTTTTTTACATTGCACATTTATTTATTTTGCAGCTTCCAACTTTCAAGCACGGAGACCTCATCGTGAACGAGTCTTTCGCCGCGTGTCTGTATCTGGAGGTAAATCAGTGTCATAAACAGAACAATCTAACGGTCCTTTAGCGTTTGTACAAATACACATCTCTACCTAATTTAAACAAACACAATTCAAAAGTGTTATAATTCTTGTGAATAAGAAAATAAGATGCTCTGGAAGAGAGGGGGATGGGGATATTCACCTGCCAAATGCTGGAAATTAAGCGTGACTGAACTCAAAATAAATTGGTAAATCTTAATTACTAAAAAGCCAAAGTTATGATATACAAGTCATAATTATGACATACTAAATCATAATTGAAATAAAAGGTAGAAATCATAACATATTAACTCATTTTGACTTTGTTATAATTTTGGCTTTTAATGTCATAATTATTACCCAGAGAGCAACATAGTGTTGGCCCAGATCCGGCCCAGATCCGGCCCACATCTGAGCCGTGTGGAATGCACGTGTACCGGATCTGGGCTATGTTGCTGTCTGGGGAGTTTTTGTCAATTTCAACTTTTTGTCATTATTATGAAAATGTAAATCAAAGTTTTGACTTTCATAATCATTAATTAGTATATCATCAATTTGACTTTTTATTTCATAATTATGCCTTACAAGAGCATGTTTTTTTCTTATGTGGCGAAAATGGGCTTTCATACTGTAGTTAAAAGGCATTACCAAAAAAATTTTTATTTCACTATTGCATGTATTCATAAAACATTTGAATAGGGACAAACAAAATACATGACCCAACAAAAATCTGTGATTAATGTTTCCTTCGGTTTTATACAAACACAGAGCGCTGCGTTTGAGTCGGCGACATCTCGCAGGATTACAGTCCAAATAAACAACAAATAATGTTAATATTGTCTATCAAACTGGAATAGATGAGTTACAAATAATCACTTTTAGCTTTTCTTAAACCCTTGAAACTAGTACAGTGCATTAAATTAAATTATATTTTATTCCATTTCAGAGTAGATTAAAATAGATTTATGAGTTCCAATGTAGACTTTCCATGTTTATATGCTTATATTGCATGTATATGTTACACAAATCTGATTGGTTCCTGCTGTATCAGTAGCCAATGAGCTCGCTGCTCAACTCTTAAATAATTGTTTAGCATTTGCTTTTGAAATTGAATCAATGGTTTCAAGGAAGAGTAGTAATAATTTGTAATAAATAAATAAAAATTTGTAGTAACTGAACAGATTCAAACACAAAGATGAGGGTCACGTCACAGACTGATAAATGTTTCTGGTTTCTAGAGTGCGTTCAAGTCTCAAGGAACCCGTCTGATCCCAGATGATCCAGCCGAACTGGCGCTCGTCTACCAGCGCATGTTCGAGACCGACAACCTGCAGAAGAAAATGTGTAAGTGATTTAAATCATGAACGTACATTTAAAGCTGAGCGACGACTCATTTCGACGAATACCGATTTTTATTTCATCATGATCGGCCAATCCCAGTCATCCAAGCCTTATATAAATGAGATTTAAAGTCCCCCTGTGGTGTAAATCCAGCTTTTAATGTTGTTCATGTGTGTATGTGGTGTTTTTAATCTGCTTTAAGACAAACCATGTGTAAGTTCATAAGTCGACACCATTGCTGAGTATTTCCTCCTTAAAACTGCAGTGAACCAAAGACAGTCTCAAAAACACGCTTTGAAATCGCTGGTGTTTCTGACGTCACAAACTACCTTGTAACCAATCAGATCAACGTGTGATCGTCAACCAGTGGATCTCTGAGCTGAGTGAGTGGAGGCGGGGCTCATTTGCATATTCATAGAACCGGGCATACTAAATGATTTATGTGAATAAACAGTCTCATATGTCTATTTATTTTTAATATAGGCCTACTATTTATTAATTTATTGTTCTATTTTATTTAACATTTAGGTAAGGGACCTGGGTAATGGATAGGGGGCGCTGACCCAAAAGAGGTTGAGAACCACTGACTCAGATCTTACCTCATCCGGTTCAATAATAGTAATTAATGTAGTTTATTTGCTGTCATCGTCCTCCTATCACATGCTCTCTTTGCTCGCCGGATCAGCCGAATAAACCGCCGCTTATTCAGTGTTACTCTTGTGTGTGCAGACGACGTGGCCTTCTACGAGTGGTACGTCCCTGAGGGAGAGCGACACGAATCGGCCCTGAAGAGGAATAAAGAGAATCTCGTCACCGAACTCAAACTGTGGGACGGATACTTGGAGAAGGTTGTGTTTTAACAGGGATTCTCCGATTGATCAGTATCGGCCGATAATCGAATTCTGTGACTCGTTCGCTAGTAGCGCTGCCTTCGACTAAAGATTTTTCTAGTCGACTGTTAGTCTTTCATTTAAACGATTAGTCGACTTAATTGCACTTGTATATTAATAAGCCAAATCATAATAATGAGCTTTTAATTGCCTTAGAGCTTAGATCGGGCCCAAAAAACCCGAGCTCGACCCTACCCGAGCCTGTGCACGTTGTGTCCGAGCCCGGCCCCGCCAGGCCCGACACATTATCTGTAATTATAAGCCAGATTTAAACCTGACCATTTTTTGATACGTGGGCCGTTATAACCTGGGGCGGCGCCAGAGAATATTTAAACGCAGGTGCTGAGGGGGTGCTAGATATATTATAGCCTATATAAATACTATTACAAAAATTGGCCACTTAATATTTAATATTCAATTATTTTAATTGTCACAAAGTATTCATTTTATTAAATTGAACAAGAACATTCAGCAATCAATCAGATATTCTTAAAGATTTATTAATAATGTTATTTCAACATAATATCTTATTTCGACATAATATGTGTGCATGCAACAAGCAAGATGTGCATTTGTAAATCCGCCTGCATTGATTTTTATTAATAAACCAGTGTTTTCTGTGTCAGTGTCGGCTGCAAAGATGAAGTTGACGATCGCCATCTCCGTAGTGAACGCGCCTATTCTATAGAGAGAAATGCACATCATGGATTACATAATCAGAGAGTAGACTATTTCTTTTTGTTTTGAATTGTTTCGTTTAAAGACATTTCAAGCTTTCTTTAGATATATTTCTCATGTCTGTGAGGAATACACTGAGTTTCGGTTTATTTATGATGAGACGAGCTCCAGTTAACGAGCAATGCAAGTGACCGCGCCGACGCCTCCATGTCATTATTATATTGTCTGCTATATTTGCTTCTTATTTATTAAATCCAGGCAATTGGTTGATACATATTTTTTTTATTTTTTTTTATTTTTTATTAAGATACAATTTATACAAAACGAAATTCACTTTAAAGAAATGCTTTCTACAAAACAAAACTTAATGAAGTGGTCAAAATCATGTCTGAACCACTCCATGTCTCTCGATATATTGCGTTTCCATCTTACTCATGCTGTTCACTTTTCATAATCAGCATTGATGGAAAATAATAACATTATAAAATTACCAAATGAACAAATATGAAACTAAATGCACTTATTTAATGGCTATAGCACGTATAGTAGGCCTACAGACTCTCTATTTGTACAAATTTCTGCACATTCATTTACTTCTGTATTTTGCACACATAAAGCCACAACGCACCAGCAAACCTCATGATTATGAATGGGAGACTGTCTGAACATTTTAATAATTTATTATTAATTTATTTTGATGAATCTCCGCATTAGTGCACACACCTATATGCACGTTTCATAACATAATCTGAGAATATTTGTTTTCCATTTGAATATGTAAATTTAAAAATAGACATTTCAGTCTTTCGATGGATGCATTTCTCATGTCTGCGCGGAAAGTTCACACTGAGTTTCGGTTTATTTTGTGACGCGCTCAAGTTCACAGAGACCGAGACGGCAGAAAGCGCTTCCTGATTGTTTTCTTTATTTTACAAAAGCACAACATTTAGTTATTGTGAGTGCACACAAATAACATGAGTCCGTTTCCAGTGACGATCTAGGCTACTCTTGATGTAAGAGAGTATTTTAAGTAAAATGCAAGTGTCGTGCAGTAAGAGCGCTAATAGCTTCCACACTAAGATATTAGTCTAATAATCGGCTAGCGCACATTTATCTAGGTTAGCATTATAGCGAGCGGCCATGTAAAGTTGCTACTACTTGCATGTTTCAGATAATAAGCCATATTTAAGCTCGATAGATGATAGGCAAACGTTTGGATTTTCCTGTCCGATTACCACAAGTACCCGCCGTTAACGATCTGTCCCTCACGGATTACGCATAATAACGCAACTTCGCCACAAGGTTTTGTTTTTTCTTTGACTATTTGTGATCTTTCCTGTAGCTCATGGGTTCATTTCCAAGGTCATGGGTTCGATTCCCAGGGAAAGCAAGAACTGATAAGAGTGTAAATGTGTACCTTGAAATGCAATGTAAGTTGCTTTGGATAAAAGCGTCTGCCAAATGCATAAATGTAAATGACTATGCGACTAGTACAATTTTTGTTCGACTAAGCCTCTTCTAGTCGATTATTAGCGGGCAGCCCTAATCGATAGTCTCACGATCTCACGAAACGATTCCAACATGACGACGTCAAACTTTAGCGCAATAGACCCTTTTCATGTTCTAAAGAAATATCAGGAACATTGGCTAAAGGATTTAATACAACGAACCTGATTCGCTGCCTCTTTCATTCGTTCTTATTGAAATTAATTGCATTATGAATGCCATAAATAGAGGATAACTATTGCCAAATGCCATAACTATTATCATCAACCTTTGACCATTGAACTTGAACCCTTATTGTCCTAATAAACTCGATCTCATTTGTTGGTCAGATGGGTAAAGGGTCGTTCCTCGCTGGCAAGAACTTCACCATGGCGGACGTGGTTTGTTTCCCAGTTATTGCATATTTCCCACGACTTCAGTGAGTGTCATTATCAATCCTTCTCCATGGACAGCATGTTTAATCATAATGTCAGCTTAAGGTTTAATGTTTGATCTGTCTGACTGGTTTAGGGGCGGTTTCCCGAACAGAGATTAAGCCTAATCCTAGACTAAAATTGCCCTTTAAACCAGATTAACAGAAGTCTGCTTTCTCAGTCAAGGCTTTAAATAGTCCTAGATTTAGTTTAGTCCAGAGTTTAATAAGATGATTTCCTGGAGGAAGACTAGAGTTACTCCAGGACTAAATCAAGGCTTAAAATAAACCTACCAGGAGGCAGGTTTAACTTCAGATTAACATTGTGTTTCAAATTGTACTACTTGGATACACACACATATATATTTATATATTTATATTTCTTTTCTTTTATTCCATAGCTGGTGTGTGCAGTTTATTTAGCTTGCTTAAAAATTATTTGCTCTTGTTTATTAAAACATTTTTTGATTGAAGTCTTTTTCTGATTCCATTGTTTCCTTGGATTTGCTTCTCAGTTCCATCATGCAATTTTAAGCTTTTCTTGGTTCATTCCATGTTTTATAGTCAACCTCTATCATGCTAATTCAGATTAGCACAGTTGGTTTTTAATTAATCTGGTTTATTTTAGTTCAGGACTCCATAGTCCAGGTGTAACTAATCTGTACTTAATCTGAGGCCTACTCCTGGCTTAACTTAAACCCTGCCCGGGAAACCGCCCCATAATGTTTGATCTGTCTGACTGGTTTAATGTTTGATCTGTTAGACTGGTTTAATGTTTGATCTGTTAGACTGGTTTAATGTTTGATCTGTTAGACTGGTTTAATGTTTGATCTGTTTGACTGGTTTAATGTTTGATCTGTCTGACTGGTTAACAGCTGTCCTAAAGAGAGATGTCCCAGACTGATGGAGTATTATGAAATGGTGAAGGACCGTCCCAGTATTAAAGCCAGCTGGCCTCTGGAATGGCTGGATGATCCCGCGGGTCAGGATACAATGAAGGACCTGTGAGGAACATCGAAACGTCCTCAACACCTCTGGATCATCACAGAATCATATTAATATTGCATAAAGTTCAGTTTTGATGTATTCAGTAATTGCATGTGATGTTTTCTAACAGTCCTTTATGCAAGAAATGTTTCAGAAGTCTCTCTTACTAATCAATTTTACACCTACAACTGTTAGATCACAACTCTTGTCTTGTTTACATCGCTGCACCTTTCATTTTGTCTGATATTTTCAGCATCTGTTCTGTCAGACCGTTTAATTTGTGAACTTTATTTTAAGCAGTTTCTAAAGATGAAGCTTGTTATCGTCTGTAATGGCAGATTAACCTCAGACAGCAGCAGTGTGGGCCGGATCTGTTGTTGTCTGTTGTTCAGGATTAATAAAGTTTTGTGCTGTTCAATCAAGCTGAGGAAACTATTAACCATCATTACAAGAAATAAAAAATATGGTTCAGTTTTAAATTATTAGCACAAAATATAAGTCGTTTGAAATGGGATCTTAATTGTTAACATTTTCGCTGATTCATTCCCAGACAGCCACATAGTGTCGAGCCAGATCCGGCCCACATCGGCCCATGTTGCTGTCTGGGTTTCAATTTAACGATTACATTTCTCAAATATTTTTCACATTTATCATGTTTATTCTTCCATATTCGTACACCAAATAAAAAAGTAAATAAATAATCAGCCTGCAATCCGTCTTTGTCGATCCAACTGGTATGAAACGCCTATAATCATCATACATAGGCTATCTCGTTTTTATTTATTGCTGAATTTATGAAAATAATCCGAGCACATCAACCATATGGAAGATTAAATAAGGTAAAATTTGGTTGCAAAAAATAGGAATCACACAGTGATTCTTGTCTGCAGCTAAAACCTGACTGAGAAATGTTTGAATAAAATACTTTTAAAAGAATTGGGGAGCCAATGCTCATTTTAAGGCAAAATCAGCTTTAATGAAACATACAGTAACAGAAATCTGAGATATGAAAGTGCATCTTCCAGAAGAACATAGTCATGATGATCATGAAGTGACTGAGCAGTTTCAGCGTCACCTTCACCTTCACCTTCAGCTCAGGTTATCTTCATCATCATGTGACTGATAAGTCAACAATGACACAGCAAAATACTGTAAAACACAACACAATTACACTATATGCTAATCACTTTTTTTCTTGCTAATTGAACATTACATTCTTTTAATAACTGAAATATTTGGACATTTAACTTTTTTTTTTTTAAACTAAATTTAAACATAATTTCCTTTACTTTGAATAACACTTTACAATGTTCCATTTGTTAATGTAAGTAAATGCATTAGTGAATGCAAGTAATGTAATAAATGCATATAGCTATACAGATTTTAAGTTAATATCAGTCGTATGTAGGCTACTTAATATAATCATTAACTGATAGCGTGGCTGACTCGATTTGTCATGACAGTGATTATAGTTTATACAGTTTTAAATGGATATTTTTCTTCGCTTCAGAAGGCACTTATTAACGCACTGGAGTCGAATGGGTATGGATTACTTTTATGATGGATGAGCTTCAAAATCTGTTACTATTCACTGCCATTATAAAGATATTTTTTGAATATAACTCTAATTGTGTGTGGCTGAAAGGAAGTCATATACACCTAGGATGGCTTGAGGGTGAGTATATTATTGGATAATCTGTATTTTTAGGTGAACTATTCCTTTAAGTGGCCTACCAACGACATCTTCAGGCTGATCGCGGTCTTCACACGAGCATCAACTGCGCATGCTCCTTGAACTTGCGAACAGGCCACGCCCACCTTGAGACTCAAAACGCAACCAAATCTGTAACAATATTTCTGATTAAACTCGACATTATGGCGCAGAATATGATGCTTTACTGGGGCTCCGGCTCTCCGCCGTGCTGGAGGCTCATGATCGCGCTGGAGGAGAAGAAACTGCAGGGATACAAACACAAACTTTTGTCGTTTGACAAGAAAGAGTACCAGTGTGCAGAAGTGAAGGCTCTCAATCCCAGAGTTCAGGTGCGTCACAGACACACGCCTGTTGAGTGGGGTTTCTGCTGACTGCATTACGTGTTTACTGCAAATGCAACTTTAATAAAGAGACACGACTTTTACCCAACTATTTTTTTTTTTTTTTTACATTGCACATTTATTTATTTTGCAGGTTCCAACTTTCAAGCACGGAGACCTCATCGTGAACGAGTCTTTCGCCGCGTGTCTGTATCTGGAGGTAAATCAGTGTCATAAACAGAACAATATAACGGTCCTTTAGCGTTTGTACAAATACACATCTCTACCTAATTTAAACAAACACAATTCAAAAGTGTTATAATTCTTGTGAAAAAATAAGATGCTCAGCAAAAAAAGAAAGAACAAAGTAGTAATAAAAAATAAAATAAAAAATTGTGGGTAATATTCACCTGCAAATTGCGGGGAAATTAAGCGTGACTGAACTCGCCAGACCAGGAGAGTCCATTCCCGCCACATAATAATAAATTGGTAAATCTTAATGACTAAAAAGTCAAATTTATGATATAAAAGTCATAATTATGACATACTAAATGATAATTGAGATAAAAAGTAGAACTAACTCATTTTGACTTTTCATGTCATAATTTTGACTTTGTTATAATTTTGTCTTTTTATGTCATAATTATGACTGTCAATTTAAACTTTTTGTTATTATGAAAATGTGAGTCAAAGTTTTGACTTTTCATCTCATAATCATGAATTAGTATGTCATAAATTTGACTTTTTATGTCATAATTATTATTTAAAAAAGCATGTTTTTTTTTTCTTATTTGGTGAAAATAAGCTTTCGTACTAGACAGTTAAGAGCTGATCATTAAAATATGTTTTTCACTGTTTTTTCATTCCTCTGAGAAACTTTTGCATGCATTCACTTGCCAAAGAGCGCAAAGGTTTTGTCAGCAAACGCACATGTTCTATTGGGACCCGTTTTGTGAAGGACCGCAAAAACATTAAAATATATTTTAAACTCCCATCATATTTTTCCATGTTTGTCCAGTTTAGGGACAAACAAAATATGATAAAAAGAATTAGTGATTAATATGTTTCCTTCGGTTTTATACAAACACAGAGCGCTGCGTTTGAGTCGGCGACATCTCGCAGGATTACAGTCCAAATAAACAACAAATAATATTAATATTGTCTATCAAACTGGGATAGGTGAGTTACAAATAATCACTTTGTTCTAGTTTTCAAGGGTTTAAAGGTGCCTTATGTAAAAATAAATAAATTCATACTCCACATTCCATACCAGATGGGGGCAGTATACCTCCAGAAAGTGAGTTGGTCTACTCTAGAGTATGAATATCTTCAAGCTACTCCCCTTCACCTTTACCAGTGAATATGTTCATATTCGTTTTGTTCATATTACATTTTTATTGTTAGTTTGAATTACATTAATTTGACAGACAGTATTCGCTGATGTTGACCAAGCTAGCGCCAACATAACCAGAGCTTCCAACTCTCACGCATTCACCGTGAGACACACGCAAACACTTTTCACACGCTCTCACCCCACACATCAATTTTCTCACGCACAGAAAAATCGCGAAGCAAAGAGGACACGGATACCGACAGACTAGACAGAGCAGGTTAGTTATGATATAAAAAAATCTCAGCTCTCAGATTCTGTCAATTAAATACCGTTTTGGCGCTTGTAAATGTTACACGACAGATCCCTAGCGCATGTGAACCGATCATCTCTACTAGCTAATAGTAAAAAAATCACGAACACTGAAAGATACAGTAACGTTAGGCTACAACTTACCAAAATGTATTCCTCATACATAATATCGACCAATCAGTGTTTTTTATCATCGTGAAGAGGTCAATAACACAGCTGGAGAACAATTATGTCAGATTTACCTCAGGAAAGCCATTTAATAAACATAATATAGGTCACGTAGTTGGCAAGAAAAAAAGAGCAATAGAGATTGTGCTATGTGTACTATATTACAATACTGTATTTATGAACGTTATATACGTTTATCGAACAGCCTTCGATACATTTCTATGTTATAACTTCCCGAAAATCTACACAAACATATAAAACAAACTTCTAACGAAATACTAACAGCATCTTACTTACCAATCCAAACGAAATGTTGCAAGTTCGAAGTCAAACCTCATTTTTTTCATGTCCATTAGTTGTCTCCAGCGATGGAAAGCAGTGCCAATGTTTACTCTGGTTCTGTTCCTTTTTTATCATATTTTATTTGAATGTAGTAGTGGGCAGTAGGCTACTTTCCACACGATTGACATCAGGTTCAAGTACGCCCACAAGCCGTGCGAGTTATTCGTGTATTGCATGTTTGGCTGGTGGTTATGTTGCCGGCATACCGCCTCCCATGGCCGAAACTGGTATTACGACACCTGTCGGGCCGTGGCTATTAATGCTAATGCTAATTGAGGTTGATATCTCTGCAGCACTATAACCTGACATTTTTTTAATGACATCATCGCCCTTATTTCTTCTCATTCTTTTGATGCATGTAGCTCATTTTTGGGATATTTTTACCTCAATTTTTACATAAGGCACCTTTAAGAAAAACTAAGAACATTAAATTGAGTGATTATTTTATTCCAGTTCAGAGTAGATTAAAATACATGAATAAGTTCCAATGTAGACTTTCCATGTTTATATGCTTATATTGCATGTATATGTTACACAAATCTGATTGGTTCCTGCTGTATCAGTAGCCAATGAGCTCGCTGCTCAACTCTTAAATAATTGGTTAGCATTTGCTTTTGAAATTGAATCAATGGTTTCAAGGAAGAGTAGTAATAACAATTGATTTTTTTTTTTTTGTAGTAGTAGTAACTGAACAGATCCAAACACAAAGATGAGGGTCACGTCACAGACTGATAAATGTTTCTGGTTTCTAGAGTACGTTCAAGTCTCAAGGAACCCGTCTGATCCCAGATGATCCAGCCGAACTGGCGCTCGTCTACCAGCGCATGTTCGAGACCGACAACCTGCAGAAGAAAATGTGTAAGTGATGTAAATCATGAACGTACATTTAAAGCTGTCCAAACAATACCAGAGTAACTCAAGCTCTTGTGGTTTATGATACCGGTTTAGAAATAAGACAAAAAAATAAGTTCATGACAAGTGTTTATTAATTGACAGCCTGATGTTTGCAAGATTTAAAGTCCCCCTGTGGTGTAAATCCAGTTTTTAATGTTGTTTATGTGTCTATGTGGTGTTTTTAATATGCTTTAAGACAAACCATGTGTAAATTCATAAGTCGACACCATTGCTGAGTATTTCCTCCTTAAAACTGCAGTGAACCAAAGACAGTCTCAAAAACACGCTTTGAAATCGCTGGTGTTTCTGACGTCACAAACTACCTTGTAACCAATCAGATCAACGTGTGATCGTCAACCAGTGGATCTCTGAGCTGAGTGAGTGAGTGGAGGCGGGGCTCATTTGCATATTCATAGAACCGCGCATACTAAATGATGCAAGAGTGATGAGTTCAAGATATTTAAAGGCATGAAGATTTTTATTTTTTTTATATGTCATTTTGGTGATCAAATGTTAGTTTTAAGGGTTAATATTATTGACTACAAGGGGGACTTCAAACTCTCTCTATACTGTCACTATTAACTCTTTACAGCTTGAAGGCATTTTTAATGATTTCTCATGGCAAACTTAAAAGTAATGGCTTATAACTCTACCAAAAAAAAAATCAAAACAAAACAAGGTATCAAAAACATGGTCTCCTTTGATAGAAACCTTTAATATTTTTTGACCATGTTTGGAGGTTCTTATGTTACAACACTGCTGAGAAAACCTTAGAAAAAGTGATGCAATTTATTAATTTATTTGGTTATCGTTAACGCTTGACATGGCGGCTATTATAAAGTATATGACAGGTCATAATTCATATCAAGTTTGGGCCGTTAACTGCATCTGGGCCACAGTTTGTGTTAATATCTAAAAGCAATCAGAAATTATGGCATTTGGAACCATGTCAGCCTTTTTATTTAAAGTCCAGAAACCTCTTCAAACAAACGGTCTGAGTGTTTTATTGAACTTTAAGAACTTCTTACATGTGTAACCGCCAGGAAGCATACAAGTATTTATAATTATTGCTGCAAGTAAAATAGACCTATGCTGCCATCTAGTGGTTTAATTCATCCTTCAATCAGACGGATCTGCCTATTTTAGTGTACACGTACTGCTTTACTTGAGAAAATAGAATAAAATGTGCTTATTTCTAATATTTTTATTATTTTATATAGAAATAAATGGTGTATAATTCAGAGGAGAATCTGTACTTGGATCACTCAGATTTTCACTCATCCGGTTCAAAATAGTTTATAATAGTAATTAATGTAGTTTATTCGCTGTCATCGTCCTCCTATCACATGCTCTCTTTGCTCGCCGAATAAACCGCCGCTTATTCAGTGTTACTCTTGTGTGTGCAGACGACGTGGCCTATTACGAGTGGTTCGTCCCTGAGGGAGAGCGACACGAATCGGCCCTGAAGAGGAATAAAGAGAATCTCATCACCGAACTCAAACTGTGGGACGGATACTTGGAGAAGGTTGTGTTTTAAAGTCAAGTTGGCTTTATTTCTAGAGCGCTTTATAGAGTACAGACTGTTTCAAAGCAGCTTTACAGCGATAAAGTGGAAAATATCACAATCAGTGATGCCAACTTCATCAAATATTAGTCAAAATCAGCTGTAAATCAGATCAATTCAGTCGTAGTTTTGTTCTCTTCTGATAGTCAGTCAAATCAATATTACTGAATGTCTTTTAAACCTCAAGTCATGAAATTTTTACAACAACAGGTGACATCATACAGTGAACAAAATAAACAGTACAGTGGGATCGGACTGCCACCGGTCCCCTACCCACCCACGAACCAACCCAGCACAGGCCCAAAAACGAGGACAAACACACGAACCCATGCATACATCACCAAAGCAAACACACAACTTACAAACTAAAACAGTAATAGGGGTAGACAAAGTAAGTAGAGATGGGCAGGGAAGAAGGCAAAAGGGGAAAGAGACTAAATAAACCTGACGTACTGACATGGAGCGGTTCAATCCTCCAAATCAGGGGACAGGGTGAGGGAGTCCACCAGCCCCAGGAAAGGGTTCCACGTCCCAAGAAATGTTGAGGAAGAACCTTTCAAAGAAGATCTGAGCTTCTCCAGCCTCAGATTGTCAAGCACCTCTTTAATCCAAGGGTCGTGGGTAGGGGGGCGGGAGAGCTTCCAGTTGAACAGAATCAGTCTTCGAGCTAGCAAAGATGTAAATGCCAGGGCCCGCCTCAGCGCGACAGGGAGGTCAGTGTCTGGGGAAATGCCAAATATAGCTGACAAAGGGTTGGGAGGGATAGTGTGCCCGTAGGCTCTACTCATGGTGTCAAAAAAGTTCGTCCAAAAAGTTGTCAATTTAGGGCAAGACCAAAACATATGAGTATGGTTGGCAGGGGACTGATTGCACCTATTACAGGTGTCCCGGACAGTGGGGTATATTTTAGACAGTTTTGCATTTGTGTAATGAACTTTATGAAGGATCTTGCATTGGATTAGTCCATGACGAGCACATATGGAGGAAGAGTGGACCATAGCCTGAGCATGGTCCCACTGTTCGTCCATAATAGTCACGTTCAGGTCGCCCTCCCACGCAGCTTTTGAAAGGGCACCAGGGTACGCAGAGGTCGATCCTAGTGACTCGTACAGTACAGAAACACATTTTCTATGGTTGGGGTCTGTCGCCAGGAGGGAGTCAGTCAGGGTTTCGGGGGGGTGGTTTGGAAAGTGGGGGAACGTCATCTTAAAGTCTCTAATCTGAAAAAAACGGAAGAGGTGTGATTTTGGCAAATTGTAAAGAGAAGAGAGCTCTGTGAAGGAAGCAAATATACCATCCTTCTATAGGTCCTTAACGCAGATGATGCCGTTACTGTGCCAGGCCCTGAATGCCAAATCTGACCTTTAATCTGAGGGATTAAAGACATGGTTTTGGAGCAGTGGTGTCAAGACAGAGGGACCCTGTAAACCTAAGCCTTTCCTGATCTGACTCCAGATCTTAAGCGAGAGGGATACGATTGGGCATGTGCCCGCAGATGTTGAAGGCAAAGGGAGTTGGGAGCAGAGGGCTGACCGCAGTGGAAGGCGTGAGCTTGCCGCTCCAAATGTACCCAGACAGGAAGTGAGGCACAGTCGTCGCTCATCCAGTATAAAGGTTTTTGCAGGTTAGCTGCCCAATAATATGGTCTAAAGTTAGGGAGTGCCAGACCCCCCTCAGACTTAGGGGACTGTAGTATCGCCTTGCGGATCCTAGCGGGTTTGCCGCCCCACAGAAATTTAGATATCGCACTGTCCAGCTTGTCGAAAAAAGATTTAGAAATGAGTACCGGGATGTGCTGGAACAGATAAAGGAATTTGGGGAGGACAACCATCTTAACCAAATTTGCCCGGCCTATGAGGGAGAGTGGTAGGACCGACCAGCGGTCACTTACAGTTTTTGCAAGCAGGGGTAAGAAATTGTTGCAAATTTTTTGACACGGCTATTGTAATATGAACGCCCAAGTAGCTAAATCCGTCGTCAGCCCACTTAAATGACGATAACGAGCGTGGGAGCTGCTTAGCCAGAGAGTTTAGCGCTAGGGGCTCACTTTTCTGGTAGTTGAGCTTATAGCCGGAGTACGCACCGAACCGGTCCAGAATGTTTAAAATCACAGGAAGTGAGGCGACAGGGTTAGAGATGTACAGGAGCAGGTCGTCCGCATACAGTGAAACTTTGAGTTATGCCAAATCGTGTGACGCCCTCGAAGCCAAATGGCCAGAGGTTCTACCGCTATGGAGAACAGGAGTGGGGACAGAGGGCAGCTCTGTCTGGTGCCTCTCTGAAGTGAGAAAGGGGGTGACAGCATGTCATTAGTTTGAACCGAGGCCATCTGGGATGAGTATAGCAGTCTGACCCATAGAATAAAATTGTCGCCCAGGCCAAACCTGTCCATTGCCTCGTATAGGTACCCCCATCCGACCCGCTCGAAGGCCTTTTCGGAGTCGAGGGACACAACGATTTCCGCGGTATCCTAGTCCAGTCATTTTATGAAAAAAGGTTGAACAAATTGCAACAGAAGCAAACTCAACTGATTTTGTATCCTCAATATGTCCTGAGTAAGGAAAAAAAAGTTCCGAAGAATCCCATTAGGGGAAAGTTTTGAAAAAGACCCAAATATATCCTACTCATACGCCTATGCATTCTTTTTCTTGAATAGGGTAAAAAATTTAACCTTTAGATATCACCATGAAAATAAGTGAGTTGATTACTTACATCAAGACAAACAAAAAATGTATTACAAGTTTTGGGAAATTGTTTGTTAACATGGACAAACGGTGCATAATCTAATTATGGTGGTGGTGGTTGAGGAGAGATCCCCTGACATGATTGTAAAGCGCTTTGGGTGTACAGTAGTACATATGAAAGCGCTATATATGCGCTATAGCCGATTCTATTCTATTCTTCTATTCTATTATGTATGTGCTAATTTGCATAAATACCACAACAGGTCTAAACATTGGGTCTAGCCGGGTGAAAATGTCTTGTTGAATCTTGTTGACACATAACAGTAAAATACTTAATGTTAAGGTCTGAATGGAACCCATTACGGCTACCCATGAGCATTAATACATATGGCAGGAAGAAGTACTTTAAACCAGCCTTTATTAATTTTTACAGTCTGTGGGACTGTTTCTGGGGGACGAGTCTGAGGGAAGAACAGGAGACAATGCTAAGGAAAATGCAGAAGACAAAAGGTAGGCAAAATAAAAAGTGAATCCCAGAAACAGTCCCACGGACCCAGCCCCAAACCCCATCTCTGCAATAATAATTAATAAAGGCTGGTTTAAAGTACTTCTTCCTGCCTCTATGTATTAATGCATGGGACTTTCGGCCCTCTAGCTGTTAAAAAACAAAACTGCATGCATTTTGCGGGGGAACATTTTTGTGGTTGTGCTTCGGCTCTGCGTGACTGCGGATCAATATGACCTTATACAATGAACTCTGTTAGAGAGCAACATATGGCAATTTATCTCTTCAATAGAATACTTTTACTCATCTGTTTAGTAATAAAAACGCAATCTTTCTCGCTCGTTGTGACACTAACCTCTGCCACTCACACACCATACACGCGTCAAAGGAGCCAGAGCAACTTTTCTCTATTTATGGATATGACGAGACATTTCACATAGTGAATCAGGGTAAGCCAAAATACACTTTGAAAGAAGCATTAAGAATTTTAATGCTCAAGGGTCGTTCTCTCCTTTCTTGGTCCCCTTTCTTCGATCTGCCGGCCATCCTCTTAAAGCGGCGAGGCACTGTCAAATATAATTAAATGTTGGGGATCGGTTGCAGCACTTTAGTTGGACTGTAAGGCAGGTTATAACTGTAAAGGTTGGGAGCGGGGCAGAAACGCGACTCACTCTCCCATTTCCTACACCGGAAGTCCTGAAATCAAACTTGAAATCATTTGTTAATCGATTTATTAGCAATATAAATGATCCATGTGTGAATACAGATTCCTGGTCTCATGAACAAAGCATGTTGTTCCATAGATGATCTCTTCATATTTCCATATATGTAGATGTAATCACTCACAACAGCAGCTGAAAACAATGAGTTTTAGTGGAGCGAGTAAATGCAAACTTTCCATTTCTGTTTTAGATTAATTGCATTATGAATGCCATGTTTGTTAAATTCTTGCTTTTTAAGTAGAGGATAACTATTTCCATAACTATTATCATCAACCTTTGACCATTGAACTTGAACCCTTATTGTCCTAATAAACTTGATCTCATTTGTTGGTCAGATGGGTAAAGGGTCGTTCCTCGCCGGCAAGAACTTCACCATGGCGGACGTGGTTTGTTTCCCAGTTATCGCATATTTCCCAAGATTTCAGTGAGTGAAATCATTATCAGTCCTTCTCCATGGACAGCATGTTTAATCATAATGTCAGCTTAAGGTTTAATGTTTGATCTGTCAGACTGGTTTAATGTTTGATCTGTTAGACTGGTTTAATGTTTGATCTGTTAGACTGGTTTAATGTTTGACTGGTTTAATGTTTGATCTGTTAGACTGGTTTAATGTTTGATCTGTTAGACTGGTTTAATGTTTGATCTGTTAGACTGGTTTAATGTTTGACTGGTTTAATGTTTGATCTGTTAGACTGGTTTAATGTTTGATCTGTCTGACTGGTTAACAGCTGTCCTAAAGAGAGATGTCCCAGACTGATGGAGTATTATGAAATGGTGAAGGACCGTCCCAGTATTAAAGCCAGCTGGCCTCCACACTGGCTGGAGAAACCCGAGGGTCAGGATACACTGAAGGACCTGTGAGGAACATCGAGACGTTCCCAACAGCGGATCACATTAATATTGCATAAATTTCAGCTTTGATATATTCAGTAATTGCCTTTTGATGTTTTTCTAACAGTCCTTTATGCAAGAATCACTTCCCTCTTACAACTGTTAACTCACAACTCTTGTCTTGTTTACATCGCTGCACTTTCATTGGTCTGATGTTCTCAGCATCTGTTCTGTCAGGACGCTTAATCTGTGAACCTTTTGAACAGTTTCTAAAGATGAAGCTCATTGTTATCGTCTGTAATGGCAGATTAACATGTTTGCGATTTAATAAAGTTTTATCCTGTTCAATCAAACTGAGGAAATATTTACCATAATTTCAAGAAATGGATTTTGTGCTAATAATTTAAAACGTAACCATATTTTTAAGTTTGAAATGGGTTTTTTTGTTTACTTTTTAGCATATTTAGCACTTACCGTGTTTTCAATGACATCCGCTGTATAAAACTCCTAGATTACTTCTAATTTTCACTGTCACAAGGTGAGTGTGTGTGTGTGTGTGTGAGTGAGTAGGGCATGACTTGATCAGTTCTTTGTGAACTTTCGGGAAGAACGGGGCTGGTCAGCTTTTATAATGCTATTCGAGCATAAGAAACAACATTTATGGGACATTTTATGTCAGATTTCGTTACTAATTTGAAATATGGTATTTAAATGTGAGTTCGACAAGTGTTTAAGATTTCTGATTCCCCCATTCAAGTAGGGATTGGATGTCCGAGACTTTCCTTGAAAGGGCCTTTGATGGTGCTTACTAAACCAGTTAACAGGTTTTACGGTAGTATTTTTTACAGTCTTTTACAGTTAAAATTACAATCATTTTTTAAAGTGAACAAATCATTAAAATAAAATAACAAATAAATCATACATAAATGCATTCATACGAAGATGTTTATGTATTGAAGGATGTTACCGCAATAACATGATCAGAAACACACATCCAATCAAACACAAGTCTTGCTTCAGGAAGGGTTTATTGCCGGCGGTGAACGCATGCGGATCAAAGTGGGAAAATGTAACAGTACAAGGCTTTCAAGTTCACTACTGAACATTACAGGCGTAACACAGACGAGTGGTGCGGATCGTGCAAGTCTGTGTTCTGAGATAACAGTAAAACTCAAGTTTCTGTTCAAACACTGTAAACTAAAACCTACTCTCTTTGCAGACGAGATCTGAGCACGTCCTCTAAAACACTTTTAAATTAGCATGTACAGAAAATCTATCAGGCAGAAATCTACAAAAACACTAAACAAAAGGGCATTAACATTTTTACAGTCTCTCGTTCATTGTCAAAAATAGTTTCACCGTTCTGTACATTTAACAGTTTCTGGAGACAGAATGCATCCGATGTAGATTTCATTTAAATCTTAAGCTATTCATTTAAGTCTTGTTTTCTCATAAAAATCCCATATTAATGGACGTTAAGGTGCAACATGATGGTTCTCATTACAGCTTGAACCAACAAAAACTCCTCCGAAACACACAATCAGAAGCAGGACCTGGAGAACAACTCCAACAACAGTAATAATATACGCATGATGTGACGGATCCTCAGATTTGGCCAAACCCCATGAGTGAGTTTATTATTCCAGTTCCTTCTGTGTCAAAGGCACAGTGAAATCTTCTATAACTCTCAGACAGAAGACGCCTACAGAGACAGCAGAGGATTTGCAGCATTTGCCATCATAAAACGGGTCATTTTTCAAAAAGCACAGACACATGTCATTTAAAACACACCAGAATTGCAATATGGCAAAAGATATAAAACTCAACAATAGTTTTAAAAAATCCGATGGCGGAAACATCTCGAGTCTGTGTGTTTTAAACCTGTTTCACTGTCTAAAACCGGAGAATGCTCTTATCTTATACATTTTATAATAAATAAACCAAAGTATCAGACCACAGTCTGAATACATTTTATCTTACTGATCTGACTGATGCAAACGGTGATTTAAAGCTTCATTTCATCACTCCTCTGTGTTTTAAATAGAAATAATTAAAGTGGAGAATACAGTGAAAACCCTGAGTTAGTGTTCATCCGGGGGCAAAAACATATTCTCACCTTTTCTTTGACGTCCTTTCACTCGTTTGCACTAATAAAAATAAAAAAAGTCACAGTGCAGGCTTGTGATTGGCTGGTGTGGTGTGATGTAATGAGAGGGCGTGGCTTAGGATAAAACGCATGTAAAGGAGGTGGAGCAGTGACGTCATTCTATATATGATCAGGTGATTCGTTAAAAAGATGTTTTTACTGTGGTATCTTGGGTATTGTGTTGTCCTGAGGTGAGTTCTGGGAAGGCAAAAGCGTCAGTGTGGTTCAGTTCGGGACGTCCCGTTACACCGGCATCTCCGACGTGTCGAATCCCAGCGCCTGGGCTTCTTCTGGGGTCAAACCCCCCTTCAGAGTCCTTCTCACTGAGACACAAGAACAATCATGATCAGCTTTAGTCAATAACATTTGCTACAGTAACTGGTTATTAACCCTATAAACACACATTTAGTCTAAAGACTATTATTTCATATGTCAGGCTTCACAGGGTTAAAGGATTAGTTCACTTCAGAATTAAAATTTCCTGATAAGAACGTCATCCAAGATGTTCATGTCTTTCTTTCTTCAGTGGAAAAGAAATGAAGGTTTTTGAGGAAAACACTCCAGGATGTTCCTCCATATAGTGTCTTCAATGGGGTCCAGCGGGTCGAAGGTCCAGATGTGAGTTTCAGTGCAGCTTCAAAGTCTCGACACGATCCAGCCGAGGAATAAGAGCCTTATCTAGACAAACCAGCGGACATTTTAGAACAAAATAAACATTTATACACTTTTTAACCACTAATGCTGGTCTAGCACTAGCTGTGATGCGACACACATTACGTAATCAGGTTGAAAGGTCAAGCGTGACGTAGGCGTAAGAACAGACCTGTGTTTATAAAGTGAACGTGCAAATACTAAGTCAAACACCATTTACAAAAAATAATACATAAATAAAAGGTAAAACAACGATGTCGGAGGAGATTTTCGCCCGATTCTACATTTCTGAACCGGAACACGCTTGACCTTTCAACCTGATTACGTAATGTGTGTCGCATCACAGCTAGTGCAAGACCAGCATTAGTGGTTAAAAATTATATAAATGTTTACTTTGTTATAAAATGTGCGCTGGTTTGTCTAGATAAGACTCTTATTCCTCGGCTGGATCGTGTCGAGACTCTGAAGCTGCACCATCTGGACCTTCGACCCGTTGGACCCCATTGAAGACACTATATGGAGGAACATCCTGGAGTGTTTTCCTCAAAAACCTTCATTTCTTTTCCACTGATGAAAGAAAGACATGAACATCTTGGATGACGTGGGGGAGAGAAAATTATCTTAGTGAACTACTCCTTTAAGAGATTAACGTACATGACTTTCGGTTTAGGCGCGAGCGTCGTCGTTCGCGAGGCTGCACTCGTTCTCTGGGACTCTGAGTGGCCGAACGCACGATCCTGTCCATGATGTCATCGGCAGCGTCATCAGTCACACACCGGGACTCTTCGTTCGCCGCGGCCAATGCGGTGCGTCCTACAGAGAGAAACACACACACACACACACACATGAGGAGGATGCAGGTCTGTTTATCTCAGTGTGTTCTACATGTTAAAGGGATAGTTCCAAAATGAAAATTAGCCCAGGACTGACCCATGAGGAGTAGCGTAAGCTTTGAGCCTCTCGCGGATCAAACAAACACAAACTTAAGCTCCTCCCACATTTCTCTTTAAAAATTCTCGTTTTAGACTCTAATTGGTGACTGGTGTTTTGTTTTGCTCTATCCTCATCTATCGTCATTACGTTGTGTGTCAGGGTCAAGTGTTACCGTCAGCCGGAAGATAGTTATTTTAGTCGATTTTAAATATGGATATTTTTCTTACAAACGCATGGCTTCACTTCAGAAGGCCTTTATTAACCCCCCAGAGCAGTGTGGAGCACTTTAATGATGGACAGATGCACTTTTATGATGGACAGATGCACTTTTATGATGGACAGATGCACTTTTATGATGGACAGATGCACTTTTATGATGGACAGATGCACTTTTATGATGGACAGATGCACTTTTATGATAAATAGATGCACTTTTATGATGGATAGATGCACTATTATGATGATAGATGCACTTTTATGATGGATAGATGCACTTTTATGATAAATGGATGCACTTTTATCATGGATAGATGCACTTTTATGATGGACAGATGCACTTTTATGATGGATAGATGCACTTTTATGATGGATAGATGCACTATTATGATGATAGATGCACTTTTATGATGGACAGATGCACTTTTATGATGGATAGATGCACTTTTATGATAAATGGATGCACTTTTATCATGGATAGATGCACTTTTATGATAAATAGATGCACTTTTATCATGGATAGATGCACTTTTATGATAAATAGATGCACTTTTATCATGGATAGATGCACTTTTATGATAAATAGATGCACTTTTATCATGGATAGATGCACTTTTATGATGGATAGATGCACTTTTATGATAAATAGATGCACTTTTATGATGGATAGATGCACTATTATGATGGATAGATGCACTTTTATGATGGATAGATGCACTATTATGATGGATAGATGCACTTTTATGATGGACAGATGCACTTTTATGATGGATAGATGCACTTTTATGATGGATAGATGCACTTTTATGATAAATAGATGCACTTTTATGATGGATAGATGCACTATTATGATGGATAGATGCACTTTTATGATGGATAGATGCACTATTATCATGGATAGATGCACTTTTATGATGGATAGATGCACTTTTATGATGGATAGATGCACTTTTATGATAAATAGATGCACTTTTATGATGGATAGATGCACTATTATGATGGATAGATGCACTTTTATGATGGATAGATGCACTATTATGATGGATAGATGCACTTTTATGATGGACAGATGCACTTTTATGATGGATAGATGCACTATTATGATGGATAGATGCACTTTTATGATGGACAGATGCACTTTTATGATGGATAGATGCACTATTATGATGATAGATACACTTTTATGATGGATAGATGCACTTTTATGATGGACAGATGCACTTTTATGATGATAGATGCACTTTTATGATGGATAGATGCACTTTTATGATGGATAGATGCACTATTATGATGGATAGATGCACTTTTATGATGGACAGATGCACTTTTATGATGGATAGATGCACTATTATGATGATAGATACACTTTTATGATGGATAGATGCACTTTTATGATGGACAGATGCACTTTTATGATGGATAGATGCACTATTATGATGGATAGATGCACTTTTATGATGGACAGATGCACTTTTATGATGGATAGATGCACTATTATGATGATAGATACACTTTTATGATGGATAGATGCACTTTTATGATGGACAGATGCACTTTTATGATAAATAGATGCACTTTTATGATGGATAGATGCACTATTATGATGGATAGATGCACTTTTATGATGGACAGATGCACTTTTATGATGGATAGATGCACTATTATGATGATAGATACACTTTTATGATGGATAGATGCACTTTTATGATGGACAGATGCACTTTTATGATGGATAGATGCACTATTATGATGATAGATACACTTTTATGATGGATAGATGCACTTTTATGATGGATAGATGCACTTTTATGATGGATAGATGCACTTTTATGGACTTCAAAACAGAAACATCCATTCACTGCCATTATAAAGCTTGGAAGAGCCAAGACCATTTATTAATATAACTGATTGTTTTCGTCTGAGAGAAAAATGTCATATACACTAGGATGACTCGAGGGAGAGTTAATCATGGGCTAATTTTCATTTTTGGGTGAACTATCCCTTTAATGCTGACATGATTGTGTGTGTATGTGTGTGTGTGTGTGTGTGTGTGTGTGTGTATCTCACCTCTGCTGGCTCGTGTGCTACATGTGATGTGATTGTGTGTGTGTGTGTGTGTGTGTGTGTGTATATCTCACCTCTGCTGGCTCGTGTGCTACATGTGATGTGATTGTGTGTGTGTGTGTGTGTGTGTGTGTGTCTCACCTCTGCTGGCTCGTGTGCTACATGTGATGTGATTGTGTGTGTGTGTGTGTGTGTGTGTGTGTGTGTGTGTGTATATCTCACCTCTGCTGGCTCGTGTGCTACATGTGATGTGATTGTGTGTGTGTGTGTGTGTGTGTGTGTCTCACCTCTGCTGGCTCGTGTGCTACATGTGATGTGATTGTGTGTGTGTGTGTGTGTGTGTGTATATCTCACCTCTGCTGGCTCGTGTGCTACATGTGATGTGATTGTGTGTGTGTGTGTGTGTGTGTGTGTGTGTGTGTCTCACCTCTGCTGGCTCGTGTGCTACATGTGATGTGATTGTGTGTGTGTTTGTGTGTGTCTCACCTCTGCTGGCTCGTGTGCTACATGTGATGTGATTGTGTGTGTGTTTGTGTGTGTCTCACCTCTGCTGGCTCGTGTGCGTGTGCGTGTCCGCAGGACTGGAACCACAGTGGTGTCGCTGCTGTCGCTGCTCTGAACGCTGGTCTTCAGCACCGCCTTCATCTGCTCGTGTTCGGCGGTGTCTTCAGCGTGACACAAACCCTGCGGCTCCGTCTGCGGCCCAACAGGAGGAGCACTGCTGCTCACACACACCCGACCCGCCTGGACACACACACACACCGTCACTGACTATACAAGAACATCTTTAGACATGATTACAGCTGCCCGATCTTTTGGAAAAACTAGTTTCCTGTCTGTAATATATAACAGGGTTTCCTAAACTGGGGTTCATGAGATGACGAAATAGTTAATAATTAATAAAATCATAAAAATGTTGTAAAAAAAATCATTTTAAAATAAAATCAATCAAAAGAAAACACTTAGTAAAATGAATCAAATCATAAAAATTGTGTTAAATAAATTTTAAATAAAAGTGATCAGAATAAAAATAATATCATTTATCAATTTATCATTTATCATAAATATGTCAAATGAAAAATTTATATTAAAATTAATATAATCATAAATATGTAATATTAAAATAAAATAATAAAATTAATGAAATCATATTTTTTTAAATAAATAAGATTAAAATAAAGATGAAAAGAAATTAGCGTCATTTTAAAATAAAAACAATCAATATAAAACACTAAAACATACATAGTTTATTTGTTTACCTGCATGTCATGTGACCATTAACTGACATCAGAAAACTATGAATATGTGAATGTGTTGATGAATAAATATTAAACCTAAAATCTTTTTGCAACTTCGAGAAAATATTTCAGGTCAAATGGGTTTGGTGACAAAAAAAGTTTTGGAATTTCTGATGTAAAGAATCATTTGCACAGATCGACTGCAGTTAACAATCTATAATCTACACAACAGACAGAGGTTTTGACATAAACCTGAAACTCTCAAGATAACACACACACACACACACACACGCCAGACCAAATCAAGACAACGTGTGCATTTCCAGTTTAGTAAATCTGTACAGGGTTATTCAGTGAGACTCAATCAGTGATGCTGTGAGCTTTAACAATCATCAAGTTATTAAGACATTAACGGTTAATATCTGGCAGAACAAACACGCTCATACCTCACTGTCCTCTTCATCATCAGTCTGTGGTGAGAGAGAGAGAAATGAAGAATGAACAGACAGCTTACAGTGATTCTGGATCACCACTGAGTCTCTCCAACGAATCAGCAGAGACCTACTTAGACCAATAACTGGCTGATAATATTGTTATTCTTTTTGTTTGGTATTCATTTGTTCATAACTAATGTGGATTTTAGAGCACAATTACGTTCTTAGCCTGTTGAGTTTGTTTTTTGTCAAAGTTGCAAAAATAATATCACAACAGTGTCATGATAAAAATGACGAGAATAACGAGACTCATAGTCTCACATCAGTGAATAATTAAATCACTGACAGCTCTCAAACAGGTCCTGTACGTGAGCTCTCAGATGATTCAGAGCTCATTATACAGCACATCTGACTCTTGTCAGAATACAACACTTGTTCCCAATTATTAGCATTTCAGGGACGTGTAAGACGTAGAAGTGAAGCAAACGCAAGAGTTACACTGATGGAGGACACAGAAGCTGCTCCTCCATGTGTTACTTCAGTCCCGATGTCTCCGTGTTTAAACAGCTGCAAACTCACTCAAGTCGAGCCATATGTCATCCGGGATAGACCATCAGCTAAAGCACACACACATGCCAGAGTGTGAATAGAGGCGAGCGAATGATGATCTGAAGAGGCCAGAATAAACGCTCAAACACATCATCACGGCTTCTTCAGGCCTGCGGGGAACATTAGCGCTCGCTGACATGAGAAGTGTGTGAGGATCTGTGTCACACACACATCATACTCCTCCTTACAGGAGGATCACCATCGAACTGAACACAACACACTAATACTCTGAGGAGTGGAAGAGGACCGTGAGGCCTGTGTGTTGAGGCCTGTGTGTTGAGGCCTGTGTGTTGAGGCCTGTGTGGTGAGGTCTGTGTGTTGAGGCCTGTGTGGTGAGGCCTGTGTGTTGAGGCCTGTGTGTTGAGGCCTGTGTGGTGAGGTCTGTGTGTTGAGGCCTGTGTGTTGAGGCCTGTGTGTTGAGGCCTGTGTGTTGAGGCCTGTGTGTTGAGGTCTGCGTGTTGAGGCCTGTGTGTTGAGGCCTGTGTGTTGAGGCCTGTGTGTTGAAGTCTGTGTGTTGAGGCCTGTGTGTTGAGGTCTGTGTGTTGAGGCCTGTGTGTTGAGGCCTGTGTGTTGAGGCCTGTGTGGTGAGGCCTGTGTGTTGAGGCCTGTGTGTTGAGGCCTGTGTGTTGAGGCCTGTGTGTTGAAGTCTGTGTGTTGAGGCCTGTGTGTTGAGGTCTGTGTGTTGAGGCCTGTGTGTTGAGGTCTGTGTGTTGAGGCCTGTGTGTTGAGGCCTGTGTGGTGAGGTCTGTGTGTAGAGGCCTGTGTGTTGAGGCCTGTGTGTTGAAGTCTGTGTGTTGAGGCCTGTGTGTTGAGGTCTGTGTGTTGAGGTCTGTGAGTTAAGGTCTGTGTGTTGAGGCCTGTGTGTTGAGGCCTGTGTGTTGAGGTCTGTGTGTTGAGGTCTGTGTGTTAAGGTCTGTGTGTTGAGGTCTGTGTGTGTTGAGGTCTGTGTGTTAAGGCCTGCGTGTTGAGGTCTGCGTGTTGAGGTCTGTGTTAGCTCACCTGTGTGTTGAGATTTGTGTGTTGAGATCTGTGTGTTGAGGTCTGTGTGTTGAGGTCTGAGTTAGCTCACCTGTGTGTTGAGGTCTGTGTGTTGAGGCTTGTGTGTTGAGGCCTGTGTGTTGAGGTCTGTGTGTTGAGGTCTGTGTGTGTTGAGGTCTGTGTGTTAAGGCCTGTGTGTTGAGGCCTGTGTGTTGAGGTCTGCGTGTTGAGGCTTGTGTGTTGAGATCTGTGTGTTGAGGTCTGTGTGTTGAGGTCTGAGTTAGCTCACCTGTGTATTGAGGTCTGTGTGTTGAGGCCTGTGTGTTAAGGTCTGCGTGTTGAGGTCTGTGTGTTGAGGTCTGTGTGTTGAGGTCTGTGTGTGTTGAGGTCTGTGTGTGTTGAGGTCTGTGTGTTGAGGCCTGCGTGTTGAGGTCTGCGTGTTGAGGTCTGTGTGTTGAGGTCTGTGTGTTGAGGTCTGTGTGTTGAGGCCTGTGTGTTGAGGCCTGTGTGTTGAGGCCTGTGTGTTGAGGTCTGTGTGTTGAGGTCTGTGTGTTGAGGTCTGTGTGTTGAGGTCTGTGTGTTGAGGTCTGCGTGTTGAGGTCTGCGTGTTGAGGCCTGTGTGTTGAGGCCTGTGTGTTGAGGCCTGTGTGGTGAGGCCTGTGTGTTGAGGCCTGTGTGTTGAGGTCTGCGTGTTGAGGCCTGCGTGTTGAGGTCTGTGTGTTGAGGTCTGTGTGTTGAGGTCTGTGTGTGTTGAGGTCTGTGTGTTGAGGTCTGTGTGTTGAGGTCTGTGTTAGCTCACCTGTGTGTTGAGGCCTGTGTGTTGAGGTCTGTGTGTTGAGGTCTGTGTGTGTTGAGGTCTGTGTGTTGAGGTCTGTGTGTTGAGGTCTGTGTGTTGAGGTCTGTGTTAGCTCACCTGTGTGTTGAGGCCTGTGTGTTGAGGTCTGAGTTAGCTCACCTGTGTGTTGAGGTCTGTGTGTTGAGGTCTGTGTGTTGAGGCCTGTGTGTTGAGGTCTGTGTGTTGAAGCCTGTGTGGTGAGGTCTGTGTGTTGAGGTCTGCGTGTTGAGGTCTGCGTGTTGAGGCCTGCGTGTTGAAGTCTGCGTGTTGAGGTCTGCGTGTTGAGGCCTGCGTGTTGAGGTCTGCGTGTTGAGGTCTGCGTGTTGAGGCCTGCGTGTTGAGGTCTGTGTGTTGAGGCCTGTGTGTTGAGGTCTGCGTGTTGAGGTCTGCGTGTTGAGGCCTGCGTGTTGAGGCCTGTGTGTTGAGGTCTGTGTGTTGAGGTCTGCGTGTTGAGGCCTGCGTGTTGAGGTCTGCGTGTTGAGGTCTGCGTGTTGAGGCCTGCGTGTTGAGGTCTGCGTGTTGAGGCCTGCGTGTTGAGGTCTGTGTGTTGAGGCCTGTGTGTTGAGGCCTGTGTGTTGAGGTCTGTGTGTTGAGGTCTGTGTGTTGAGGTCTGTGTGTTGAGGCCTGTGTGGTGAGGCCTGTGTGTTGAGGTCTGTGTGTGGTGAGGCCTGTGTGTTGAGGTCTGTGTGTTGAGGCCTGTGTGTTGAGGTCTGTGTGTTGAGGCCTGTGTGTGGTGAGGCCTGTGTGTTGAGGTCTGTGTGTTGAGGCCTGTGTGTTGAGGCCTGTGTGTTGAGGCCTGTGTGTTGAGGTCTGTGTGTTGAGGCCTGTGTGTTGAGGCCTGTGTGTTGAGGCCTGTGTGTTGAGGCCTGTGTGTTGAGGCCTGTGTGTTGAGGCCTGTGTGTTGAGGCCTGTGTGGTGAGGCCTGTGTGTTGAGGCCTGTGTGTTGAGGCCTGTGTGTTGAGGCCTGTGTGTTGAGGTCTGTGTGTTGAGGCCTGTGTGTTGAGGTCTGTGTGTTGAGGTCTGTGTGTTGAGGCCTGTGTGTTGAGGCCTGAGTTAGCTCACCTGTGTGTTGAGGTCTGTGTGTTGAGGTCTGCGTGTTGAGGCCTGTGTGTTGAGGTCTGTGTGTTGAGGTCTGAGTGTTGAGGTCTGCGTGTTGAGGCCTGCGTGTTGAGGTCTGTGTGTTGAGGTCTGAGTTAGCTCACCTGTGTGTTGAGGTCTGTGTGTTGAGGTCTGCGTGTTGAGGCCTGTGTGTTGAGGTCTGTGTGTTGAGGTCTGAGTGTTGAGGTCTGCGTGTTGAGGTCTGCGTGTTGAGGTCTGTGTGTTGAGGTCTCAGTTAGCTCACCTGTGTGTTGAGGTCTGTGTGTTGAGGTCTGCGTGTTGAGGCCTGTGTGTTGAGGCCTGTGTGTTGAGGCCTGTGTGTTGAGGCCTGTGTGTTGAGGCCTGTGTGTTGAGGTCTGTGTGTTGAGGCCTGTGTGTTGAGGTCTGTGTGTTGAGGTCTGTGTGTTGAGGCCTGTGTGTTGAGGTCTGTGTGTTGAGGTCTGTGTGTTGAGGTCTGTGTGTTGAGGTCTGAGTGTTGAGGTCTGCGTGTTGAGGTCTGCGTGTTGAGGTCTGTGTGTTGAGGTCTCAGTTAGCTCACCTGTGTGTTGAGGTCTGTGTGTTGAGGTCTGCGTGTTGAGGCCTGTGTGTAGAGGCCTGTGTGTTGAGGCCTGTGTGTTGAGGCCTGTGTGTTGAGGCCTGTGTGTTGAGGTCTGTGTGTTGAGGCCTGTGTGTTGAGGTCTGTGTGTTGAGGTCTGTGTGTTGAGGCCTGTGTGTTGAGGTCTGTGTGTTGAGGTCTGTGTGTTGAGGTCTGTGTGTTGAGGTCTGTGTGTTGAGGCCTGTGTGTTGAGGTCTGTGTGTTGAGGTCTGTGTGTTAGCTCACCTGTGCGTTGAGGTCTGTGATCATCTTTCCGCGTGTCTTATTCCTCTCTCTGTGATCGGCCCGTTTCTGTTTCTGCTGCAGGACCCGGTCGCGTGTGGTCCGATACTCCAGCGCGAACTCGCTGATGATCTTACTGAAGCGCGTCACACTGATGTCCCGGACGCTGTAGGCCGGGTGTCCCAGGAACAGCAGGAATGAGTGAAACCTGGTGAGGAAACACCACATTCACAATCAGCTGGATCAGTGTGTGAAACTAACACCTGCCAACCATAAAAAACACATATAAATCACCTGTGGCGGGAAACGCTGTCAAATCACGAGCCGATTTGGCGTGTTAATTATTATATTTACTCAGTTTGCTGGAGAAGTTCATGTAAGACAAATCTGCGCAGATTTAGCTCAAATACTCGTGATTCATCATGAGTGTATTGCACAGAATCTGCTCATATCTGGCTTACTTGAACACACACGTCACTACACTACACATAACAGCGCTTGTTCACTTGCATTGAAGCAATAGCGAAGATTAAAAAGCATTTGGTGAACAGAAAAGACAATCTTATTTTCCAACATCCTACATTTTCTGATGTTCTGTGTACAGTATTGATCTGTCTAAAACACATTTATGGTGATGAAAGAGGAAGAGAGAAGATGCTGGATGACAGGATTTTGTTTGAATAAGAAATGAAAATATGAAATCCAAATTTTATATATATAATATATATATATAAACTGTGATGTTAATCTGCTTTATTTCTCTCTTTTTTTTGGCTAGTAGAAGTTCTGATTGGCCGGTAACTTAGAAATGTAGTAGCCAGATTGTCCGGTGGTGAAAAAGTTCATTTCAAACCCTGCTCTTGATTATCAAGCTGCTTCTCAACTGCTGTTACTTCATGGCCCAGATTTAATATTTCAGACACAAACGTATAACCAGCATTACACCAGACCTGGACTGTGTTTTCTCCGCTTCACCTGTTCATGATTCTGCGGTGGACGATTTTGAGGATGATGATTCTCTCGGCGCAGTCCTTCAGGAAGTCCGACATCTTCTGCTTCAGCGCCGGCTTCATCTCGTGCTTTGCGATGACTTTCAGGTGATCCCATGATGCTTTGCAGCGCCACTCCATCTGAGTCAGGCTCTCCTGCAGCTGATCGAAATCCACCTGCAGAACGACACCAGATACTTCTACAGCTTTCACTCATGTTCTACTCAAATCAATTCACATTTATTTGTAAATATACAATTTACACAATACACATAATTTCAAAGCAGCTTTACAGAAAGAGCATGAGTCCACATTACAATTTAGAGTGTTCTGTTATTATCAGAGGAAACTGTCTAAGTTATGTATTTCAGAAATGTACATATACAAAATCACAGTTAGCTAAAAATTTATTAATTTAAACAATGTAATAATTTACTGCAGAAACAATGAGCTCATTGACGTAATGAATACTTAATAACAAATGATTATGACATTTAGACATATTCTGAATTACCTTTTATTTTAATATTTTCATTTTATGGCGGACCTGAACACAGAGTGTGTGTGTGTGTGTGTGTGTGTGTGTCGTACCTTGGCGGAGCGCGTGAGGGCTCCTATCTCGGAGTACAGGTCAGTGCTCTCGGGGAAGTTCTCCACCACGAGACCGCAGACGTGATGCAGGAGAGACTGCTTGTGCACCGTGTCCTTCACCTCAGGAACCTTCTCCAGATAACTCAGATCGAAGCCTTTCGCCTGCGCACACATGATCACGACTGAACATCAAACACAGCTCTCAAAGCTAACAGCAAACGCTCCTCCACTGACGCTAACGGAACGCTTGTAATATAATGAATTTAAACACAAATGTATGGAATATTTAAAGGTGCAGTGTGTAATATTTAGGAGGATCTGTTGGCAAAAATGCAATATCATATACATATGTTTTCAGTGGTGTATAAAGACCTTACTTAATGAACCGTTATGTGTTTATTAGCTTAGAATGAGGCATCTCTCTCTACACACACCGCGGGTCCGCTTACATCCACATGTTTCTACGGTGGCCCTAAACGGACAAACGCGTTTCGTCACTATGTTGTTCTTCATGATAAGAAGCGAGCTAAAGTCAGCGAATAAAACACTGACACAATGATGAACAAGTGACAATAATATTCGCAATAACATATAATTTTACTGAATAATTAAGTAAACATAATTTCTTAATTTATCTTTGTAAATAAACCTCATTGATTAACTGGCTACTGTCTGCTGTCTCAGACGCCGACATCACTTCCTGTCGGCCACCGTAACTTCTGTTGGGTGCAATTCGTAACCTCACCACTAGATGCCGCTAAAAATTACACACTGCACCTTTAAGTGTGTGTCGTGATAAAACCTCACGTTAGAGCCGTTCAGGAAGTTCCCGATGGCGAGCAGAGTGGACAGGATAACCCGCAGCGTTTTGTTTTTCTCCAGCTGATCCATGCCCTCCTTCAGGTCCTGTAGCGGCTCAGCCACTTCCTGTCAGAGCAGAAACATTGCATCGTTAATAGGGTTGCAAAGGGGCTGAATATTTCTGGTAAATTTCCAGAAACTTTCTAAAAGTTCCAGAAAATTTCCAAATAATCCTGAAATGTTTCCAAAAGTTTCCAAATAATCCTGAAAAGTTTCCAAAAATTCTGGAAACTTTGCAACCCTAATCGTTAATTAACTGAGCTGTTAATGCATGATGTCACACGGAAGATGAGCAGCAAATCAAGCTGCAACCTTCCCGTCTCTCTCTTGAATCAACACTGAAGTGAGTTAAACTGCAGTTCATGGACTGGCCACTAGAGGCCGGCTGCAGAAGAGACTCAGTCCCATAGACCCGCATGTTAAAACGCCCAACTTTACAGCAGAGAGAAACATGTTTACAGTCTGGTACTAAAAGTGGTTTTGGTCTATATTGCTAATGTTGCCCTTCATGATGACTGTGAGGGGGTGAATTTTTTTATAACTCGTTCACTTAAATTATATTAAGCCTTAAAGTTCTGCATAATTAAGGGCCACTTGAGTGACAGGTGGATTGCCGCTGATGTCACTACTAGCCGTTTGTCTGCTGTGTGTTAGCGTCACGTCACCTTTTATTCGGGATAATCTCTGTGACGCTGCCAAGATGGCGACGGCCGGCTCCGCCCACTTTGGGCTTCAAAAATGCTCTTCAGAAACACTACGGGTGACGTCACACACACTACGCCCACATATATATACAGAAAACCTAAGGAATTTACCGGAGAGAGAGCGAGAGAGTTATCTGCAGTCTTCACGAACGCCTTCAAACGGTTTCCACCTCTGAATGTGAAGGTGATGCGTGAGTTCAAAGGTCGATTTCCCTGTGACGATTTCAGAACATTGATCGGTTTGTTTGATTATTTCGACTGGGATCCCGTTCTGAAAACATGTTACCACTGTTATTGTATTATCATTGAGTTTTTTTCTTTTAATATGTCTTAATATAGTTAACAGAGTTGTTAACTTGTATTTAAGTAGCACTTTTGTCAATGTTTTTAGAAAGAATTGTCAGTTTGTAGTAGAATATAGATGCATATACTACTGTTCAAATGAGAAAAGAAATTAATACTTTTATTAATCAAGGAAGCATTAAATTGATCAAAAGTGACAGTAAAGACATTTATAATGTTACAAACGATTCTATTTCAAATAAATGCTGTTCTTTTAAACTTTCTATTCATCAAAGAATCCTGAAAATTAAAATGTATGACAGTTTCCAATAAAAATATGAGCTGTTTTCAACTGATAATAATGATAAATGTTTCTTGATCATCAAATCCTCATATTAGAATGATTTCTGAAGGATCATGTGACACTGAAGACTGGAGTAATGATGCTGAACATTCAGCTTTGATCACAGGAATAAATTACACTGTACTGTATATTCACATAGAAAACAGATGATTTACATTACAATAATATTTCACTGTTTTTACAGTATTTTTGATCTAATAAACAGCCTTGGTGAGCAGAAGAGGCTCTTTCAAATAAAGATTTAAAAATCTTAGCGACCCCAAACTTCTGAACCTGATAAATGCTGGTGCCACTGTTACTCCATCAGTTTCCTTGACGCTCTGACACACGAGTGAATGATCGCTCACCTTCTCGGTGGCTTCATAGTCCAGTTTGAAGGCCCAGAGCTGCAGGCGTGCCGAGAGCTCGCTGATGGAGGACAGCGTCAGGAGGAACTGCTCCGCGCTTCCCAGGGGAATATCGGGATTCACCAGCTGAGCCTCCTGGATCTTCTGCGTCTCTTCCTCCGTGGGAATCATCGTCAGGATTTTCTACAGCGGAGAGAGAGATAGAGAGAGAGAGAGGGGGAGAGAGAGAGAGAGAGAGAGAGAGAGAGGGAGAGAGAGAGAGAGAGGGGGGAGAGAGAGAGAGAGAGAGAGGGGGGAGAGAGAGAGAGGGAAAGAGAGGGGGGGGGGAGAGGGAGGGGGAGAGAGAGAGAGAGAGAGAGAGAGAGAGGGGGAGAGAGAGAGAGAGAGAGAGAGAGAGAGAGAGAGGGGGAGAGAGAGAGAGAGAGAGAGAGAGAGAGAGGGGGGAGAGAGAGAGAGGGAAAGAGAGGGAAAGAGAGGGGGGGGGGGGGGAGAGAGGGAGGGGGGAGAGAGAGAGAGTTTTTACACCCATATTTTTGCATTTCAAAATCAGATGAGAATGAGTTAAATGTTTCCCACACAATATTGTTTCATTCTAAAATATTCCAGAAATGTAACATTCTAATATTCTAAATATTCAGTTTCACCCAGAAATGTAACATTCTAACATCCTAAATATATTTTTTTATTCACTCAGAAATGTTACATTCTAAATATTCTGTCTCACTCAAAATGTTACAATCTAATATTCTAAATATTCCAAAAATGTTACATTCTAAATATTGTTTCATTCAGAAATGTAACATTCAAAATATACTTTTTTATTCACTCAGAACTGTTACATTCTAACATTCTACATACTCTGTTTCATTCAGAAATGTTACATTCAAAATATTCTGTTTCACTCAAAATGTTACAATCTAACATTGTAAAATGTGCAATGTAACACATGCATGAGATCTGCACCTCGATGCCCTCTTTGTTGAGCGCGTACTCGTCGAAGTTCAGTATGGCGGTCTTGATGGTGCGCGGCGGAGGAAGAACCGTCAGGCCGATGTTGATGGAGTTGCTGCGTTTGGAATCCAGGATGATGATCTCCTGCCGCTTCCCGTCCACTGCCGTTTTCTGTTCAACACACAAACATCATCTGATATCACAGCTCAACCAATGACAGGCTGGCAGACCACCGTCTCAGGGGGCTCAAACTGGGGTTTATACAAATAAGATTAAATTAACTAAATTCATTTGATTCCAATAAAAAAATATTTACATAAATACAATTTTAATTAATTAATTAGATTAAAATACACTGATTAAAAGAAAACATATATTTTTAAGAAAAAATTTATTAATACAAACATTTGGTTACAATTTTATTTATTTATTAATTTAAATAAATAAGAAATAAATTAATAAATTATATTAAAATACATTGATTAAAATAAAGAAATATTTTTGAAGAAGAAATACAATTAATACAAACATTTGATTGAAATAAAATAAAACTGATCAAACTAAAATAAATAAAAATTGATTTAAAATAATAATAAGTTTAAGCAGTGTAAAAATAAATCACACACTCACTCACTCACACTCACACACACACACACACACACAGACACAGACACAGACACAGACACAGACACAGACACAGACACAGACACAGACACAGACACAGACACAGACTCACACTCACACACACTCACTCACTCTCTCACACACACACACACACACACACACACACACACACACACACACACACACACACACACACACACACACACAGACAGACACAGACAGACACTCACACACACTCACTCACTCTCACACATACACACACTCACACACACACACACACACACACACACACACACACACACACACACACACACAGACACAGACACACACACACTCACACACTCTCACACACACACACACACACACACACACACACACTCACACTCACACACACTCACTCTCACACACACACACACACACACACACACACACACACACACACACACAGACACAGACACACACACACTCACACACTCTCACACACACACACACTCACACACACACACACACACACACACACACACACACACACACACACACACACTGTTATATTCCACACTAGAGTGCTACCCCTGCTCACCTTAGCCACAGGCATCTCCTTGGACTTGCTCTCGAACAGGAGCTCGAGTTTAGCGGTGTCGAGTTTGACCGGTTCCAGTCGGGACCAGAGCGACTCTTGGCTCCGCCTGTGGTTTCGGGAGATCCAGTCGGCGGGCCGGACTTCACTCCAGAACAACCGGATGGTCTTCTTCTTCTTCTGGAAGAGCGGCGTTAGCTCCGCCTCCTGCTGAGGAGGGGGCGGAGCCTGGCTGGAGAAGCAGGGAGGGGGAGGAGGCACGCGGATGCTAAAGATGGGAAGGGGCGGAGCCTGGCAGGCGAACATTGGGGGCGGAGCCGGGAGGTTAAAGGGGCATGGCGGAGGAGGGGGCGGAGCCAGCAGATCTCCAGAGCTCATCAAACTCCCCGAGTCCAGGACGTCCTGATCGTCCTCGTCTCTGAGGTCGGTGAAGTCGATGTCTCCGATGCGCAGGTCTCGTGGACTCGCCATCAGCTGGTCCCAAATGCAGTCCGACTCCTTCTTCACAGGAGGAGGAGGAGGAGGAGGAGGAGGAGGAGGAGGAGGTTCCTGCGTTTCTATTGGTGGAGAAGTGAGACCCTTCACCAGTTCTCCGAAGCGCTCGGCGAACACCCGTACGTTGCTCTGGCTCTCGCCTTGCTGGTCTCCGTCAGTCGTGCTAACGCTCTCGTCCTGCGTGGACGCTAACGGGTCCTCCCGCTCTTTCTCTTCGCTCGGCTCCTCTTCCTCCTCGTCTTCCTCCGAGGGCTTTTTGCTCTGCGAGTAGAGCATGTCCAGCATGAAGAGTTTGCTGTCGAGGATCTTGTTTCGCGGTTCATTCACGCCGCCGCTCTGAGACCACTGACCTGCAGCAGACACACACACACACACACACACATCAGACACAGAACGCTCATCATTCTTTCTGTTCTTTTGATCTTGTTTTCAGCTGCCAATAAGAGTGCGCTGCTCACATTCTATTATGTGTAAAATCATGTTTCTCAAAATCAGTGTAGAAACTGTGAAGAGTTCATTGTTTATTATAGTTTAGCGTCTTCTGTTGTTAAATGTTTTTTGCAATATTTTTTATTTAATATTATATTTAATTGTGTATATTTATATCAACTTATTTACATATGTTCATCTATAAATGTACATAATTTTATATACATTTTAATATTTATGTATTATATATCATTTCGTGATATTTATTATTTTAATTAAATTTTAATACTTAATCATTTCAATGAACTTTGAATTTTAGTTCAGTTTTAGTTGCATTGACTTTTATAGTTTAGCATTTTCAAATGTCTTTTTATTTCAATATTTCAATTTTTCATATTTAATTAATTTCATTCATATTTCATTTATAAATTACATTTAATAATAATTATTTAAATCTTTCATATTTAATTTTACATTAGATTACATCTAAATATAATT
>NC_140216.1:42243530-42246030 GCF_951802725.1 Rutilus rutilus | reverse complement strand
AACACAGTGACTAGTGCTTTATAACGGTTATACACTGGCTCCGGGAAACAGTGTTAAAAGACATCCAACCCCACAAACTCGTTAATCATAACTGATTAAAAGCCTTCTGTGTTAGTCAATCAGGTAAATAACACTGATAATATATATATATATAAACACATGTATGTAAATAATACATAATACTGATTATAATAAATTATAATATATATGTAAATAAAAGTATGTAAATTATTCATAAATAAAATAATATATATGTATACAAATAATAAATAATATATATTATATCTAATTATATATATATATGTGTGTGTGTGTGTGTGTGTGTGTGTAAACAAATGTATGTAAATTATTCATATTGCAGATAATATAATACTGATAGTATAAGATAATAATAAAATAAACAATATATATATTTATGCAAATAATATATAATACTGATAATATATTAAATTATACAATATAATAATAATAATAATAATAATAATTTCATGCAAATAATATAATATAATATAATAAATAATGCTGATTTAACATATAATCCAGCATAACCCAGCAGGATCATCAGTCTGAAAACACAAGGATAGAGGAAGTAAATCTGACCAGTTGTAGTCTTGGTTATATGAGGTTATACACACGACATAAACCACTACAACTGCATATATTAAGAGATTTGTAATGAGACGCGTGTGGTTTAGGCCTGAGCAGTGGAGGACACTACTTCCTCTGACAGCATTAGTGTGAGACTCAAAGGGTTGCAGGACCCGAGGTCAGAGGGGAAGGACTGTACAGAGACTCCGCACTAAAATACCTGATGACACTGAGACTAGAAGGGTTCATTTCCCCCTCATCATCATCATCATCATCATCATCATCTGAGCCCGACTCTGTGACGGGACTCTCCTCCTCATCCTCCTCTCTGCGGCCGGGCAGAAAGAGAGAGTCACGAAGAACACAAGCACAAGAAGGAAAGAAAGGATGAGCCAGCGAACGCATCTGTGCATGTCTGTGACATCATCATCACTGGACGCTTCATTATGAAAACATATTAGTCTGCTGGTTATGACAGCAGCTCAAGGTGCAACACTCGCGTGAATGAGTCTGATCATGATAAACACTAATACCATCTATGAAACTAGTAAATAAGACTGACCTGAGGTGAGCTGAATGCGTCACATGACCAGTGAAGAACACATGTGATCAGTTTGTGTTAGTTATTGATCATAACCACAGCAGAGTTCAGATACATGAGCCAAACACACACATATTAATAAAATATATATATATTTCACTCTGGGGCTCAAAAAATCCCTCATCAAACTTTAAAAAGAGCACAAATAAATGAATGTAAATAATACATAATAATGATAATATAATAATACTGATAATATGTCAAATATCAATATAATAAATAATAATATATACAAATATTAATAAACATAATATTTTTTACAATAATATAATAATAAAGACAATATATAAATACCAATATAGTATAAATAGCAATATAGTATAAAATATTATACATATAAATAATAAATAATACTGGTAATAAAATACTGATAATAAATAAAACAATAAATATACTAAAGATATATATATATATATATATATATATATATAAATAAACCTATGCAAATAATACATAATATAATATAATAACTAAAAAAAAGTTATTTTGCTTTGAGTAAAGTCAACTTAAATATTTGTGTTCATCTAACAGGAAGTAAACATTCGTGTCAAGGCAACTAAAACTAGTTGAGCCAACTTGAAAAAATAAGGCAACCAATCACAAGATAAGTTCAAAAGATGACCTGTTACTCATTAGATGAGCAAAAATATGTAAGTTGACTTTAATTATAGTGAATTAGTTGAGTTAACTTAAAAATCTGAGTGTGATAGGTTACCTTATTTCTTTCAAGTTAGCTCAACTTTTTTATAGTGATAATAATAATAATAGATAATAATAAACAAATCTCCCATATTACAAAAATTCTTCATCAATCAAAGTTTAAAAAGAGCACAAAAACGTCAGACAATGTCCTTCTAAGAAATGTTTCTGAATAAATCTCTATCTGAAGAAACTATTAAAATGGCAAAAGTGCTGCGTCTGATCAAGACTTACATCACTGGCAGATATTCCTGCGTCACATGAGGTCTGCAGCAGAAACACACGGAGAACATCCGTCACACGCTGAAGTGATGTGTGTTCTGAACCCCAGTGAACTGCACCACTGTCTACATAGGCAGCTCCCTTCTTAGGGAACATCCCAGCGGAAGATAACTTCATAACTCGCTGATCTGAAACACTTCCACATTAACACTCGCCGGTGGAGCCCGTTTCGTTCTGTCCAAAACCATTTTATACAGAAATCTGTTTTCATTTTTCAAAATTCTGTTTTATTTGTTTCTTTAAATTGTGATCAAAATCAAATCAAGAATTATGTCTAAAAATCTGAATTCATAAATGTATTAATTTATAAAAATGTAAACAATTACGAAA
>NC_140216.1:42233530-42236030 GCF_951802725.1 Rutilus rutilus | reverse complement strand
GCAAATCTTAAAGCGCTTTATAAATTGGGGGGGGGGGAATCATTATTGAAAACTTCTGTTTTCATTTTATTCACATAACACAACTATTAATATTAATAAAATACTAGTAAATATTACAACTTATAAAGTGCTTATCATTGCAAATCTTAAATAATAATAAAATAATAATGAAAACAGTTAATATTAAGAATAAAATATACTACTAATAATAAATGCGTATTGCAATATTATAGTGCTTTATAAATTGAAATACATTATTAGTATTGTTTTTATTATTATAAATTATTATTTTAATTAATATCATGAAATCGCTCTCCAGGCGCTGTACACCCAGTACAGTAACTCTACAGATTCAGAAGGTCTGCGGTAACGTGAGGTTTGGTGACCTCTGACCTCTACAGCAGCTGCTGTCCGTCAGACGGGGTCACAGAGGTCACGACTAACGACCAGCGTCACAGTCTCGCGTTCACAGAACAGCAGTGCTGAAGTGCCCGCTCGTGGGGTTGCTAGGGTATTTTGGGGTGGTTGCTAGGGTGTACTGGATTGTTGCTTAATGCCTGGAGAGAAAAAAACAAATCTCCACGTGAATGCCACAGTATAGCGCACATTTACACCCATGGTACATGACGAAACTCTCTCTGCTGGTCTGACCCCAGACACTGGCTCTGCTCTGCTAACTCACGGTGCTCGCCATGAAACACTCCAGAACCAAAAAAAGAATCTGAAATTACAGAATGAACCCAGAGGAGCCGCTGACGAGAGGCTGCAAACAGAGAAAAGACCAAACAGTCTAAAAATAGAGGACAAACTTGAGTCCAAGTGAGCAGGAGCTGAGACTGTGTGTTTGCATTGAAAACCATCAGTGCTATCAGCTGGAAAACCCCATATTGAAGAAGTGAGCAGTATTCTAGCTCTCTTTATACTGAAACACATACAGGGCACCTATAACACCTTAACAATGCAATGCCGTAAAAAACACTCTGAAACACTAACAACTACATAGCAACACCCTAGCAACCACCTACAACACTCTAACCAAACAGCAATGCAGTAAAAACCACTCTGAAAACCCTAACAACTACCCCATACACAAAAGAAATATATTTGAAATTGGCCCAATAAATATATTTCACACTTAACATCATATATTTTTGTTATATTTCAGAATATATTTCAATGTATTTGGAATATATGGCACATATATTTTGACACTTTTGGGGACCCATACAGAAAAAAAAATACATTGAAATATATTCTGAAATATAACAAAAATATATGATGTTAAGTGTGAAATATATTTATTGGGCCAATTTCAAATATTTGCATATATTCCAAAATATATACTGAAAATATATTTCAAATATATTTCTTTTGTGTATGGGACATAGCAACACCCTAGCAACCACCCAACATTCTAACCAAATAGCAATGCAGCCAAACACTCTGAAGCCTTTAACATCCACATAGCAACACCCTAGTAGCAACTACCCACAACACTCTAACCAAATAGCAATGCAGTAAAAACACTCTGAAAACCCTAACAACTACATAGCAACGCCCTAGCAACCACCCAAAATACTCTAACCAAATAGAAATGCAGTAAAAACACTCTGAAACACTAACGACTACATAGCAACGCCCTAGCAACCCCCTACAACACTCTAACCAAACAGCAATGCAGCAAAACACTCTGAAGCCTTTAACATCCACATAGCAACACCCTAGCAACCACCCAACATTCTAACCAAATAGCAATGCAGCAAAACACTCTGAAGCCTTTAACATCCACATAGTAACACCCTAGCAACCACCCACAACACTCTAACCAAATAGCAATGCAGTAAAAACACTCTGAAAACTGTAACAACTACATAGCAACACCCTAGCAACCACCCACGACACTCTAGATTCTCCGGGGCATGTTTGTGCAGGCAAATACCAAACACACTGATTTAAATAAATGTAAAGAGCAGGAATAAACGTAAAGGGTAACATCTTCCTCCTGACCTCCTGATTTGGAAGTGAGGCAACACAAACTCTAAAGAAAGATGTGGAAATGAAGTGCAGCGCATGAAGAAAACAGATGGTGAAATGCATTTATGAACTCAAAGGGCCAAAAGCGAAACAGGGAAATAATAAGTTCAGCCAGAAACACCCAAAATAAGCATGTGAGTGTGCTCCAGCACGCGTGGCGTGGCGTCGGACAGCAGCTGTAGGCCTGTGGTCGGGGAAACGTGTCTGGGAATGAGATGTTACATGAGTTTCTGCAGTGTGTCCAGAGCCAGCTTTCAGAAAAACAAGCATAAATCCACTTTAAAAGAGCCGTTTGAGCTGATGTGGGTTACGGACGAGACAAACCTGATCAAACTCAACACACTGCAGCATCATATTACACAAGCTAAAATCAGAACATGCATTACAGGCTAAACTTGCTCCTGGTATTATAACCATAATTCATAGTGTGCATTACAAGCATTATGAATAAATGTTAAGGGTGTCA
>NC_140216.1:42183530-42221030 GCF_951802725.1 Rutilus rutilus | reverse complement strand
TATCAAAGTGCCAAAGTCACATGACTTCAGTAAACAAGGCTTCGCTGTGTCATCACTGTCTCGAGATGAATTTGTATAATACGACACATTTGTATAATAAAAATAAAGAGTTGTATTTAAAAGTCTCTTATTAGTCTGAGCTCTCCGTTAAACAAACAAAACAAGCCCTAAAATGTAATAACATTAAATAACAGCGTGTGGCGTTTCAAACGCTTCGAAACAGTGAATCATTTAAAGCAATCAGTGCAGCTGATTACAAGTTTCAAAACGTTTAGTTTCTCCCATCACTAAATAAAATAAAAGAAAGTTTTTATATTTCAGTTTATAGTTTTTAAATATAATTGGTGTAGTGCTGGCATCGAGATTAATCACATCCAAAATAAAAGTTTGTGTTTACATAATATACACTCAACAAAATTATAAACGCAACACTTTTGTTTTTGCCCCCATTTTTCATGAGCTGAACTCAAAGATCTAAGACTTTTTCTATGTACACAAAAGGCCTATTTCTCCCAAATATTGTTCACAAATCTGTCTAAATCTGTGTTAGTGAGCACTTCTCCTTTGCCGAGATAATCCATCCACCTCACAGGTGTGGCATATCAAGATGCTGATTAGACAGCATGATTATTGCACAGGTGTGCCTTAGGCTGGCCACAATAAAAGGCCACTCTAAAATGTGCAGTTTTACTGTATTGGGGGGGGTCCGAAAACCAGTCAGTATCTGGTGTGACCACCATTTGCCTCACGCAGTGCAACACATCTGGCATAGAGTTGATCAGGTTGTTGATTGTGGCCTGTGGAGTGTTGGTCCACTCCTCTTCAATGGCTGTGTGAAGTTGCTGGATATTGGCAGGACCTGGAACATGCTGTCGTATACGCCGATCCAGAGCATCCCAAACATGCTCAAAGGGTGACATGTCCAGTGAGTATGCTGGCCATGCAAGAACTGGGATGTTTTCAGCTTCCAGGAATTGTGTACAGATCTTTGCAGAATGGGGCCGTGCATTTTCATGCTGCAACATGAGGTGATGGTTGTGGATGAATGGCACAACAATGGCCCTCAGGATCTCGTCACAGTATCTCTGTGCATTCAAAATGGCATCAATAAAATGCACCTGTGTTCGTTGTCCATAACATACGCCTGCCCATACCATAACCCCACCACCACCATGGGCCACTCGATCCACAACGTTGACATCAGCAAACCGCTCACCCACACGACCCCATACACGCTGTCTGCCATCTGCCCTGTACAGTGAAAACCGGGATTCATCCGTGAAGAGAACACCTCTCCAAAGTGCCAGACGCCATCGAATGTGAGCATTTGCCCACTCAAGTCTGTTAGGACGACAAACTGCAGTCAGGTCAAGACACCGATGAGGACGACGAGCATGCAGATGAGCTTCCCTGAGAAATTCTTTGGTTATGTAAACCGATTGTTGCAGCAGCTGTCCGGGTGGCTGGTCTCAGACGATCTTGGAGGTGAAGATGCTGGATGTGGAGGTCCTGGACTGGTGTGGTTACACGTGGTCTGCGGTTGTGAGGCCGGTTGGATGTACTGCCAAATTCTCTGAAACGCCTTTGGAGACGGCTTATGGTAGAGAAATAAACATTCAATTCACGGGCAACAGCTCTGGTGGTCATTCCTGCAGTCACCATGCCAATCGCACGCTCCCTTAAAACTTGCGACATGTGTGGCGTTGTGCTGTGTGATGAAACTGCACATTTTAGAGTGGCCTTTTATTGTGGCCAGCATAAGGCACACCTGTGCAATAATCATGCTGTCTAATCAGCATCTTGATATGCCACACCTGTGAGGTGGATGGATTATCTCGGCAAAGGAGAAGTGCTCACTAACACAGATTTAGACAGATTTGTGAACAGTATTTGAGAGAAATAGGCCTTTTGTGTACATAGAAAAAGTCTCAGATCTTTGAGTTCAGCTCATGAAAAATGGGGACAAAAACAAAAGTGTTGCATTTATAATTTTGTTCAGTGTATGTGTGTGTTCTGTGTATAATTATTTTGTATATTTAAATACACACATATGCATGTATATATTTAAGAAATATTTGCATGTATATACTGTATATATATTTACTCATACACACACACACTAACTCACACACACTCTTTTATATATACACTAATTATTATATATTATATATTTTTATTATATATTATATAATTATTATACTTATATATAAATAACACATTTTTCTTAAATACTGTATACATGCATGTGTGTGTATTTTTATATACAAAATAATTATACAAAGTACACACACACATATTATGTAAACACAAACTTTTATTTTGGATGCGATTAATCGTTGCACAGCACTAAATGTTATATTTGTTTTATTTAATGACAGAGACTCTGATTACAGCAGTCTTACAGAGACACACAGAGACACAGAGTCACAGACTCACACACACACATCAGCAGGGGATTGTGGGAAACGGATCACCCTTTGACAGCGCTGAAATAACAGCAGTTTTGTGAAGATCAGCCATAAAACATTAGAGCAGCGTTTCCCTGTGTCAGACATTACAGCGCAGTACACGCAATCACCACAGGCCATAAAGCACAGGAACACACACACACACACACACACACACACACACACACACACACACACACACACACACACACACACACACACACACACACTCACTCACACTTACACACTCACTCCTCACACTTACACACTTACACACACTTACAAACACACTCTCACACACACACACACACACACACACACACACACACACACTCACTCACACACACACTCACACACACTTACACACACTCACTCACACACACACACACACACACACACACACACACACACACACACACACATGTGCTTTCACTTTAGCTCCAGCATGAACTCAGAGCGTGTCGATGGATTTGTAGCTTTGATCAACAATCACACGGCGGGTCGTCAGGCTAATTTGGCAGATTCGACCCGCAGCGACAGACATCGACTCACACACACACACACACACACACACACGTGCTGAAGGTTTCACATGTTCAAATGTTAGTATGTGTGACCAAAGAGTGTGTCGACCAGCTGCTCGTGTCAAACACAGGTGTGTGTATAAATTAACAGACACACTAAACATTCACTGGTTTGCTTCTATTTCCTACACTGTTATTCACAGGTCTGGGGTCAGTGAATAAACGCGTTCATGATTCGCTGGTGCTCGATCACATGACCTCGGCGAGGCTGGTTTGTGCGTCTCCATCGAGTCTGAACTCAAACCCTAATCAAACACTCGCTGTCCAGCTCAACTTCACATTTGATTTAAGGTCAACAAAGAAATGTGTCTGACGGATGAACACACACACACACACACACACCTGCTGAAAGGCATGAGTGAGATCCGCATGTTTCTATTTACAATAAACAGTAATTATTTTAGTGATGCAGCACTAAATGTGCTAAAATGAGGCTGTGAGAGGATCAACAGCAAACCAGAGATCATAGGGAACACAGACCAGTTTATCACTAGAACAACACACACACACACACACACACACACGACAACTGCTCTCTCTGGCTCAGATCTGAATGTTCGCTGTGATTGTGCTTGTCAAAGGTTTAATAGACATAGAAAGTGTGATAATTTAACGACTAGATATTAAAGTTCTCCTGTGGTGAAACTCCAGCTTTTAATGTTGTTTATGTGTCTATGTGGTGTTTTTAATATGCTTTAAGACAAAGCATGTGTAAATTCATAAGTCGACACCATTGCTGAGTATTTCCTCCTTAAAACTGCAGTGAACCAAAGACAGTCTCAAAAACACGCTTTGAAATCGCTGGCCAGCAAACACATTTACATTGGGACAACTGTCTACGTGCTTGCAACATTGTAACAACGTAGAATTGTAAGACGCGGCAGGGCTGTAGCAACGTTGTTGCGTGACATTCAGCAACTGAGACGACGTTCTGCCCATTTTTTTTTAATGCTAGATATAGATATCCCCCATTTAGCATGTTTTGTGGTTAATTTTTAATTAGTCATATGTTAAAAAATTATATACAGTACTTTTTAAATATTGTTTATCCCTATTATTATTTATGGGCCAAACAGTAAATTCATTATAATCAACATCTGCAAGTGTACACTTTGAAGAGTAAAAATGACATAGAAGGTAATTCAACTTTATTAAAACTGCATATGGTAATCAAATTGCACTTCCAAAAGTCATACATTTGTGAGAGAACAAAACAGGGAGTGGATTAACGTTACCTAGCATGAGCAGACATGAGGAAATGTAGCAAAGAAACGAATGAGATGACAAATGAAAGGAAAAAATAAACAGTTGTGCGAGCAGTTACAAAAAAAAAAGGAAAAAGCATTTTTAACGTTAGGCTACGCGCTGAAATCATTTACTCATCATTAAAGTCATATTGCCTTCATACTTTTGACATAAAGTTATTAAATATTTGTCATACCTGACCAGAAGATGTTCAAATAAATGTCACATTAGACAAGGAAGTTGTAGGTTGTGTTTGAATAAGTACGTATCTTATTTAGCTGAGGTAAATTAAACGCAATTCTCGCGTATCGATTGCTCGATGACGAATGAGAGACGGCCCAATGATCAGCTGAAATGTAAAAGGCTGATTGGCGCTTCAGGGCAGTGACGAGTACATGTCGTCCAGTGGTTGTCCAGACACCCTATAGGCACAACCTCAAGCAATGGCCCTGAACGCTGGTTTAATGTCAACATTGTGACAACGCTGTAACAACCTTCACCACACAACGTAGTTATAGCAACCTTTTGGCCATGTTGTTAAAACGTTGTTAGAAGGTTGGGTAACGTTCTGTGTTCGCTGGGTGGTGTTTCTGACGTCACAAACTACCTTGTAACCAATCAGATCAACGTGTGATCGTCAACCAGTGGATCTCTGAGCTGAGTGAGTGAGTGGAGGCGGGGCTCATTTGCATGTTCATAGAACAGTGCATACTAAATGAGGCAAGGGTGTCGAGTTACATTCAAGATATTTTAAGGCATGAAGACATTTTTATCAAGGAAAAAAACTTTAAATATATAATTTTGGTGAGTTTTAAGGGATGAAATGATTGACTACAGGGGGACTTTAAATTTGAATAATAAACAAACATTAAATACATAAATGAGAAATTTCCTGGAGAAAATGTTGTGAATTTAACTTGTGCATAAAAGTGGATTTTTGGTTTCATTTTTGAAAACAGACTTTTGAATATTTGCACCTCTGATCAGCGCCTCTCCGACAGACTTTCCCTCAGGAGATATTAAACTGCAGAGATCTGACTGGATTATTCTCTCCGTTGGGAAGCGCGTGGCGTTCGGAAGAAGTGTTTTCACCGCAGTAAAGGACAGTCGGACAGTCGCTGGAACTTCACTAACTACCACTTACACTGTGGATGAGATTCAGCCCATCTATTTATAACCCGAGAATGTGAGACACACGCAGAGGATCTGAGACCGGAGTTCAGCTCGGTGTTACACACACACACACACACACGCAGAGGATCTGTGACCGGAGTTCAGCTCGGTGTGTTTCCTCTGGATTACATGAATCAGCTTCACTGGGAAACATATTTACTCATATTTATCATCAATAAATACCATTCGTTTCAATCTCATACATTTGAACTAACTGAATCTTGTTCCACAGCTGTTCATACTTTTCAACTGTTTTCACAATGAACAGATTTATGCTGATTCTAGGCAATTTGAATAAATGCATTTTGCAAATATGATTATTTAAATAAATAGTTTGATTCCCAGGTAATGCATGATAATATGTTTACCTGGAATGCATTGTAAGTTACTTTGGATAAAAGTGTCTGCCAAATACATAAATGTAAATAATAAGCATAAATTTCCTTAATAAGCATTAAACAGGCCCCGCTCCTTTATTCTGCGTATGAATTATTATAATGAGGAATATTGTGACATGTTCGTTCCCGGAAGAAACTCAAGACTACAGTGGAGGCGTTTCAGGAGTTCAGGAACACTGACACTGATATAGAGAAGAGCTGGAGCTTCTTCATCATCAGACATCAACATTACACACTGAACACAGGTGGAAAGAGCAGAATAGATCCTCTTTAATATTTATAGCGCTACACTCTTACTGAATAAAAACTATTGACTGCGAGTGTTGATACAGTGTTTAATAGGTGGAAAAGAAGAACTTGGGTGTTTTAATCCCTTTTGGCCTCACATTTGGAAAGACCTCACATTATTATGAGGCGGATATATCATCATCGTCTTCTTCATCATCATGTGTGTTTGTGAGTGAGATGACTGTGGCATTCTGGGAGCAGCGCTGACCTCTACTTTATTTCACAGATTTGACCGAAACAGACAATTATACTGACCATGACTTTCCCTCCAATGACAGACTGACACAGAAAAACACAACGTTACAAGCAAACAGACGAGAAACCAGAGAAAAACCAGAGAGAAAGAGAGCAGAAACCAGAGAGAAAGAGAACAGAAACCAGAGAGAAACCAGAGAGAAAGAGAACAGAAACCAGAGAGAAAGAGAGCAGAAAGCAGAGAGAAAGAGAACAGAAACCAGAGAGAAAGAGAGCAGAAACCAGAGAGAAACCAGAGAGAAAGAGAACAGAAACCAGAGAGAAACCAGAGAGAAAGAGAACAGAAACCAGAGAGAAAGAGAACAGAAACCAGAGAGAAAGAGAACAGAAACCAGAGAGAAACCAGAGAGAAAGAGAACAGAAACCAGAGAGAAACCAGAGAGAAAGAGAACAGAAACCAGAGAGAAACCAGAGAGAAAGAGAACAGAAACCAGAGAGAAACCAGAGAGCAGAAACCAGAGAGAAACCAGAGAGAAACCAGAGAGCAGAAACCAGAGAGAAAGAGAAGAGAAACCAGAGAGAAACCAGAGAGAAAGAGAGCAGAAACCAGAGAGAAACCAGAGAGAAAGAGAACAGAAACCAGAGAGAAACCAGAGAGAAAGAGAGCAGAAACCAGAGAGAAACCAGAGAGAAAGAGAGCAGAAACCAGAGAGAAACCAGAGAGAAACCAGAGAGCAGAAACCAGAGAGAAACCAGAGAGAAACCAGAGAGAAAGAGAAGAGAAACCAGAGAGCAGAAACCAGAGAGAAAGAGAAGAGAAACCAGAGAGCAGAAACCAGAGAGAAAGAGAAGAGAAACCAGAGAGAAACCAGAGAGAAAGAGAAGAGAAACCAGAGAGAAACCAGAGAGAAAGAGAAGAGAAACCAGAGAGAAACCAGAGAGAAAGAGAAGAGAAACCAGAGAGAAACCAGAGAGAAAGAGAAGAGAAACCAGAGAGAAACCAGAGAGAAAGAGAGCAGAAACCAGAGAGAAAGAGAGCAGAAACCAGAGAGAAAGAGAAGAGAAACCAGAGAGAAACCAGAGAGAAAGAGAAGAGAAACCAGAGAGAAACCAGAGAGAAAGAGAAGAGAAAGAGAAGAGAAACCAGAGAGAAACCAGAGAGAAAGAGAAGAGAAACCAGAGAGAAACCAGAGAGAAACCAGAGAGAAAGAGAAGAGAAACCAGAGAGAAACCAGAGAGAAACCAGAGAGAAAGAGAAGAGAAACCAGAGAGAAACCAGAGAGAAACCAGAGAGAAAGAGAAGAGAAACCAGAGAGAAACCAGAGAGAAACAAGAGAGAAAGAGAAGAGAAACCAGAGAGCAGAAACCAGAGAGAAAGAGAAGAGAAACCAGAGAGAAACCAGAGAGAAAGAGAAGAGAAACCAGAGAGAAACCAGAGAGAAACCAGAGAGAAAGAGAAGAGAAACCAGAGAGAAACCAGAGAGAAAGAGAAGAGAAACCAGAGAGAAACCAGAGAGAAAGAGAAGAGAAACCAGAGAGAAACCAGAGAGAAACCAGAGAGAAAGAGAAGAGAAACCAGAGAGAAACCAGAGAGAAACCAGAGAGAAAGAGAAGAGAAACCAGAGAGAAACCAGAGAGAAACCAGAGAGAAAGAGAAGAGAAACCAGAGAGAAACCAGAGAGAAATCAGAGAGAAAGAGAAGAGAAACCAGAGAGAAACCAGAGAGAAACAAGAGAGAAAAAGAGAAACCAGAGAGCAGAAACCAGAGAGAAAGAGAAGAGAAACCAGAGAGAAACCAGAGAGAAAGAGAAGAGAAACCAGAGAGAAACCAGAGAGAAACCAGAGAGAAAGAGAAGAGAAACCAGAGAGAAACCAGAGAGAAAGAGAAGAGAAACCAGAGAGAAACCAGAGAGAAACCAGAGAGAAAGAGAAGAGAAACCAGAGAGAAAGAGAAGAGAAACCAGAGAGAAACCAGAGAGAAAGAGAAGAGAAACCAGAGAGAAACCAGAGAAAGAGAGCAGAAACCAGAGAGAAAGAGAGCAGAAACCAGAGAGAAACCAGAGAGAAAGAGAAGAGAAACCAGAGAGAAACCAGAGAGAAAGAGAAGAGAAAGAGAAGAGAAACCAGAGAGAAACCAGAGAGAAACCAGAGAGAAAGAGAAGAGAAACCAGAGAGAAAGAGAAGAGAAACCAGAGAGAAACCAGAGAGAAACCAGAGAGAAAGAGAAGAGAAACCAGAGAGAAAGAGAAGAGAAACCAGAGAGAAACCAGAGAGAAAGAGAAGAGAAACCAGAGAGAAAGAGAAGAGAAACCAGAGAGAAACCAGAGAGAAAGAGAGCAGAAACCAGAGAGAAACCAGAGAGAAAGAGAAGAGAAACCAGAGAGAAACCAGAGAGAAAGAGAAGAGAAACCAGAGAGAAAGAGAAGAGAAACCAGAGAGAAACCAGAGAGAAAGAGAAGAGAAAACAACTGGATGATGTCAGTCCAATCATCTCTATCAAACTAATAAATATCAGACACAAAAACACATGAGAATCAAATCCATGTTTACAATCCAGATTTCCACATTTAATATAAAAACGTGTGATGCAGCAGAAACAGAATATATTATAATATAATGTATATAATTATGTATAATATTATTTGTATGTCTTTTGTTCCTGCATGTTCTTTCTCATTATTAATACAAAAAAATATGAGTTTCTATATTCTGCAGCCACATCTGATCTAAACATGCAGTCATTCACTCTTCATATCCAGTAAAGTGTGTTAGTGTCACTGTCCTCCAGCTCCACGAGTCTCTCTGTCACATCTGACATCATTCATCAAGAAGAACTTTGATAGTGTCAGTAATATTTCAGCAGGTTTACTTGATTATCATCATCATTTATTATAAAAATAACTTGTGTATCAAATACAATAATCAGGTTTATTAGTTCATCTGTCAATCATTGTGTTGCATTGCATTATGTTTGAAAACTACAGATCATAAAACTGAGCATTTAATTATCATCTTACTAAGACATAGCCTATTATTGGCAGATATTGATATTTATATGCATTTTATCTCAGTATCTGCTGTTCTGCTATAAAGATCTCATTGATATACATTACAAGCATCAGACTTTCATATGAACATCAGCATCTGCAGCATATTTCCATATATATTCTCACTATATAAGCCTGATGCATCAAATATGATAAAAAAAAAAAAAAACATAAAACGTATATTTTTAGATTTTATCTTATATTGTGTGTAAAATTTCAATAAACAGTTCCGTTTTAAAAGTCTGATTTCGTCCTGTCAGTGAATGAATGAGCGGCTCTAAAAGCGGGTCAGAGCCGCACCTGTCGCGCCTACACTCACTCCAACAGTCTCACTAATGAAATAACACTTACTAGTATTTTAAATATGCTATACGTTTATTAGACAAAAAAAAAAAAAAAAAAAAAAAAAAAAACCTGTATATATACCGTTACACACACACACACACACTCTCTAAAAATGCTGGGTTGTTTCACTCATGTTTGGGTCAAATATGGAAAAAAAACAACCGTTGGGTTTAAAAATGTAATTTAAAAACATTTAACCAACGGTTGGATTTGACCATATTTGACCCAAACATGGATTAAAACAACCCAGCATTTTTTAGAGCATGTGTGTGTGTGTACAGTATAAACACACACTGTTAGTACTGTAATACACGCCTGCAATAAAGAGAGGTTCAAATAAACCTCACTAAGCTCTATTTCAGTGAAGTACTGAACTTGGCGGTGTGTTCTGACCTTGTGAGGAGCTTTGAGGAGTCTGTGGACTCCCGCGATCTGGTTGATGAGAGGAATATCTTCTCTGAAGGTGTAGAGAGGAGGTCTGGTCGGCTCCGGGAAGTTGGTGCTGTTGAACGGATCGGTATCGTCTAAAAACTGAACCCGGCTCACAAACGAAGACATGATTCATCCCGGTGTAACGACCACGACCGTTTCCAAGCGCGTCGGTAACGACAACAACACAGTCACGGGGAGCCTCGGTGGATCCACGGGATCACGGCTGGGAAATGCAGGAGCCCGTTACTGTTCCCGAGCAGTGCCGATCGCGAGTGCCTGTCCGTGTCACGGACTCACCGGACCGGACCCCCCCGGGGATTAAGCGCTTTAAAAGCGGGAGCCGGTGACGGAGAAACAGCGAGCTCTAACGGCCAGACAGAATACTGCACCTGGTCCTCATTCTCACCATGGTAACCACAGGAAACAACACGGGCTGAGATTTAACCTTAGTCCATCTTTCAAGTTGAAGATCCCTGTGAATGAACGTGTAGATAAATAGTGTAGGAACTCGATTTGCGTGAAGAAATTAATCATAAATGTGCATGAAAAAAGTTTTTAAAAATAAAGTGTGAGTAAAATTACTTCCGCTGTCAAAAACGCTCTGATCGGAAGTGACGCAACGGCCGGTAAATCTCATCTCTTCGTAATGGAGTCAGACAGTGAAGAGGTTGCAGTAGGGGTTAATGTAAACTCTTACGATGGGCCATTGCCGTATAATTATGAGCCACCTAGGCAAGAGAGGGGTCAGGTAGAGTTAAGGGGAAGGGTAAATGGACAGAGGAGAGAGATAGAGTTGTGGTGTGAGGAGAATGGTGTCTTGGTGAGTGACCACAGGCTATAGCTAATTGTGGCTAACGTTGTCTCCATGTTTATCACATTGCATCTTTAATAAATCATATTTAGCAATATTGCTGTCGACTTTGTTGTTTTTCAAGCATCCATGTAGATAGGAATATGCTGTTCATGTAAATATAGTCATTGTTACAAGGATATTTTATTGTCACGTGGAGGGATACTGGGTGTAAGGCATGCAGATTAGTGCTGTCACTTTTGAGAAAAATCTAATTCGAACGGATATCGAATATCAAGAAATGTATTCGAATATCTACGAGTAAAATGTAAAATGAAGTTAACGAACAACCTTCCATCAGGAAACGCGCTTCATGGGGAGTTTTTCTTTTGCGTGAAAAAGCCGTTCGCCGGAGATGTGTTAAAAGATAGCGGAGTGCATTCATGATTAGGCTACCGGTATAATAATCCTCCTGGCGCCTGGTCTGAGTGAGTAATGTACTCTCTTACCTTTGTTATTTGATTAACATTAATGACACTAAGACCAGCCGCTGCGGACAGAGACGCGATCTGACACGCGTCGCATTTTCTCACATCTCTACGTTCATTTAAGACTTTATTTAAATAATTTAAGACTGCTCTTATGAGGACACTCGACAAAACGGACATTTGGCATAATTTGTGTGTTGTCGTTTGTTCAAGCCCAAAAGAGAACTCGATAATGACACGCGTCTTTTCTGTGGGTCGTGTGTGTGTGTGTGTGTGTGTGTGTGTGTGTGTGTGTGTAATAGGCAGGAATTACAGCGCGGTCTCTTTAGTTTTTGTCGTTATCTTCCATTTTCAAAACAAGCGGGCTATTATTCGCTTGATTTGGTCATGGGCCTACGCTACAATAGGTTTGGAGCATAGGTTTGGAGCGGCCGCTACTGGATGAGATGGCAAGTAATAAAATAAAAAGCAAACGGTCTAATCATAGACTGTAAAAAATGCGCAAAACATGGCACTTTAAAAACCGGATAGTTTTCGTCGTCTTTCAAGTTTCGTCTTTTTACAGTGCATATGTTCATAAGCTTTAGGAAGTAAGTAGGTAGTCTACATGTCGTTTCTTACAAGGTAAGGGTAAACCCACACTGAGAACCAGGTCCAGGGCAGCAGCGCCCCCGCCTTTGTTTGCCTGTCGTTACGTCATATGACGCGTTCTCTGGAAAAGGGCGGTTTTTTGAAGCCTAGCTTAGAATAGGTACACTTTTTTCTTAATTTCTGCCCGTGGGTCTTGTAAAACATATGTATTCTTATGTATGTCTTTTTGAATTGACATTTTCATACAAGATTCTGTATAAATTAAGTTATAAAATTAAATTGAAAGATGGCCTTTAACTTCACTTTATCATATAAGTCGTTTGAACTACGTTATAACGACCATTAATGTATTTTAACTTGTATGTTTCATATAGTATATAACCGAAGCTAGACTGTGAAATTAAACATTTCTCGTTCTTGTTTTTTTTTTTGTTTGTTAGCTTAGGTATAGTAGCATATTTTCGATCAAAACTTCGATAACAAATATGATACAAGCATAATTCTGTTTAAGAATGTATTAATTATAAAATGATTGTAATAAAAAAGAAATATATTATGCCTTATTGCTTAATAAAAAATTAACAATGTCGCAAACCATATCTAAAAATGCAATTTCTTTCACTTTAACTATATAAATAATCAAGATAAAAATAAAAGATTATTACATGAATTAAAGTTTGATTGATTAGCAATAAGAATCGCGTGAACAGCTTTAGATCAGGCATACTACTGGGATCCTAAACTGGGACCCAGCACTTCAATTTGATATCTAGTTCTTGACATTTCTTTTACACATTTTCACATTTTGTAAGTATAACTTGAAACAACAATAATTTAAAAAAAAAAAAAAAAAAAAAAAAAAAGAAACAAACAAAAGATAAAGGGCATCACAAACATATATTAAATGAATTTAGCAGAGATACAGATCTTTGGGCTTTTCGGTTTTTAAAAAATACATTTTAAAGGCTGCTTTAAAATGAGCAAAGTTGGGTTTTGAGTTACTCCATTTAGTTTGATGAATATGACATTTTCCTAATAATAGAAACAAATCGATAACATGCATTTTTCTTTTAGAAAAGTCAAATTCATTTGTATGAAGTAAGACAGATGACAAATGTAAGACTAGGTTGCAGTTCATTTTAACACCTAGAAATTGAGACATCTCATGCATGTTTGCAACATTAGAATACTATAAATTTGGGAATTTCTTTAGAAAGGCAATTACAACCCTGTACACGGAATGTAACAGCTCTGTTCAAATGGTTAATGGGACTTGTGGTAGATTTTTTCTTTTTTTTTCTTATTTCTTTTCTTACCGTGACTAAAATCTACTGACTTTGCTCACACATGCCAAACAAAATTGATATTCTTTTCCTGGTCAAAAAATACCAAGCCTTTTAAATTGCTCGCGATAATTTCTCATCATGCTATATTATCACCAAATATTGGAATCAATATTTTTTGTCACGAGTCACTTTGCACAGGTTTTGTATTTCTTTTTTTTTTACTTGGAACTGATTGATCGTGCACTGTAAAAACTGATGTTATTCTTCTGTATTTTTTACTTGTTTTCCAGTGTACACTTATCTAAAACATTCTTAAATCCCCCTGTAGTCAATAATTGTATCCCTTAAAACTCATCTTTGATCGCCAAAAATGACATATTAAAAAAAAAGAAAGAAATCTTCATGCCTTAAAATATCTTGAATGTAACTCGACACCCTTGCCTCATTTAGTATGCGTGGTTCTATGAATATGCAAATGAGCCCCGCCTCCACTCACTCACTCAGCTCAGAGATCCACTGGTTGACGATCACACATTGATCTGATTGGTTACAAGGTAGTTTGTGACGTCAGAAACACCAGCGATTTCAAAGCGTGTGTTTGAGACTGTCTTTGGTTCACTGCAGTTTTAAGGAGGAAATACTCAGCAATGGTGTCGACTTATGAACTTACACATGCTTTGTCTTAAAGCATATTAAAAACACCACATAGACACATAAACTACATTAAAAACTGGATTTTCACCACAGGGGGACTTTAAATCAAGATACACAAGAGTGTTGTTTTCTGAAAAAAAAAAATCAAAATTAGGTGATTTTATGCTTAAAGGTGAACTAAGTAACTTTTTTTACCTTAACTGAACAGCTTCGGAGTCATTGGAATGGTTATATTACTTATTTCGGGTTGAATGGTGGTCGTTTCGCACCCCCCTGGTGCCCGTGAGCCGAAAATACGCACTTGCAACTTTGGGGTGGCTGGCCGCTGGCCGTCGCGTCAGGAAGTCTCGCGTGATATCAGGTCTCGCGATGTAAACAATTGCTTTACGGCCAAAAGAAATCTGCTAAAATGCCGTCATTATTGCGCTCCCTCACGCTGTCCGAACCCGAATGAAGAAGACGTTTTAAAGAATATCCCATCTGCTTTGATGTCGTTGATCTGCTAGCCTCTGGTGTCTGGGAGTAGCCAACGAGTTTTTACAACAGTGTTGTCAAATATCTATTCCGAAGCTGTGGGGGGAGCTCTAGAGAGAAACCTGCGAGCAAAAAGCGAGAATACAGCGAAGAAATCCCGAAGCTACTGAATGCAGCTTTAAAGGAGCATTTCACCCATGGGAACATTGATCTTTATTGAAAGTGGGTCATATATGTAGTCGAAATGTAAAATTAATTTTGAATGTGGTGCCTTCTTGGCCGAGGAAAGAAAGAAAGTAACTTCAGGACGCATTTGTATGAAAGACACCAACTCCCACAATGCACCACATTGCACAGCTGCGCAAGCCACTCCCACTAATCCAGAAAGCGCATATCTGCCTAAGAGAAATAACTCTTCCGTCTACAAGGCTACCAGAGCTTGAAATTAATTTCACACAAAATGTCTAGTTAGTTGGCGAACTCATTAGTGAATTACTCTTCATTTGTATTTCTTTCGAAGTGGTGAATTATTGCATTGTAACGTTACCTGGATGTTCAGTCAGATGCGGTGCGAAACTAGGATAGTTCACAACACAAACGTCCGTGTCCTCGTCTGATTCACAACACAAACGTCCGTGTCCTCGTCTGATTCACAACACAAACGTCCGTGTCCTCGTCTGATTCACAACACAAACGTCCGTGTCCTCGTCTGATTCACAACACAAACGTCCGTGTCCTCGTCTGATTCAGAGATTTCATCCAGGAGAAGTTGTCATTGTTGAAATTCTTTGCCACAGTCGGACTCTATCTCTGTGTTCGTAGCGGTTCGTAGTTGCATAGTGAGATCACCGGCGCCACCAGTCCGCCCTAACCCGAGCCAGTCCGGGCTCCTCGTCCGCGGCAGGCAGGTCTTCTGCCTCGGCTGCTCTTCGCTATAATGCGGCTTGTAAAGGTAGCCACAAACACCTGATTCAAGCATCAGACTTCCGAAATCCTCTTCTTCTATATCATATTGAGTACTCTCCTCCGCTATTGTCATAACTTTACATCTGTCTCCACAGCGCCTGTTAGCTTAGCTTCCAAACAAGATGGAGGATATTGCTTTTAGTTTCAGAAAGTCAAGTCCCACCCACTGATCTGTAATAGGCCTGTAGCGTGAGCGGGTCCCGCCCCCTGGGAAAGATGAGGAACGAGTGTCTGTAGTCTCTACACTTTTCAATGAAATGTGACTTCCTGCTTATTATGACGCAAAATGATGATTTTTACGTCATAATAAGCAGGAAGTAAAACACTTAAATCCTTATTTCTCCCATCTCAGGGAAAAATGGATGAAAAATCCACATTTATTATAATATATGACTGGGTTTCTAACAATACAAAGCTTAATGCAAATGGGTGAAGTCTCCCTTTAAAACAAGGACAAATGCAGCCAGTCGGGTCAGAACAATAATCTTGTTTACTCTTTAAATTAAGTTTCTGACCCGACTGGCAGGTATCTGTTCTTGTTTTAAGCATGACTGCAGCCAGCTATGAGGTGTATATAATAAAGGTATAATAACGGTTGTGAAATAATTGCCTCATATAGTATTAACTCATATATTAACTGCAAATAAATTTTGTGATGATATTTCCATCAATTTTTGGTCCAGATCTTGTATTGTCAATGCGAGAGTCCAGCACTCTGTAAAGTCTTCTCTTTATTTTATTTCTCAAGTAAATTAATGTATCTTGATTTAAGAATTGTTTTTATATTTTTAATGAAAAAACAGGCAAAATACTCAGTATATGTAAATAAAAAAATAAATAAAAAAAGTTGCAGTGTGTGAACATGTGAATGTGTTGTTAAATTATTAAAATATTACCTTAATATCTCTAAGGGACTCAGTTGACAAGGTTTGTGAATCCCTGAACTAAGTCATTAATCAACAGCACAATCTCACTGAAGAGCTTTAAAGAATAACTAAACCCTAAACTTTCTTTAGTTAATGATGGATGAATGATGTGTGGTGGTGGATCTGAGAGTGTGAGTTGACACACAGACAGCAGGGGGCAGCAGAGAGTCACGTGACTGACCCTGATCATCAGTCCTGACTCAGTGGAAGCCTGTGAATGTTCAACAGTGCAGTGATTTATGAAAGCGCCTCACATGCTGTGATCATAAAGCTGCTGACGTCACACAGGTGAGGGTTTATTCTCAGAAACAGATACCGTGTACATCCTAAACAAAGCATTAGTGATAAAGCTGGTATTACTGAGTCAACTTTAATCTGTCACACACACTCACACAGGTTTTGTATTTCTTTCTTTGGAACTGATTGAGCTGTAAAACCTGATGTTATTCCTTATTCTTCAGTCACCACTGTATAGCAGGCGGCCCTGTTCTTCTGGTCCAATCAACAACAACCCAGCACAGCACTGAACACACAAGGAGAATAAATAGGGAGCAAACAAGGCAGGTAACGAGGGAGGACAGGTGAGGTAAATCAATCAATAATCAGGGAACAAGATGGGCGGGGCTAGACAATCTACAGGAGAGCACATGACCAGCCATGTGCTCTCACTAAACCTGACAAACACACAAGCACATGGCCAACACACACAATCACCAGCCATGTGCTCTCACTAAACCTGACAAACACACAAGCACATGGCCAACACACACAATCACCAGCCGTATGCTCACACAAAACTACAACACTCATAAGCCACGTGTTCACACAAAACATGACAACATGAAAGCACACAGCTAGTGATAAACACAAGTACAAGTGTGTGCTACACAGCACAAGACAAAACAGGACAACATGAAAGCACATGAAGTGACTGAACCCTGACACAAGAAACATTTATGATTTTTTATCAGTGTTGAAAACCGTGTGGAAACTAATAGCCTACATTGTATTTTTCAGGATTATTTTATCAATAGAAAGTTCAAACCAACAGCATTTATTTGAAATAGAATCTTCTGTAACATTAGAAATGTCTTTACTGTCACTTTTGATCAGTTTAAAGTAGCGTGTATGAAAATGACCTCCACAGATCTGGGTTCGTCCCGTCGGGTCACAGAAACGGGTCTTATCAGTGCTGTAGTCACTCATTATCATTAATGAACAGCAGGGAAACAGTGATGTGGTAAACATGGGTTCAGGAGTGACGTCTACAGTCCTCAGATTACAGTCTTCACTGCTAAACATCTGTCTAGATTCACAGTGCAACCATCTAAACGTTCTGGAATCACAGTTACTGTTACAGTTACTGGAGAATTAAGTCTCGTTTTCTGAAAAAAAAAAAAAAAATATATATATATATATATTTATTACATGGCTTGGTTGAATCCTAATGTAGAATGCGGTGTGTTATTTCTTGGTATAACACACCGTTGCTATGAAAAACAGAGCGTTGCTATGGACGCAGGATTCTAACCATAGAGACGGAACGGACTATTTTCTTTAGCGGAAGCAATACAATCGGTTTTAAAGCAGAACTCGGCAACTCTAGCGAACTCTAGTAACTTCTTCGCTGATTTTCCCTTTTGTTGTCGCATGTTTTCCCCACGAGCTCCTCCTACAGCTGTGGGGGGGCGTATATTTCACAACACGGTCATAAAAAACTCACTTGCGGCGGCCTCCTCCCCCTCTCTACCGCTGCTCATGTGCGTTTGTTTTGATCAGAGCAAAGAGGTGGGTAATCTGGTAATACATCATACATGCGTGTGTGTTTATGTCGAATTGCCGTAAAGCAATTCGTGTTTCGCGCTCGTTCTCGTTCTCGCTTCTCACGAGACTTCCAATTTCTATCTTGCCGGGACGGTAGTCCCCAAGTTGCAAGGTTGGTTTTCCGCCTGGGAACGCTGGGGGGAGCGTGGAAAGTCACCAATATCACCAAAACAGGTTGTTTAACCATCCAAATGATTTCTAGACAGTTTTATTAAGTTAAAAAAGTTACCAAGTTCTCCTTTAAATCAATAAACTCCTTTCTTTTTTTTTTCTTTTTCTTTTTACTTGCTGCCACCTACTGGCGGTTTTATTTTCACATTTAAAGGTTTTTTTTTTTTCTTTTTTTTTTAACAATATCTTTATTTATTTCCAAACATAGTGACATTTACATATAACCATTGGGACTCAAAACTCTTGCCCCAAACCCCGCAGAACCCTGTCCATCAAACCTGACCGAGACATGACATCACAACACAAATAATTAAATAAATATAAATAACTAAAGACAAAGGAAACGGAAATACACAATAAAATAATCAAAACAAATGCTACATAAGTAAATACAAATGGAGGGAATAAGTACAAAACCTACCATGCACAGCTCTCACCAGTGTGCACTACACGTCAATTAGATAGTGGTCATTCAAAATCAGACAGTAAACATTTTTCCCAAGTGAACTGCAGGAAGCTATACTTATGGGTCGTCCCCAGGTATCTCCACCAAACGAGACAAGTCTTTATTAGCAAGGAAATTACTAAAGGGGCCCCAGATGTTATCAAAAATTGGTTGCTTTCCCCTGATTGCGTACGTGATCTTTTCTAAGGGCAGAGTTGCTGTTAATTCTGAAAGCCATCTACCTATCCTTGGTCTATCCACCTCTTTCCAAGCAATTGCAATGACTCTTTTGGCCAACAACAGACCTATATCTAAAAATAATCCATGCTTCTTTCTTATGTTACAGTTAGCTGGGTAGATACCCAATAGAAACATTTTTGCTTCTAAATGTAATTTTATCTCAAATATTTCCTCAATACACTGTTTCACTTCTCCCCAGGAATTCCTGTATTTGAGAACACTGCCACAGACAATGGAAGACCGTGCCCTTTTCCTTGTCACATTTTATGCAAACATCCGGTAAGTCATTATTGAATTAACTGGGGTCTTATACGAACGCATTAACCAGTTGTACTGCAGAAGTTTCAAACGTGAGTTCACTGTTTGTATTTGTGCCTTGGTACATGCCCTCTCCCACTCCTCAGTGGAGATATTCTCCTGTAGGTCCTCTCTCCAGGACTCAAGTCTATGTACTGACGTTTCTGAAGATTCACCAACCAGTTCATTATATATTTTGGAAATCACGCCCCCTCCCTGGCAGTCTCTCACCATCATTTCTTCGAGCTTTGATAGGCTAGGAATGGACAGGGACTGATTTTGTTGAGTTCTGATAAAATCTCTCAGTTGCAAATATCTAAAGAGCTGGCTGCGAGCTATGTCGTGCTTGACAACAATTTCATCAAAAGGCATCAGATGTGTATCGTTAGGAGGACTATAAAGATCTCCTATTTTTTGTAACCCCTGTTCAGCCCAAATTTTAAACCCCCCCCTCACCTCCTCCTTGGGGCAAGAGATCATTTCCCCATATCGGACTAAATACTGAGAGCGAGTCAGCTACTTGGAGATATTTCTTAACCTGTTGCCACATGCTAATCATATTTTTAGCCATAGGATTCTTGGTGTTATTTTTGAGTTTCTTAAACTTAGCTGAGTACAGGTAAATGGGCAAAGGCAGCTTCAATGTATCACCTTCCATTTCTCTCCACAGTGGCACATTCTCCTCAGAGTAGTAGAACATCATTGTTCTCAGTTGCGCCGCCCAGTAGTACCATAGTGGATTTGGGCATTTAAAGGGATACTCCACTTTTTTTTGGAAATAGGCTCATTTTACAACTCCCCCAGAGTTAAACAGTTGAGTTTTACCGTTTTCGAATCCATTCAGCCGATCTCCGGGTCTGACGGTACCACTTTTAGCATAGCTTAGCATAGATCATTGAATCGGACAAGACCATTAGCATCTCTCTCAAAAAAAATAACCAAAGAGTTTCGATATTTTTCCTATTTAAACCTTGACTCTTCTGTAGTTACATCGTGTACTAAGGCCGACGGAAAATGTAAAGTTGCGACTCTCATTCCTGCGTAATAATCAAGAAACTTTGCTGCCGTACCATGAGTCCAGCAGGCGTAATGATATGACGCAGCGCCTGAAAATAGTCCCCAGCTCAGTAACTTCCGATGTGACCGGGACTAAGTTTGTCTAACCTATTAGACCTATTTTCAGGCGCTGCGTCATATCATTACGCCTGCTGCACCCATGGTTCTTTATTATTACGCAGGAATGAGAGTTCCTAGCCATATCAGCCTAGAAAATGTTCGCAACTTTTCATTTTCCGTCGGTCTTAGTACACGATGTAACTACAGAAGGACTCTGTAAACATTTCTAAAATTGGAGTCAACAATTTATTTGTACATTTTTTATAGATTTCAATTGGGAGACCATCAGGTCCGGGAGTTTTCCCTGCTTTAATACTATCAATCTCTGCAGATAGTCCCTCTACTGTGATATCTTTCTCCAAATTCGTCCTAAGAATTTCTGGTATCTTGGGTATATTTATACTATCTAAGAACACTTTTAGTTCCGAATTGACATTAATCACTTCGGAACTATAAAGTAAACTATTCATTAATTTCTGTTGGATCTACAATGGTTTCTCCTTGATCGCTCTGCAGTGAGGTTATAACTTTTTCGCTCTGTAGCTGCTTGAGACGCCATGCAAGAACTTTCCCAGGTTTTTCACCCTGATCATAGAAGGACTGCTTAAGTCGCAACAGACTGGCCACCGCTTTTGATGCAGATAATTCGTTGTATTGTGCTCTAAGCAGCAATAGATTTTGACGAGATTCTGTTGACCTTGTTCGATAATACTCATTTTCCATTTCCGTTATTTTCGTCTCTAAATTTTTTGCCTTTTCAAAAGTCATACTAGCTTTAGAGCTTGTGATGCTGATTATTTGACCTTGAAGGCCTCCCATCTCATGCCTGCTGAAGTTTCTGTTGTATTAGTTTCAAAATAGAACCTGATTTGTTCATCCAGAAAAGAGACAAAACCGGGGTCAGTCAGCCACTTTTGTTTGCAACGCCAAATCTTAGCGTCTTTCACTAGCTTTGAGTCCTGATATACCAATAAGTTGGGAGCATGATCTGAAATTAGGATAGCATCATAAGTACATTCCTTGACTTTGTGCCTTAGCTCTGCAGATATAGCTCTGCAGATAAAAGAAGTCAATTCTTGAATAGGACTTGTGTATACCGGAATAACACAAAAACTTTAAATCGGCAGGATTTTCTTCCCTCCAGATATCTATTAGGTTAAATTCTTTCATGAAGTGATGTATAGTTGCCCTACTACCAATGTGAGACTCTACAGCTCCAGAGCTCTTATCCTTCGCCGGATCTAATGCACAGTTAAAATCGCCCGCCACCACACATTTACCAGGAAGAGTGGACAAAATAAGAAATAAGTTTTGAAAAAAGTTGGGGATCATCTGTATTTGGTGCATAGATGTTCGCCAAGATAATTTGCTCTTTTAGTAAATTTCCTTGAATGATAAGGTATCGTCCAAATTTGTCTTTGATAACCTTATTCACCTGGAGTGGTATTGACTCATGCACCAAAATAGTGACACCTCTAGCCTGAGAGTTAAACGATGCAGAAAAGACCTTGCCTCTCCACCTCCTCCTAATTTTCAGATCTTCACTGTACATCAGGTGTGCTTCTTGAAGAAACACAATATTAGACTGCATTGACTTTATCCTGGTCATGACTTGCTTGGTTTTCTTAAGTTTTCGTAACCCCCTGCAGTTCCATGATGTAATTTTAATTTTTATCTCACTAGACATTTTGCATAGTTTGTATAGTTGTACTCCCCAAACATTTAAGGTGCTTGTAAAAAGTAAAAAATGAAACAAACAAAAGACTAAAATAAATAATATTATTGATGAACACTATACCCAAACCAACACCCATATTCAGGACACTTAGCCTGAATTCTTCCCCTTGTAATCTTAAAACTTCCAGATAGCTGTTAGCTGTTAACCTGAGATTAAGACAGTATCACTGAGCAAACAAAAGATAAACAACTAATAACACTAACCTTACACTCCCATGCTACCATAATTGAACATTACAGATTTTCTTTCATAAACCTCCTTTTACCATGAACTAAATCAAATCTCACTCTCTGAAGGCACTATATTGTTCTAAGAGAATCCGAACACAAATGAAGAAGTGCGGTAGTATAATCCCAATTACTTTAAAATTAACGAAGTGACAATTGGCAAAGATACATTTTGCCTCTTAACTATTGTTTATAAAGAGAAGGAGAAAAAATAAAATAAAAAGGGAAATACCTAAAGAGTACCTTAGACTTAGAGTGAGTGGAGAAAGGAGAGTAACATAGCTTTAACAGTTACTATAAGCTCTGAGAAAAAGCCTTGAACATACTAAACAAAGGTGTATATTTGACCTTGTCGTTTGTGCTAGCTCGGCTCAATCTTGCGCCTTTTATTTTCTCATCTTCTGATACCTTCCACTTTGTAAACCGCGACACTCCAAGTCGTTTTCTAATAATTTAGTCCGGTCCCTCTTCAGACCTGATCCGTTTGATGAAGTCCTCCGCCTCGACACGGTTGTTAAAGATGTGAGGCCGTTCTTTATAAGTCGCTAGCAGTCGGGCAGGAGGGATGATGCCGTATCGGAGACCCATTAAACAGAGCTGCCGTCTCGCCTCGTCAAACTGCTTTTGCTTCTTGTGAACACCTGCCGCCACGTCTTGGTAAAATCTCACTGTCTGGTTCTTGTAACGTACTTCTCTTTTTGTCTTGGCTGCTCTCGTCACCAGTTCTTTATCCCTGAAGTTCAGAAACTTCATTATCAGCGTTCAGGGTGAGGGGTGGTTGTGTGCTCCTGGCCCGATTCTATGAGCCCTCTCCACCGTTAGTTTTGTGCGCCCCAGCGGCAGTTCCAGTGCGTCCGGTAGCCAGTTCTCCAAAAAGGCACACGCGTCGTCAGCCTCCGCTCCCTCAGGCAAATTGGCCAGCCTCAAATTGGAGCGCCTTGATCTCGTCTCCAGGTCCAGTAGTTTTTCCTCCATGTCCTTGTTTTTGTTTTCTAGGACTCGTACTTTTGTTTGGAGCGAGGCGACGTTATCTTCAGTTGTCGAAATCCTTGTTTCTGCCTCCGTGACGCGCTCTGCACAGTCAGTGATGTCTTTCCTGACACTTTCAATAGCGGACAATATGCCATCAAACCTGGTGGAAACAGTCAGTAGCTGCCATGTGGCCGGACTCTCCCTCCGCCGTATCACTGCTTCTGTCCGACGATTTATCCTCAGGAGTCGAGCTAGCATTAGCCTCGTCGGAGTCCATGGCTTCGAAGTTAGCCGAGGGTTTCTTGCTAGCGTTAGCCCTCGTAAAGTCCGACAATTTAGCTTGAAGAGTTTTATTTCGCCACTGACCGACTTTCTTCTGTGACAACGGCATTACCCTAAGCTTATCTATCGAAATGGAGGTATTGTACCCGCTCAAGTCCAATATTTAAGAAGGAATTAGCCAACAGGGTAGGAGAGCAGGTTAACGCGCGTTCACTCAGCTTGCCGCCATACTGGAAGTCCCGTAAACTCCTTTTTAAATCAATATTTTGTGTCAAATTATTGATTTATTTGGTAGGTAGCCATGTAATAAGAGGGATAATGTAGAGTGAGGAGGTTGTTAGCGAATACAACCCCTTCAGGCTGATTCAAGACCCCGACGTGATGCGGAGGCGAGCGGGGCGGAGCGGAGGGGTCTTGAATCAGCCTGTCACGGTTGTATTCGCTATAACAACCGCCTCGCTCTACATTATCCCTTACATACTGTATATATATCATCAAATGAGAGTTTAAGCTTAAACGAGCTATCTGTTAGTGGGCTCGGAAAAAAATAAAAGTGTATTTTTCTGATCCTACTGGTAGAAGTGTGTTCTTGTTTTTGAGACAAAATCCTTATTTTGATCAATTTTTCTGAAAATATTTTATTTTGCTGAATACATCTATGACAAAGGTTTCTAAAAATATGGTTTCTTATAAAAAAAAGTGTTCCCATGGCTCAGTTTACCCCAGATTAGGGGTAAGTTGATCCGAGTTGCACCATCTGGCTCTAACTGAATCTGAATCAAACCCAGGTGAAATTGTAAAGATAATTTACCTCTTTTAAAAACTAAATTAATGATCAAATCTCCTTTTACAAGTCGTATTTATTTTCTTAAAGCTGTCAACATAAAGCCAACCAAATGAAGTTGAAATTTCAATATATTTAATTGTTTGCATTTCTGAAACAATATTTTTAACAGCAAAGTGACCTTCCTAAAAAACAGACTAAACAGAGTTTGATGAGTAAAAAAACGCTGGCTCAATTTACCCCGCAGCATTTGGCTCACTTCGCCCCACAGTTGCCATTTTGGACAAAAGCTAGCTTACCAATTCAGACTAAAATGATTTGCATGGTGTTATACACTGCTATATCACCAATATGGATCATAAATATTTGTAGACCTGGACAGATTTGCTTTGATGTAACAGCCATTAAATCTGTTATGCAAAAAATGTACTTTGTCAAGTCAAAAATATTTTTTAAAGTAAATGGGTGTGTCTGGCAGAAATGATGGGCGCTTACAAAATATATGGTCACATGACAATAAAAGTGTTTAATTGCCAAGATAAAGGGGGTGGCTCAGCTTACCCCACTCTTGCCCTATGTGTTTTTATGTAAATAACATTCAGAAACTGTACTTGAAACTAAATTAATACGGTCAAAAAATAAAAACTGATGCCAAAAAACAAAAACAAGAAACATAAGAAGTGTATAACTTTCAACAGGAAGAACTTTAGTGACAGAACGATCTGAGAATGTTCCCTGATCATGAGTCTAACCTGTGTAAATGATCATTAATGATTTCCACCGTCATTAACTCTCTCTTTACTCTCTTTCTGCTCGCACAATACAATTATTTCAAATCCATTTATAGCTGTCAAACATGATAATGCACAATCATCTGCTGATCATCATAAAATAACCCTGTTCAGTGAGTTATATAACAACCCAGCGCTTGTGTTCTGCCTCACTGACTCCATGATTTAAACACGACACGTTCCCTTACTCACTAAAGTGATTACAACACTTTTAATATAGTGTTAATCACAAATGATTGACTGGATGAAGCACTGAAACATGAAATCAGCATCTCGCAAGTCAATAAGTGTCTTGAAAACGTCTCGATACGAAGCTGAGCTGTTCAAACGCCATCAATGATTCCCGCATAACACACACTCGTTTACTATAAACCTCTGTGGACTTCAGGATGGGATGTGTATGGATTTATGATGCTATATATGGTGTATACTGTATCTGTAAGAGATACACTCTTGACCTGGAAACCCACCCTTGGTAAACCCGTCAGTTTCTCTTCATTTGTTCATAATATCAGAGGAATAAACCACAAGTTATTATATAGCTGAGTCATTCAGCTGGATCTCAATCACTAATAAAATAATATACTAACTGATAAATAACTGATAAATAAGCGACTAAGGCGAAAATATAATCTTAAAAGGTCAAATTTTATGAATATGAATAAATGTTTTTAACCCCAAATTCAAAATAATGATAAAATATATATATTTTGCATACAGATAATTTATTGTTATTCATTTTATTTATTCATTGTGAGTTTAGTTTCATGCCTATTTAACTGCGCAAAAATTTTTTTTAGTATTAGTAAAATAATAATTGTAAGATGTATTTTATATTTGTATATATGGTAAAAGCAACAAGGAAAAACAAACTAGAAAATGAAAAATTTTAAACGAAATTTGCATAAATTTAATCCAGCAAATTCAAAGAACATGAAAAAGAAATCATGGAATATTACAAAAGCCTACATACACTACTTTTTTTAAGTTTGGAGCCTCTTCTGCTCACCAACACTACATTTATTAGATCAGAAATACAGTAAAAACAGTGAAATATTATTCCAATGTAAATCATCTGTTTTCTATGTGAATATACAGTAAAGTGTAATTTATTCCTGTGATCAAAGCTGAATGTTCAGCATCATTACTCCAGTCTTCAGTGTCACATGATCCTCCAGAAATCACTCTAATATGAGGATTTGATGCTCAACAAACATTTATGATCATTAGCAGTGTTGAAAACAGTGTCATATTTGTGAGGAAACTGAAAAAAATCTGGATTCTTTGTTGAATACTTTCTTTGAAAATATTTCTTGGTTATAAAAAATATCTTTTATTCAGCAAGGACACGTTAACATTTTTAAAAGTGACATTTATAGTGTTACAAAAGATTCTATTTCAGACACATGCTGTTCCAAACAACACCCACCCAAAGAATCTGAAATAGAAACTTTTGTAACACTATAAATGTCACTTTTAAAAATGTTAACGTGTCCTTGCTGAATAAAATATATTTTTTATTTTTTATAACCAAGAAATATTTTCAAAATGCAAGAATGCACAGATATGATTACCTGCCCTTTCCAACCAGACAAACCTTGATCCCACACCTCGAGTCTAACCTGTCAAAACGGCATATGCGTGAGCGTGATGTGTGTGTGTGTGTGTGTGTGTGTGTGTGTGAGGGATGTCAGTGCTAAAGGTCACCATGTGAAAGTCACTGCCAGTATTTATTGGCATCTCCTGTCATCATCACTGCATCTCTTCATCTCTGAGAGAGAACACACACTTATCTCACCACTTCCCTGAGCTCCGGTCCATTACTCGATCACCCTGCAGTGTGAGGATGAAGCTGAAGCTGAAGCTCCCGAACCCGGGTCTGGATGAGCGGATCCCCTCTCACGCCGAGCTGGAGAAGCTGGAGCTGGAGGAGGCTGGAGAACGCCCGCAGTGGGACAACAAAACCCAGTACATGCTGACCTGTGTGGGCTTCTGTGTGGGACTGGGAAACGTCTGGAGGTTCCCGTATCTGTGCCAGAGCCACGGAGGAGGTGACACACACACACACACACACACACACACACACACACACACACACACACACACACACACACACACACACACACACACACACACACACACACACACACACACACACACACACACACACACACACACACATTTATCATTCTTCTTACTTGGAAACATAGAAAACTTACACATGAGAGAGTTAGACATGCACAGAGACTTATACATATATATACAAAATAATTACACACAGTACACACAAACTTTTATTTTGGATGTGATGTATCGTTGCCCAGCACTAATTTAAATCTTCCATGCATTTGTATCACACAGTTTTAACATAAACTAACAAACTTAATATGATGCATGCTTGTCAGTCGAGCTCAGAAAAATCACGGTATAGTTTATTAACTATTTGCATCTATTTGATATTTGATCGTATTCAAAAGATCACATTTTCAAAAGTGCATTTATTCAAATTGCTTAGAATCAGCATAAATGTGTTCATATGTATTCAGTTGAAAAGTATGAATATGGTTGAAATGAAACAAGCAATATTCAGTTAAAATGCATGAGATTGAAACAAATTAAATGTATTGATGATAAATATATGAACCTGGTTATTGTGTATTTAAAACACAAATCTGACAAATTTGTTTGTGTTAAAACTGTGTAAGTCGAAAGTTTTATATGCAATTCAAATACATAAATCTTAAAAAAATTGAGTGCACTAATGTCTGAAGTCTCAGTTTGTTTGAATCAGTGATTTTTAGTGCATGTATGAAGTCAGTTCTGCTCAATTTCATAATTAAATTAACTAGCAACATCATCCACTAACTAACTAACTGCAAAAACTGACAGACTTCATGTTCAACACGACATCTTTTAGCATTTCAAACCCAACAACAGTTGTTTTTGTGCTTCATTTACCATCAAAGCCACTTGATTTGATGTTTTGCATGTAATATAATGACATTAAGACATTTTTATGATAGTTTTTAAGGAGCGGTGCATGAAAATATTTGATTTAGAGAAAGAAATTGGCTTGTAAATTTTGTAAATATATCAATGTATTAAAAGCAATTCGTCTAAAAGTGTTTCTGGGAATAGTAAATAGTACAACCCATAAACACTCCAATGTTTGTTAGCTTTTTAAAGATGGAAGTGATGTAATTCTGTGTGTTTTCATACGCATATGATGGATCCACAGGAAGACCACTATAAACACGCCTCATAAAACCCAAAGGCTCGTAATGGGCTGAAAGCAGCCACTTAAAACGATTATAGTTAAACATTAATTCAACTTCAGGAGAGCGACAGATGCTTCCACTGCTAATGAACACCAGATTGATTTCGCTATTAAAACTGAATGGAAGTTTCCATTCAGAAATGCTGAACGTCTCCATGTGTCTGTTTGCTAGTTTAATATTGTCACGAACTGCTCTGAGACACAAAGGTTGAGGAACCAAATTTAGTACTTATTGAACAGGGTAATCCAAAGATGTAATCCAAAGTACAGGCAGGGTCAAACACAGGCAGGCAGTACACACAAACAAACACAACAAGGCAGAGAACACGGGCAAAAGAGTCATCCGCGGAACAGGCAAGAAATCCAAAAACCATGAGACATGAAACCAGGGAGAATGCAAGGAATTGCAGTGTAACACTAAACAAGACTTTGCAGAGAATGAATGAGAAAACCAGGCTTATATGGGGTGAACTAAACAATGTAATGAGAAACAGGTGAAGGTCATAATGGATGAAGAGTCCGGGCAGTGAGTTATGGGAAATGTAGTTTGTGAGGGAATGACAATAGTCTGATGTGGAGTGGCTCTCAAGGGCACTTCAGCTGGTGACCGTTACAAATATAGAGAAATAATTACTCTTCAACTGGCTTTTATAGGGTTTCATCAAGATACACTACCTCTACTATACTCTAAATGCCTAAAAAATCATAAATGCAGTCACTAGTAATGATTTCATGGTTTATCACTTTCGACCAATAGGTGGCGCAGTTATGAAATTGATGTGGTGTGGTCAGAGTGAGCTGACAATGACATGGGCCAAGTTTGGTGTCAATATGCCAAAGCATTGCAGAGGTACAGCCTCAGAGTCATTCTGGCATCATGCCATTAAATACGAAAAACGTTTCGTCTATCGGCACGAAATCCATAACATTTTGCCATCATTGTCTGAAGATGATCTGACTTGAATTTGATGAAAATCGGACAAGCGGTCTAGGAGGAGGAAAATCAAAATGGCAGACAGGAAGTTCGACAGACTATGGCAAAATTGTTTTCATGTTCTCGGCAAGAACCAAGGAATCTATCAAGACAAGTATCATTACAATAGGCTAATTTAATCAAAACTTATTTGCATTTTTGGAAATTTTGTGCCGTTTTTTTTGCCGATGACACTTACCGAGTTTCATAACGATATGCCAATGCGTTCGTAAAAATATAGCATTTTATGACAAAATTAAAAATGTCCGACAACCAAAATGGCGTATGGGGAAATTTGGTCTCGTTTGACTCGGCATCCTGCACCGAATCTAAAGAGACCAGTTTTGGGCCAAAACGGTCAGTTATAAGAAAATTGTAAATTTGTCATATCTCCTGACCACTAGGTGGAACTGTGCAGAAACTGTGCAGGTAGGCTCGGGTCATGGTTGTCATAAAACACTCCAAGTTTAGTAAAAATATGATAAAGCGTTGCGGAGATATAGCCTTACATATGGCATGCTCGTCATCAAATTTGTTCGCGCGTTATTCAAGAACAGAATGACAAATTTACTTGAATTCCATAACATAATCGGCATGGTCTGAAGATGATCTGGTTCAATTTTGGTGAAAATCAGAGCAATGGTCTAGAAGTAGGTTTTTCAGAAAATTCAAAACAAACAGTAGAATCACGACGCTCGCAACGCCAAAATCATGGGTTTGATTCCCAGTGAAATGAACACGCATGAACTGATATAAATGTATCAGTCAATCAACATTGTAAAGTTCTGCCAATTGTAGGGTAGTTGACATAACAAAATACATCAAAAACGTTTTTATTTTTGGTCTGTGCACCGGCCTTTAACCATGAAATATGTGGGTCAAATTCACCGCAAACATTATAATCGTAATAGAAGTTCGGTACGCTCATCCTACAACACCTCAGAGTTTTACACCTGGCAAGCATGACTAGGGTTGGGGATCGTTTGAATTTTAACGATTCCGATTCTTATCGATTCCTAATTTGATTCCAATAGGTAAAAAAAAAACGTAGACATTATTCACATTTAGTCTTATTGCACAACATTTAATTGTTGAATATCATGAACAGAAATCACCAGGCTAAAGAACACTTACACAAGGAGCCAACTGAACAAAGATGTGACTGAAATAAACAGTGTTTTAAGATTTTCAGGTATTACAGAAACTAATCAAATGTAAAAAAAAAACAAAAAAACTGCGCTTTATAAATAAAATATACATTACAAATATAGTTACAAAAGTTATTCAGTCAAGAACGAGTGAATTTTATCTTTTAATTAGTTTTATTATAGAGACACAGCAGGAATATTAGTGTTATTATAGAGCAGGAATATTAGTGTTATTATAGAGACACAGCAGGAATATTAGTGTTATTATAGAGCGGGAATATTAGTGTTATTATAGAGCAGGAATATTAGTGTTATTATAGAGCGGGAATATTAGTGTTATTATAGAGCGGGAATATTAGTGTTATTATAGAGCGGGAATATTAGTGTTATTATAGAGCGGGAATATTAGTGTTATTATAGAGCGGGAATATTAGTGTTATTATAGAGCAGGAATATTAGTGTTATTATAGAGACACAGCAGGAATATTAGTGTTATTATAGAGCGGGAATATTAGTGTTATTATAGAGCAGGAATATTAGTGTTATTATAGAGCGGGAATATTAGTGTTATTATAGAGCGGGAATATTAGTGTTATTATAGAGCGGGAATATTAGTGTTATTATAGAGCGGGAATATTAGTGTTATTATAGAGCGGGAATATTAGTGTTATTATAGAGACGGCAGGAATATTAGTGTTATTATAGAGCAGGAATATTTGTGTTATTATAGAGCGGGAATATTAGTGTTATTATAGAGCGGGAATATTAGTGTTATTATAGAGCAGGAATATTAGTGTTATTATAGAGCGGGAATATTAGTGTTATTATAGAGCGGGAATATTAGTGTTATTATAGAGCGGGAATATTAGTGTTATTATAGAGCGGGAATATTAGTGTTATTATAGAGCAGGAATATTAGGCTGCTGTCACTTTAAGAGCTGCACTGATCCAGTATACTGATACACACACGCCTGAAAACAGAAAACAGCACGAGTCTCTCGCTTGAATGCTTTAAAGTCATATTGAAATGCTCACAAAGGAATCGATTTAGAACAAGAAATATTTATTTTATAACAAGTATTGGATTCCTGAATTGGAACCGGTATTTCCGACAGCTCAACAACCAATGCGGCTCAAACTGCGGGAAAGCGAAGAGACCTCAACTATGTCTCAAACTGTACTCAGATTGGTTTCAGGTTAGGTCTGCAATCAGAAGTTATAGATCTCCATATGAACTCAAACATGAGCTTCTCCACGTTGATTTTATATCTCTAGGACAGCTGTTTGTGTCCGGTTCTCCAGAGGAGAAACATCTGAGACGTCAATGAAACACAGTAACAGAAATCTGAGATATGAAAGTGCATGATCATGATGATCATACATGAAGTGACTGAGCAGTTTTCAGCTTCACCTTCAGCTCAGGTTATCTTCATCATCATGTGGACTTTCGAAGCTTCGAGCTGATAAGAGTCAAACGCTCAGATAAAGATTCAGATGGTTGATGTCATCGCTTTGTTTCCAAAACAGCTGCTGCAGAATGACACAGTGATTACACTCGTTTACACTCGTTTACACTATTCTTATCTACAGTACACAATACAAAACATAACACAAGAACATGGACAGAAAAATCTATTTTTAATTTCAGCTGGATTTATGTTGAAACAAATACTGTATGGTCTTTCTTTTAGTAACTCTGATTGAAAAGCATCAATAAAAAGATCTAAACAATCTAGAGTTTGATTTGATGTTGCTTTTGCAATTTCAACTTCAATCATTTAAAATAAATATAATCACCATAAAGGAAATTGTGTGCCATAAAATGGATAACGGGAGTTTATGCTGCTGAAAATAAATGATCAGGGGTGCGTTTCCCGAAAGCATCGTTAGCCAACCATGGTCGCAAGTTCATCGCAATCTCCATTGAACTCTATTGGTAACGAGGGAACTTGCGACCATAGTTGGCTAACGATGCTTTCGGGAAACGCACCCCTGACCGACTGTTTTCCAGGAGCGTTTATGATCCCGTTCCTGATCCTCCTGGTTCTGGAGGGAATCCCGCTCCTGCATCTGGAGTTTGCCATCGGACAGAGACTGAGGAAGGGCAGCGTCGGCGTCTGGAGCTCCATCAACCCGTATCTCACTGGAGTCGGTGAGTGTTAAAGGGGTGGTATAATGCCCTTTCACAAGATGTAAAATAAGTCTCTGATGTCCCCAGAGTGTGTGTGTGAAGTTTTAGCTCAAAATACCCCACAGATATTTTTATATAGCATGTTAAAGGTGTCACTTTTTGAGGGTGAGCAAAAACACACCATTTTTGTGTTTGTCCCTTTAAATGCAAATGAGCTGCTGCTCCCGGCACAGAGGGCGGAGCTTCAACAGCTTGTGTGTGTGTGTCATAAAAGGCTAAAAGTTTTTTGAAATTTTCAGTGTGTGTCTTTGTGAGGTAATCAGAGCTGCTAACACACACTGAAAATTTCAAAAATCTTTTAGCCTTTTATGTTTAAACCGGAGTCAGTCAATGATGGAGAGACTCGAGAAGAAGTGACAACATGTAGAAGCAACAGGACATTTCTGAATGGTTAGTTGATGAATTTATGCAGCTGATGTGTAGTTATCTTCTAGTCACTGATTAGCATATTCTGTCTTGATGATCTATAAATCGTGTTCAGGGGGCGGGGTTTATGTAAATTCTAGGGTTGGTGATGTCACTAACCCGGGAGGAATGTGGTCTAGTCTCTACCAGCCGTTTGTTGTAGTCCTTAAAAAGCGATTTCTTTAAAAGCAAATATCTCCCTTTGCTCTGAACTTTGAGCGTCATAACTTTGCAGATGTTGTTTATGCTCAAACAGCAACATTACACACTAACTACAGTTAGAAAAGTCAAATCATAATCAACCATAATGCAAGACACTGCAGGTCAATGTGAACTCGCACATGAATGGGTGTTAAAGGTGATTCTCGTGATTCCCGCCCTCAGGTATCGCCTCTATGCTGGTGTCCTTCATGGTGGGCATGTACTACAACACCATCATTGCCTGGGTCATGTGGTACTTCTTCAACTCGTTCCAGGACCCTTTACCCTGGAGTCAGTGTCCCGTCAATGAGAACCGGACAGGTACAGGGCTTGGTCACCCGACGGCACACACAACTACCACAGAAAACCCGCCTAATAAAAAGCTAAATGTTTTACATGGCAAAAAAAATAATATATATATATTTAGCTTTTTATTTTCTTAACATTCTTAAATAAAGATAAATTGACTGATGAAGCAAAATAAGTTTGCGTTCTGAAATGTTTTATTCTTAAAACAAGAACACACATCTGCCAGTGGAGTCAGAAAAACACACTTCCTTCAGAGGGAAACACACATCTGTTTCGGACCCCATCGGCAGATTCGTTTTTGTTTGTTTTAAGTACGTCATTGTGATAAACTTTTCAAAAGATTTTTTATTATTTATTTGTTTATTATTATTATTAAACAAATGATTGTTTTGCCTTTTCCTTTTATTATTATATGTATTTTATTTAGTATTACATTTACTATTTAAAAAAAAAAATATTAAATTTAAAGTCCCCCTGTAGTCAATAATTGTATCCCTTAAAACTCATCTTTGATCACCAAAATGACATATTAAAAGGTTTTTTTCCTTGATAAAAATGTCTTCATGCCTTAAAATATCTTGAATGTAACTCGACACCCTTGCCTCATTTAGTATGCGCGGTTCTATGAATATGCAAATGAGCCCCGCCTCCACTCACTCACTCAGCTCAGAGATCCACTGGTTGACGATCACACGTTGATCTGATTGGTTACAAGGTAGTTTGTGACGTCAGAAACACCAGTGATTTCAAAGAGTGTTTTTGAGACTGTCTTTGGTTCACTGCAGTTTTAAGGAGGAAATACTCAGCAATGGTGTCGACTTATGAACTTACACATAAAGCATATTAAAAACACCACATAGACACATAAACAACATTAAAAGCTGGATTTACACCACATTAATTCATAATTAATTGAATTATTTTTATTGTGTGTAAATGTGCATGCCTGTAATGTAATGTCTGTTGAATCCTGATGAAATGTGACCCTGGATCACGTCACCAGTCTCGAGTCGCACGGGTATATCTGGTCAAGCCAACAATACATTGTATGGGTCAAAATGATAGATTTTTCTTGTATGCCAGAAATCATGAGGATATTAAGTAAAGATCATGTTCCATGCAGATATTTAGTAAATTTCCTACTGTAAATATATAAAACATTTATTTTTGTGAGTGAATGCAACACAATCGTGAACATAAATGCACAACTTTAAAGGAGATTTTCTCAATGATTCCAGATTTTCAATCGTTGCATCTCGGCCAAATATTGTCCTATCCTAACAAACCACACATCAATGGAAAGCTTATTTGTTCAGCTTTCAGATTTCACCGATGTCTGTGGTCACAAATGACTTTGAAGCATGACTGTAAGGTTTGGCTTAGGCAGATTTACAGATCCAGGTGTGTGTGTGTGTGTGTGTGTGAGCAGGGTTTGTGTCGGAGTGCGAGCGCAGCTCTCCAGTGGATTATTTCTGGTACAGAGAGACTCTGAACACGACGCCGGTGATCGGGGACTCTGGAGGTCTGCAGTGGTGGATCGTCTTGTGTTTGTTCTGCGCCTGGACTCTTCTCTGGGTCTGCTGTCTGAGAGGCATCGAGACCACCGGGAAGGTGCAAGCTCTCGGCCATCACACTTACACCTCATTTACTGCTCTCATATCACTCTCAACCATACAGGGAAAATCAGTGGGCTTCCGTGTTGTTTTGGACCCCATTAGTGGCGTTTGGTATCTTTACAGCTGACCTTTGTGCTCTTTTTATAATAGTGTAAAACATGTGCAGAGTATCAGTTTCCTCCGATTATCAGTTTTATGAGTTGTTTTTTTTGTAGAGTTGGTGTCTGTGCGCTAGCTAATGCTTAACCAGAACATCCACACCCAGATATATGCCCTGGTTGACCTCGGGTTATCTAGTTTCACATGTTACACTGCTCATTCGCTCCACAGGGTTAGTAATTGATTTTGGATAAGCAGTAAATTCTGTATGGCTTAAAATATCTTGAATGTAACTCGACACCTTTGCTCCATTTAGTATGCGTGGTTCTTTGAATATGCAAATGAGCCCCGCCTCCACTCACTCACTCAGCTCAGAGATCCACTGGTTGACGATCACACGTTGATCTGATTGGTTACAAGGTAGTTTGTGACGTCAGAAACACCAGCGATTTCAAAGCGTGTTTTTGAGACTGTCTTTGGTTCACTGCAGTTTTAAGGAGAAAATACTCAGCAATGGTGTTGACTTATGAATCTACACATGCTTTGTCTTAAAGCATATTAAAAACACCACATAGACATATGAACAACATTAAAAACTTGATATTCACCACAGGGGGGACGAGATTTTTTGCATTTCGAGATTATTTTCATGATACTAAAGTACATTCACAACCAAAATAACGACTATTGTTTAGAAAAATTGCAGTCAAAAAAAGCATATTTCACTAAATGCAGAAATTAATTGTTTTATTACTGCATGAAATTTAGTGAATTAATTTCAACTAATTTTAACAACAAATTCCATGAGTATTTTTTTCTATTGAACGACATGAGTATTTTTAAATGAGAAATGTGCTTCGTGTTCAGGTCATTTTGAACTGTAGCTGATAAAAAAATACTGATTAATGTCAAGTGCACTGGACTAAAACTTACTGACTTTGCTCATACAGGGTGTAACAACTTCCCAAAAGAAGTTTTTCTCTCTCCACTTTGTTACACTCGTGGTGTTACGGGTCAAAAATGATCCGCCAACAAAAAAACTGCTTATAAATCTCTCATTACGCTATATTATCACCAAATATTTAATTAAATATTTTCCTCAGCTTGTTTTCTTTCAGTTATCATAGGTTTTGTGTTTCTTTTTGGATCTGATTGATCGTAGGCCTCATTGATCTGAACTTGAAGTTTTCTCAAATCAGCGAGGCCTACGATCTATCAGCTCCGAAAAGAAAGAAAACAAGTTGATAAAAATATTTAATTCAATATTTGGTGATAATATAGCATAATGAGATTTTCAAGCAATTTAAAAGAACACAAAATTAGGTGAAGGGTTTTCAGCACGGCAGAAGGGTTTTAATAAATGTCAGGTTTTCATGTTTCAGGCTCTGTGTTCGGATACTGATGGTGTGGTTTCTATCTCTCTAGGCTGTGTACGTGACATCCACGTTACCGTACCTGGTCCTGACCATCTTCCTCATCAGAGGACTGACTCTTAAAGGCTCTGTGAGCGGGATCAAGTTCCTCTTCACTCCAGACGTACGTTCACTTTACGCTTGGGTTGTATGGAAAACTTCGTTAGTTAACTACATTAGTTTACATGAACTAATAATGAACTGCACATATACAGCATTTATTAATGTTAATTTTAACATTTACTAATACATTAATAAAATCTTGTTAACGTTAGTTAATGCACTGTGAACTAACATGAACAAACAATGAATGACTGTATTTGTATTAACTAAAATTAACAAAGATTAACAAATACAGTAACAACTCATGGTTAGTTCATGTTAGTTAGTATATTAACTAATGTTAACTAATGAACCTTATTGTAAAGTGTTACCGACATTCTTTAGTGAAGAAAGAAAGTCATTCAGATGATATTGTTTCATCACTGACTCCTTTCCTGCATAAATACAGATGTTTTCCAGCATCTGGGCTGTTCTTTCACACCGGCTACAGCTGTCGAGCTCCAGAAACGACAAAATCATCATCATGAAATCAAAACTGACACCGATTGACTTAATTTGACGTTTTGGTTGATGTGAACCAAGTCATTTGA
>NC_140216.1:42033530-42178530 GCF_951802725.1 Rutilus rutilus | reverse complement strand
GTTTTCCAGGACTTAAATTTAAAAACATCTACTTCAAGCACTGTGTACGAACCCTGTCCTATTATAATATGTTGCAGGGCGTCGAGGGAACCGGCTTGGCCTTCATCGTGTTCACCGAGGCCATCACCAAGATGCCCGTTTCTCCAATCTGGTCCGTGCTGTTCTTCATCATGCTCTTCTGTCTGGGACTGTCCACCATGTTCGGGAGTGTTGAAGGTGTCGTCGCTCCTCTCCAGGACCTCAACCTGCTCCCCAAGAAGTGGCCGAAGGAGGTTTACACAGGTACATGTACACAGAATGAAGTCGGCATGAAACAGAAGTAGCGCTCGTCTTACAGTCAAACCAAAATATATTCAGACACTTTCAGCATTTCTCACATTATCACAGTTTATTCGCTATAGTTTAGAAAATTTTAATAAAATATGAGCAGAACTCAGTTGATATTTGACTGGTTTTGTCCGTCCTTCTGTTAGACTGTCTCACACATGAATTATGTTGAATATCTGTCAGCTGTTAAATTTAACTACACAATTAGATAATACCAGTTTAGCTCAACCAATCACCAAGCAATGCTTCATTGTGTTCAGTCTGTGTGTAAAAAGAGCATTAGCAATTAAAGAAAACACACTTCAGCAGAACATGATCAGGTCAAAGTGTCAGGTCAAAAAAATATTTTTTGGCCCCAAATTTGTATCAGTGTTACTGGTAGTCACTGTGTGAAGAATTATTGGGTATAATATGTCACAGTTTACTTTATTTTGCTCTCCTCACTTACATAAATGAACTATAGTGTCCTGATCACACTAGTAAAGAAATATCAAAAATAATATCTGGTGTCTGAATTATTTTTGGTTTGACTGTAAATCTGAGTGAAATGCTTCTGGAACGAGAACAAATGTGGGCGGGGCTTGATTTTGTCTGTGGGAATTGATTGGATGGTTGTGGTTTGCTATTGGCTGATCTCATGTGAGTGACAGGTTGCCCCGCCCACATCACCAGGGGGGGGGGGTGGGGGGGGGGGGGGGGTGGGGTGGGATTCTGATTCAAGATTATGAGGAACATAAATTTAATGCTGTTCACCAATAAATCACCAGAATAAACTGCAATATTCCATAAAAATTTATTTCTGGTGACTGAACTAATTACTGGATCTTCTGTGTTTTCATTGTGTTTCAGGTCTGGTGTGTTTGGTCTCTTTTGGTCTTGCAATCATCTTCGCTCAGGGTTCTGGTGACTATTGGCTGGCTCTGTTTGACAGCTTTGCAGGATCGATTCCTTTACTGATCATTGCCTTCTGTGAGATGATGGCTGTATCTTACATTTATGGGATCGACAGGTGAGTCTATGGCAAGGATGCATGGAAAAATGAATGTTGGCAAGTGAGATTTGCATGCCAAGCCACACGACTGCAGCTGGATGATGATTGGTTTGTGATGTTGTGCATGATTTCTGTACGCAGGTTCAATGACGACATCGAGTTCATGATCGGGCACAAGCCCAACTTCTTCTGGCAGGCCACCTGGAGACTGATCAGTCCTCTCATAGTTCTGGTCATATTCCTGTTCTACTTAATCACGACTGTGAGCAAAGAGCTGACGTACATCGCCTGGGACCCAGAGTCGGTACGTGCATATCATATATACTCATATATATGCAATTATACACTTCGGGCCCTATCTCACACCCGGCGCAATGCAGCACCAAGCGCGACGCAAGTGTGTTTTGCTAGTTTCAGCCTGACGCAGTTATCATTTTCACATCCTTCGCCACGATGTTTAAATAGCAAATGCATTTGCGCCCATGGGCTGCTGGTCTGAAAACCAGGTGTGTTCTGGCGCATTGTTGGTGCGTTACTATTTTGAGGAACTGAAATAGACTGAGCCATTGACCAACTGAACCCTGGTCTAAAGTCTTATAAAGGGCAGTCTTTTTTTGTTATTTAAAGAGCGCGCTAGTAATCTGCGCCTATAGGTAGGTCCACAACGCGCTACACTCTGCTTATTACACACACAGGGACACACAGCAGCACACACACATGCCAAATATTAAAATAAAAGATTATTATTGTGTCCATAAAGATATGGTGAATCCGGCTTGTCCTGTAGATGATCTGCTTGCACACTTTTACCTCGCGCACGAGCAGATCCGATTGCACTCTGGAGACATGTTCGGTCTTTCCACTATCAAATTCTGTCATGTAAATAGCGAATCCGCCATGGCGCGAGCGCAACTGGCATTTAAAGGGAATGGGAGATGAGACTCTGATTGGTTTAACGCACATAAATCCCAAAACACACCCATTACTCATTAAGAGAATAGGGACAACCCTTTTAGACCATGCGCCGGGAGCACCGACCATTTTTCCCATCGTTTAACTAGCAAAAGTGGATTCGGACACGCCCTAAGTGAACTTGCGCCCTGTGTTTTAGACCATGCGCTTAGATGGTTAAAATAGGGCCCTCGGTGCCCATCCGCACCACACCGTATCCAGTCACATGCTCTGAAAATGCCTTTAGATCAAACTAAGTCAGCAAGGGTTGCTGAAATTATAACCATTTCATTTCTATGGTAAAACAAAAAGAAATAGATTTGAATGGGATAAAAAATATCAATTTATGTTATTAATTTCTGGACAAACTCCTAGAATCTCCAATAGTTTGGGCTATTTTAAAAAAATAAAAGAAAGAAAGATACTGTTTAGGTATGTTTTCTAAATTAGTTTTCAGAAATGAATGAATGAGTAATTGTGATCCAGTGACAGCTGATGAAAATTATCCATCGTCAAAATCTGCCACATTTACATCACAAAGTGTGTATAGTGTCTGATAAATACATGTGCAAAACATAAATAAAAATTATGAGTAATACATATGAATAATAAATAAATTGCCAATAAATAAATAAATATGAGTAATACAAAAATATATGATAAATAAATATGAGTAATATGAATAATAAATTAATCAATAAATTTAAATACATTTGTAATAAATAAATGTATGATAAATATGAATAAGTCATAAATAAATGTCATAAATAATTATGAATAATAAATACATGAGTAATACATAAACAAAAACATAAATAAGAATAATAACTATGAATAATACATAAATATATATGAATACATAAATGTAAATAAATGAGCAATAAATAAATAAATAACAGTAATATATAAACTTGTAATACATAGTGTAATAATAAATATAAATAATAAATACATAATAAACAAATGTTTAATACATAAATATGAGTAACACATGAATTAATAGAATGTAAATAAATGAGTATTTAATACTAATTTATTTACACATTATATTATTCATATGTATTACGCATATTTACATATTATTTGTTTATGTATTTATTATTTATATTTACTACACTTGTTTATGCATTACAAGTTTATTTATCACTCTTTCCCCCGGTTTCACAGACAAGGCTTAAGCTAGTCCCAGATTAAAATGCATGTTTGAGCTGTTTTAACTGAAAGCAACTTGCACTGATATATCTTAAAACACATCAGTGCAATTGTTTTGTCTCAAGAAGCACATCAGTAATGTTTTTTCTAAGGTATGACTATAAAAAGCTACTTAAATGCCCTAATTGAAATAAGGTCTAATCCTGGTTTAGTCTAAGCCCTGTCTGTGAAACCAGGCCATAATGTATAACTCATTTGTTTATATATTTATTTATTATTAATATGTATTTATATGTGTGTGTGTGTGTGATTGACAGGAGAACTTCCCTCTGCTGGCGACGCGCTCGTACCCGGACTGGATATACGTGATCATCTTCATTCTGTCCGGCGTTCCAGCGCTGGTCATCCCAGCCGTGGCTCTGTACAAACTCATCAGGAACCGGTGCTGTTCATCCAAGGACGCACACACCGGCGAGTCGCTCTACTCCATCTCTGACAAAATACAGATACAGCCCGACGAGACCGACAGTCACAGCCTGAGCTGAGGACACCACACACACACACACGAGGGATTTATACTGGCCTGACCTTTGACCTTCACTGCCTGAGTTTACACATGGGATTTGCACTGACGTGATTGAACTGTTTCAGTTTCTGTTGTTTGTATGTATATACGCAAAGTGGAGTTCACATGTGTCTATTTTATTGTTTTGGAGATACACAAACTATTACTGACATCTACACAAAGTCTAACAATAATGACAGCCGTTTACCCAGATGCCTTTGCTGTGGCTTCATGCACATCGAACTGGAAGTCAGGAGCAAGAAAAACCTTTTTTCAGATTTTTTTCCCATCAATTTTCATCCTATATAAGGTAATATTTCATTTAAGATCAATTACTGGGGGATTGTGTGCTTTATCTCATATAATACTGTTGTTCATGTCAGCGTACAGTGACGGCAATATATAATATTTACATGCAAATCGTCTCATGTCTCATAAGCATTAGAGCGCCATGTAATTGTAAATGTATTATCAGTATTTTTATGATGTGTTCTTGTTGTTCTTAACAATGCCAGTTTAATAATAAACCAGATTTGATAATGAACATTGATTAGCGTTTAAAGATGCAGTAAAGATATTCGCTCTGAGCTGATAAGAAGAGTTCAACACATAGCAGATCATAACCTGTAATACTTATATAGAGTTGTTAGAGTTATTCAAACATAATTCCAACATTGATATTTGGTCAAAAAAATTATTTGATTACATTTTTTTCGATAATTGTACTTAATCACGTGATTATCAGCATCTGACTGATACTAACGCACTTCATTATTTTTGTGAAATTAATAATTACACTGTATGATATGTCATGTGTTGTATTTACCTCTTTTTAAAAGACCTGCAAAAGACCAGATGAGTTTTTATTATGTCCTGATACAATGTCAGAAAAAAAAAAGAATTCTCTGATAGAATTCAGTAGGGTGTCCTTTCTTTTTCACACGATTGTATAAAATAAATAAAGCTTATTTTATTTAATCTACCTTTTCTCATTTTCATTTAGTTAAACCTGAAGTACTACAATAAAATAAAAAAAACTATATAGACATTGAAATAAATAAAAATGCCAAAGACAACAAAATTACTAAAACTTTAACATGAAAAGTGAAAATATAAAAATAAAATATATATAGTTGGTATATCTCAGGATCCACCGTATAAACTTAAAAAATCACTAAAACCACCTTCACAATTACAATCTTTCATTTGAAATTCTATATAAACCCATTTACATGACTCATTTTGAGAGCGAACAGACACTGATAACCAGAGACAATCCAGCCGTGAGTGAACATTACACATTAACTACCAGTGGGAGAAGTTTAGCTGTCCTCCTTTATCTTGCTGACAAAACACTTAAAACATCCCGGAATAAAGGAGCGAGTATTAAAGGTCACTAATAACAAGCCACCAGTCAGATCATCACACACACACTTATCTCATCACTTCCCTGAGCTCCGGTCCGCTACTCGATCACCCTGCAGTGTGAGGATGAAGCTGAAGCTGAAGCTCCCGAACCCGGGTCTGGATGAGCGGATCCCCTCTCACGCCGAGCTGGAGAAGCTGGAGCTGGAGGAGGCTGGAGAACGCCCGCAGTGGGACAACAAAACCCAGTACATGCTGACCTGTGTGGGCTTCTGTGTGGGACTGGGAAACGTCTGGAGGTTCCCGTATCTGTGCCAGAGCCACGGAGGAGGTGACACACACACACACACATAAATTTATCATTCAGACTGATTCTTCTTACCTGGAAACATACAAAACGATGGTGAATTGTCTGGTATAATCACATGAACCAAAAATAGACTTCTTAAATCTCCTGGAAAACTGCAGTTTTTGCAGCACGTTTTTGCAGCAGAAGCTTTTGCAGCACGATTTGTGTGATATCAACTTCAAATCTGGTACACAACTTGGTTAGACATATGGCTTTCGTTTAATAGCAAATTTAGAGTCCAAAACGTTTTGTAAAAATATTATTTGGATTAAAAAAAAAAGAAAGTTTAGTTCAGTACATTTGACATACAGTAAACAATTTGCTTTACAGCTCATTTTTTGTAATATCAACTTCAAATTTGGTACACAACCTGGTTATACATATGGCTTTGGTTTTCTAGCAAATTTAGGCTCCAAATAATTTTGTAAAATATATATTCTGAATAAAATAAAAAGTGTTTAAAAAGTTCAGTACATTTGCCTTACACTACCCTTACAACTCACACTTTAAACTTTAATTTTTTGAAGTGCTTTCACTCAGCAATAATCTTCTTTAAAAAGAGACCAACTATAGCTCTGTATTCAAAAGCATTCATGAACTTAAATCATTCATGATTTAAGTTCGGATCTGAGGTGGCAGTGACACTTAACAGGTTAAATATGGGAAATCTACAAACTTTTAAAGAGATTAAAAAAAAAGAGTGTAAAGGGAACGAATAAGTGAGAAATAAACTTCAGAGGACACTTATATACTTATATAAACATATTACATAAAAGGCCGCTGTGTCTTAAGAATTTGTCTCATCAACTAGCAATTAGTCAATGGATAATAAGTCTTACTTTTCAGTCTCAATTTAGATAAATCTGCAATTTAATGTAAATGTATTACAAAACATTCAGTCTTAAAGGAAATACTTGCAAGACTAGTTTAAGCAGTTAATGCAACTGGCCACATAAGAGTAATTTGTGTCAATAAGTAATAGAGTTAATGCACAGTGATTATTCCTATAGTCATTCAATAACCTGAGAAGATCAACCGAATAAACTTAAACTAAAACAACCGTCACAATTAATCAAGCAACCTTAAACTTGAGGATTCTCACTTTGGATAAAAGTATTTACTAAATGCACGAATGTAAATTATTTCGATAAGTTCAATCTTTAGAACACCTGATAATTGTAAAAATAAACAAATATAAAAAAAAAAAAAAAAATTCCAAGTAAGTCATAAACCAACCACATAGTTTTATATTAAGTTGCGGGTACATTTTTGAGCTGTCAGAAATACTGTAACTTATATTACGAATATGATGTTTGCGGGTACATTTGTCTCGCATATTTTATGGTTAAAATGTCAGCTGTGCAGAACCAAAAAAACTATTTTTTTATGTATTTTGTCATGTTAGTTTCTCAACTACCATCAGTGTATTTGCATTTACATTTATACAACTGGAAAACACTTTTATCCGAATGATGGCACACATTTTTATTGTTAAAATGTTTTTTAACATTTTTAGTTACAGTGCTGTTTATAACATTTAGATTGTGAAAAAAGTTAAGTTCAGTAGGCTATTTAACATAATGTGTTCTTGTGTTTATTTTTGTTTGTAATGTGTGAGAAGTATTAATGTTGAAGATGTACTGTTTTTACTTGATTTCTTGTTGTTTGTCGTAATGTGATATATATTGAATCCAATTAGGATCGATTTGACCTGCACCATAAGGATCTTACCCAGAATTTGAATGTAATTCCAGGGCAAAGTTCACTCCAAGGACGATAACAATTGAGACAAACTTTGAGACAATTGAGACAAACTTTAAGTTGGCTTGAGAAAGCCGGACCAGAGAGTGTGAAGAAGTTTAAAGTAGTTAGAAGTTTAAAGTAGTTTAAAGTTTGATAGGTAGATTAGTTAGAAAGAAAGAATAGTTAGAAAGAAAGAAAAATATTTGTTAGAAAAAGAAAGATTAGTTAGAAAGAAAGAATAGTTAGAAAGAAAAAAATATTTGTTAGAAAGAAAAAGAAAGATTAGTTAGTTAGAAAGAAAGATTAGTTAGAAAGAAAGAAAGAAAGATTGATTGATTAGTAAGAAAGAAAGAAATTAGTTAGAAAGAAAGATTAGTTAAAAAGAAATAATGAAAGTTTAGTTGGAAAGAAAGAAAGAAAGAAAGAAAGATTAGTTAGAAAGAAATAAAGATAGATTAGTTAGAAAGAAAGAAAGATAGATTAGCTAAAAAGAAAGAAAGAAAGATGGATTAGTTAGAAAGAAAGAAAGATGATTAGTTAGAAAGAAAGAAAAATTAGTTAGTTAGAAAAGATAGATAGATAGAAAAATGTGAAGATAGATAGATAGAAAAAGTTTGAAGATAGATAGAAATAGTTTGAAGATATATAGATAGATAGATAGATTAGTTAGAAAGAAAGATAGATTAGTTAGTAAAAAAGAAAGAAAAAGGAAAGAAAGAAAGATAGAAAAAGTTTGAAGATAGATAGATAGAAATAGCTTGAAGATATATAGATAGATAGATATAGTTAGAAAGAAAGATAGATTAGTTAGTAAGAAAGAAAGAAAAAAGAAAGAAAGAAAGATAGATTAGTTAGAAAGAAAGAAAGATCATAGATAGATAGATTAGTTAGAAAGAAAGAAAGAGATTAGTTAGATATATAGATAGATAGATAGATTGATTAGTTAGAAAGAAAGAAAGATTAGTTAGACAGAAAGAAAGAAAGATTAGTTAGAAAGAAAAAAGAAAAAGATTAGTTAGAAAGAGAAAGAAAGATAGATTAGTTAGAAAGAAAGATAGATCGATATATAGATTAGTTAGATAGATAGATAGATAGAAAGAAAGCTAGATTAGTTAGAAAGAAAGAAAGATTTGTTAGAAAGAAAGAATAGTTAGAAATAAAAGTTAATAAGATAGATAGATTGATGGATGGATGGATAGAAAGATAGATAGATATAAAGATTAGTTAAAATGAAAAAAATAGTAAGAAAGAAAAAATAGTTAGAAAGAAAGATTAGTTAGAAAGAAAGAAAGACTAGTTAGAAAGAAAGAAAGATTAGTTAGAATGAAAGACAGAAACATTAGTTATTATTTAGAAAGAAGATAGCTAGCTTAAAGCTTAAATGAGTATCAAGGGCTTCTGGCAGTTAAACAGAGTTCAAACAGTCTTGGACATTTGGTCAATGGAAGTCTATGGGATATTTATGATTTTTAATATACATTAAGTCAAATCAGTCTGAAAAGATATAGCACACTAAGTCAGAACAGTCTGAAGGTCTGACTCGAGTTTGGTGGTCGTAGCTTTAACGGTCTAGGAGGAGTTAGAGTCAGAAAAAGTTGGGTAAGAAGAAAAAGAAGAAGAAGAAGAAGAAGTTTAAATACAATATCAGTAAGCTGGCTTTCTCAAGCCAACTTAATGATAAAGAATAATCCACAACACAACTATAATAATAATGGCACAGAGAAACGATATCTGTGCTGTGGAATCACTTTCAGAACCATTTTTATCCTGATGAACGATGACAGCCAATCAGAATCCATCAGAATTAAACAAGCTCGATAATTTAAAGCATTAGACGACAAAACTGCAGCGCTTATAATAAACAGAACCAATCGTACATTGGTGTGGATGCTAATATATAAAAATTTCCTGATAACAAAGTCATTCAAGATGTTCATATCTTTCTTTCTTAAGTCGAAAATGGGTTTTTGAGGAAAACATTCCAGGATTTTTCTCCATATAGTGATTTCAATGGGGTCCAACGGGTTGAAGGTCCAAATGTGAGTTTCAGTGCAGCTTCAAAGTCTCGACACGATTCAGCCGAGGAAAAAGAATCTTATCTAGACAAACCAGCGGACATTTTATTACAAAAATAAACATTTATACACTTTTTAAAAAATCCCCGTCCACTATATGGAGAAAAGCTCTAGAATGTTTTCCTCAAAAACCTTAAAGGTGCTCTCTAAGCGATGTCACACGTTTTTTAGGCCAAAATGTTTTTATCACATCCAGCAAACATCTCCTCACTATCCGCTAGCTGTCTGTCCCCTGAACACACTGTAAAGAAACGCGGTCTCTGTAGAGAGCCCAGGCTCCACAAACGGCAACAAAAACAAACTGGCCCAGCCTGGACCACGAAACATAACAAACAGTGTTCCAGCCAATAACCGACAAGAATGATTTGGGGGTGGGGGTTGAATGATTTGGGGGGTTAGTGTGCGTGCTCATGAAGGGGGGTGTGGGGGGTGGAGGAGAGAGAAGCATGAAGAGGGAAGTTAGCTAGAGGAGAGATGTCCTAACAATGACTAACGTTAAAATGTATATTCTTGAGAATTTTGATATGGCCGACACACGACCAAAGAGACGACGTTCCAATGAACAAATAACAAAGAAGAGGGAAAAGGAGAAGGAACGCGTAACGTCCTGAATTTACATCGGAAAAACGTTCAAAAGGAGGCGAGAACTCTGCCGGCAGAAGGGCTTCTGATCCGACATTCAGGTGGCTCTGTTTCTGCTGGACGGGGTAAATCCAGTTTGTTTTTTCTAAATGGTTCATGACTGTTTCAGGAAGCACGGAAGAGAGGGGGAGGGAACGGGATGAGGAGGAGCGAGGGTCGAGCTAGCCTCCGTTTTGTTTGACAATACTTTGAATGTCAACAAGAAGTGACTTCACCCAACTATGCTTAGAGCAACTTTAATTTTTTTTCCGACTGAAGAAAGAAAGACATTAACATCTTGGATAACGTGGAATTATCAGGAAATTTTAATTCTGAAATGATCTACACCTTTAATTGTCTGATTAGCCGGCTGGATTCATAAGAGTTTTCCTTTGTTCCAGGAGCGTTTATGATCCCATTCCTGATCCTCCTGGTTCTGGAGGGAATCCCGCTCCTGCATCTGGAGTTTGCCATCGGACAGAGACTGAGGAAGGGCAGCGTCGGCGTCTGGAGATCCATCAACCCGGCTCTCACTGGAGTTGGTGAGAGTTAAACATAAGCAGAGCAATGCCTGATCACTGAATCCTGAATTATCCAGGAGTGTTTGCACTGTAGATGAGTTTCGAGTTTAGATCATATAGGCCTCTGCAGAGAATACAGTGTTTCTTTGATCTACTGCATCAAGTTGTGTGATATCGTTGTGTGTTTCCTCAGGTATCGCCTCCATGTTGGCTTCCTTCATAGTGGGCATGTACTACAACACCATCATGGCCTGGGTCATGTGGTACTTCTTCAACTCGCTGCAAGATCCACTGCCGTGGAGTCACTGTCCAGTTAACGCCAACAGAACAGGTACTTTTCTGCTGGAAATAAGGCTGTTACGATACCAGTTACATTTCTCAGTACCAGTTTTGATACCACAGCAAAAACTAATACTAGGCTAGTAAAAAGACAAGTTATTACTGAAAACAAGTAAACAGTCATTCGGCTGCTGTCACTTTAAGAACTAATGCACGGATCCAATATACTGATACACATCCGATATTCATTCCCAACTGTTGACCTTATCTCAAGACATAAACCAAGTGTGTTTATGTGAATACTCAGATTGACATATTTTTTGTGCATTTGTCCGTTTATCCGTGCACAGAAAGCTGCCCCTCAGTTTGCGAATACTGAATATGAGTTTATTTTTTGAGGCATATTACACTTTTAATAACTCTTTTAACCCGTCTTTTATTGCTCATTCGCCCGTTTCTTTATCGCTCTAATGTGTCAATAACTCATGCAGACTAAAATCTGCATGGATATATTTGCATACCGTGAGCGATATATGAACGACATAGAAAAAGTTAAATTGATTCACACTTTATTTCATCGCTACAATATATATATATCGTCATATCATAAAATGACAAAAAACAAACAAAAAAAAAAAAGAACGAAATAGAAATAATAATAAGACCATCTCTGATATGGAGATGCTCTGAAGGGTGACCTGAACTTGACCTCCTCCGTGTCTTGAGCGTTGCTAACCTGAGCGAGTGTGTGTGTGTGTGTGTGTGTGTGTGTGTGTGTGTGTGTGTCTCCCCCTGCAGGCCTGGAGTCAGAGTGCACGCGCAGCTCTCCGGTGGATTATTTCTGGTACAGAGAGACTCTGAACAGCTCGACTGCGATCGAGGACTCGGGGGGCCTGCAGTGGTGGCTGGTGATGTGCTTGTTCTGTGCTTGGATTGTGTTATACGTCTGCTGTATCAGAGGCATCGAAACCACAGGGAAGGTGATGAATCACTGACCCGTTCAAAAGGCACTTCATATTCAGTGATACTACTGATTTAACTATCAGATGAGGACCAAACTAGAACTAAATTGAGCTGAATACGGACTCTATTGACTTCTGTAGAGCTGCTTTTGATTTTGTTTCATGATAGACTTTGAAAGTTATTGAACTGAACTGAATCAACATTGAACTTTACTGAGTCGATTGACTATATATTGATTCCTGTAGAGCTGCTTTTGATTTAATTTCATAATTGATGAACTGCAACATTGACACTGTTATTGAACTGAATTGAATCACCACTTAACTGAGCTGAATAATGACACTATTGTCTTCTGTAGAGTTGCTTACAGAAGAATTGAATGATGAATTTTGCAACATCAAATATTTTCCTGTTCATTACCATGAATCTGATTTGAAACGACTTATGAAGTGCTATAAAAATTGAAATATCCTGTTTAACCACTCCTACTCTCTCTAGGCTGTGTACGTGACATCAACGTTACCGTACCTGGTCCTGACCATCTTCCTCATCAGAGCTCTGACTCTTAAAGGTTCTGTGAGCGGGATCAAGTTCCTCTTCACTCCAGACGTACGTTCACCAGCTGAACCTCATGCATGTATTAAAGGAGTAGTTCACTTTAAAATGAAAATTAGCCCATGATTTACTCACCCTCAAGTCATCCTAGGTGTATATGTCCTGGCTCTTCCAAGCTTTATAATGGCAGTGGATTGCAACCAACAGATTGAAGCTCAAAAAAGTGCATCTATCCATGATAAAAGTGCATCTATCCATGATAAAAGTGCATCTATCCATGATAAAAGTGCATCTATCCATCATAAAAGTGCATCCATCCATCATAAAAGTCCATCTATCCATGATAAAAGTGCATCTGTCCATCATAAAGGACTCCACACGGCTCCGGGGGGTTAATAAAGGCCTTCTGAAGCGAAGTAATGAGTTTGTGTAAAAAAAAATATCATATTTAAAGGAGTCATAACCTGCAATTTTCACTTTTCCACGAGAATCAATGTATGTTATGATCGACTAACGATTATACACTGGCCGGGAAGGCGATATTTAAAAGTGAAGCGTTTGTTTACCTCAGGGTAAATAAACCAGCGCGCGTGCACGCGCACTCAAATACGAGATTTTGATTTCAGCTCCCTCTTGACATCATGAGGTAGTAGGATATACCATATATGGACACCGCAGCAGGAAGCCCCCCCTTCCCCTCTCCCCCTCATATTCAGTTCAGTCGGGAAAGATGGAGAAACCGAGTGCACACCGGACTTGCTCTGTGGTTGATTGCCATAAAAAACATGTAAATGTGTTTTATCTCCCAAAATCGGACGAAACTATCAGGGACCAGTGGATGAAATTCATTTTTAATGACGCTGTCCCAACAACCCTTTCAACTGGCGTGCAGAGCCATATAGAGCGTCCACGACAGCCAAAACATCGCATTGATCTCGCGAGACAATAATGCCTTCAGAAATAAGGGTAAAAGTAGGTCTGTGTTTATTTTTTTTCCACTTTTCTTTTTTAGAAGGGCCTGAAAGACTATAATACAGCAGTAGGTATCCAATGTAATACTAGGTTATGACTCCTTTAACACGTTACAAAGTAAAATAACTAGCTTCCGGCCAAATGGCCATACACAGTCTTTACTTACGCCTAAAGCGCAACTTGTGACGTCGGAAGTAGCGTAGTGCGTCATGGCGTAGCGTAAATATCAGCAGAACGTCGCATTACTCATAGAAGTTTCGCTTTACACTTAAGTGGAATCCATATGTTCGTTTGGCCGGAAGCTAGTTATTTTACTTTATAAAGTTTTAAATATGAATATTTTTCTTACACAAACACTTTGCTTCAGAAGGCCTTTATTAACCCACAGGAGCCGCGTGAAGTTTGTTTATGATGGATAGATGCACTTTTATGAGCTCCAATCTGTTGGTTGCAATCCACTGCCATTATAAAGCTTGGAAGAGCCAGGACATTTTTTAATATAACTCTGATTGTATTCGTCTGAAAGAAGAATGTCATATACATCTAGGATGACTTGAGGGAGAGTAAATCATGGGCTAATTTTCATTTTAAAGTGAACTACTCCTTTAACTCACTAACCTCCAGGAGATCTGATGGATCTGCTTCCCTGTTTCCAGGTGAATGAGTTGATAAATCCCACGACGTGGCTGGACGCTGGAGCGCAGGTGCTGTTCTCCTTCTCTCTGGCGTTTGGAGGACTCATCTCCTTCTCCAGCTATAACTCTGTGCAGTGAGTGATCGCAAACACAAAACACTGTGAGCTGCAGAATATCTACATGAGGCAGATCACTGGAATATCAACTGATTTGATAACTCTAAGTTCTTGTCATATTTTATAACCATTTTCTAAACTATAGCGAATAAACTGTGATAATGTGAGAGATGTTGAAGGTGTCTGAATATATTTTGGTTTGACTGTATATTTCATCATATGCTCGTATTATTCCAACAGCAATAACTGTGAGCAGGACGCCGTCACCATTTCCATCATCAACGGTCTCACCTCGGTTTACTCTGCAACCGTCATTTACTCCATCATCGGCTTCAGAGCCACGGAGAAATATGATGAATGTTTCGCGAGGTGTGTCCTTCACTAACCATATCACATGCACTGTCGTTTCAAAGTTTGGGGTCAGTAAGCTTTAAAGTCCCCCTGTGGTGAAAATCCAGTTTTTAATGTTGTTTATGTGTCTATGTGGTGTTTTTAATATGCTTTAAGACAAACCATGTGTAAATTCATAAGTCGACACCATTGCTGAGTATTTCCTCCTTAAAACTGCAGTGAACCAAAGACAGTCTCAAAAACACGCTTTGAAATCGCTGGTGTTTCTGACGTCACAAACTACCTTGTAACCAATCAGATCAACGTGTGATCGTCAACCAGTGGATCTCTGAGCTGAGTGAGTGAGTGGAGGCGGGGCTCATTTGCATATTCATAGAACCGCGTATACTAAATGAGGCAAGGGTGTCGAGTTACATTCAAGATATTTTAAGGCATGAAGACATTTTTTTCAAGGAAAAAAACCTTTAAATATGTAATTTTGGTGAGTTTTAAGGGCTAAAATTATTGACTACAGGGGGACTTTAAGAAATGTATCCAGCAAGGATGCATTAAATTGATTAAAAGTGACAGTAAAGACATGTATAATGTTTCAAAAGATTTCTATTTCAAATAAATGCTGTTCTTTTGAACTTTCTATTCATAAAAGAATCCTGAAAAATAAAATGTGTCACGGTTTTCAACTCAGATAATCATCAGAAATGTTTCTTGAGCAGCAAATCATCATATTAGAATGATTTCTGAAGGATCATGTGACACTGAAGACTGGAGTAATGATGCTGAAGATTTAGCTTTGATCACAGGAATAAATTAGGGTGAAGTAAACATCAGAGATGCTTTGCCACAAGCTGCAACTGTAGGAACTACACTAACTATGGTGATGCATATCTTCTTCTGAGATGGTAATCCTTGGAGCATCGTCAGCAGGGATCTCAGGGTCTCAGGTGTTTCGCCCTTTACCCTGAACACCTCGCCTGAGTGGGACAGCGAAGACTGACTAGCCTTCACCTGCAGAAGGGTTCCACCTGTGGGCTCTCTTCAGTCACAGCCGTCTTGAGCTGGACTCGGCTGCTGCAGCGATGTCCCTGGTGGCTTTCTTCAGCTGTTTAGACTCCAGGCAAACCCTCTGGAGGAAGCAGCGCACCGATTTTGCTGGGAACCCACGGCAGCCGACTTCAATGGGGTGGCTGGTTGCATGCCACCCCTTTAAAACAGCTTCGTCGACCAGGTCTTGGTACTTGTCTTTTTTCAGTTGGTGGGACGTGGCTAGCCTCTCTTCCCAGGGCATCGTGAGCTCAGCAACTATGATGATATTCGTGCTCCTGGATAGCAGGACCATATCTGGTCGGAGGGAGGTCACTGCCACGTCCTGTGGAAAGACAAGCTTCCTCTCCAGGTCCACTCTCAACTCCCAGTCGGAGGCTCGTTGCAAGATAGAGGGTGGGTTCTTGGCCTCCGTGCCGGCCTCCTCTGGCTCCTGGCGCTCGTCCTCTGCTGCCTCACGGACTCTTTGCACCACAAAGCCTCTTCTGGCTCTGGCATCAGCCCTCCTCCACCTCTTCTCACTCTAGTGTCCTAGTGCACAGGCGTCTCTGGCATACCACGCCCACGATTTCCTGGTGTTTCCAGTGGGATTCTGCTTCCATCACGGCTTGCTGGGTCTTCCACTTTCTGCCGCATTTGATGGTCTTGCTTGCGTGTCTTACCTTCCTGTCTGAGGAGTGTACTGACTGATTTGCTGCACAGTCTTTCCATTCCTTCCACCTGGGACATGGGAAATTCGTAAAGTAGGAAGGGCCATTGCAGCCTGGGTATGATGCTATACTGAAAGCACCCGACTTTAAACCTCCCGAGCAGTTGGCTGTGCTCGATTGCCTTGAGCCAGGTGTTCAGCTGGGTCTTTGTATAAGTGAGACTGCCTCTGTCCTTTAGGGAGCTGTCGTACTGCTTTCCGAGGCATCGGGTCCTTTAATCTTGGCTTGTTGGGATCTCAGATCCTTGGATGTTGAAGATGTTTCCTGTTAGCTTCCCCTTCAAGATACTGAGGCTCCTTGACTTTTCCGGTTTAAACTGCAGGCGTGACCATGTTGCCATCTTTTCCAGTGCGCTCAAGATCCACTGTGTCCCCTGGATAGATGGAGTCATCACCATCACGTCGTCCATGAAAGCTTGAAAAATTACATTTTACTGTATATTCACATAGAAAACAGCTGATTTAAATGGTAAAAATATTTCACAATTTTAACTGTATTTTTGTCAAATAAATGCAGGCTCGGTGAGCAGAAGAGACTTTTTTTTAAAACAATCTTACCAACCCCAAACTTTTGAAACTTAAATGTAACCTCGCTGTATTATATATGACCTTGTGAGGGTTAAAGAACTGCACTTTCTCGTCAGTAACATCCTGGCTCTGATGAACACGTTTGATCTGCCGGAGGGAAACGTCACAGAGAGCAACTATAACAGTGTTCTTCAGCATCTCAACAACACGACACCAGCCGTCATTCAGGAGCTCCAGCTCAAGACCTGCGACATGCAGACCTTCCTCAGCGAGGTACTAACACAACATGTATACAGATGTATATTTCCTAGTGGTGAAATGAATCACAAAATTCACGGTTCGGATCATTTACATTTTTTGAGCCACGGATCGGATCATTTTTCGGATCAGCAATTTGTTTTTTTTATATATGGGGCAGGGGGTTCTTTTCATTTACTACTTAAAGCTCACTTGAAGTTCTTCGATACTACATCAAAAACTACTAGCCTAACTGATAAAGTTCAAACATTATTAAAAACAAGTGAACAGTCAGTAATAAAATAAGAACAAATACACAAATTACAAGCAGAGAGTCTAACAGTAGTATCAGGTACAGAAATTAATAATTAAGCCTAAATGTAAAATAACACTATTTGTTCACTGTAGAAATTAAATATAGTTTCCTCTTTGTTAAAGCTGTATTTTGTTGTTTTATTAACATTAATGACACAGACAACAGCAGGAATATTAGGCTGCTGTCACTTTAAGACCGAATAAGCTGACAAACATCCAGTTTCTTTCTCAACTGTTCACTTACGACAGAACCGAGAGAATACTTGCCGAGACAGATATTTAGACGAGTTTTTAACATAATTTTGTGTATGTGTCTGTTCAAGGGCAAGAAAACACAAAAGAGGAATCAAATCGGTGTACGAGCTCTGTCTGAAACACACCTCTATCTCTCTCTCTGCGTGCGCTTTGAGTGTGTGCGACTGTGCGCACAGGTAACGCGTGAGACTTTAACTCTATGACGGTTAAATTTAGCAGTTAATCAACGGATCACACGCGTGCCGAACCGTGTGGCAGCAGATCCGCACGGGTGATGATCAACTGCGATACGCTGCACCACTAATATTTCCATGTCGATTGACCTTTACTTACTCATTTCTGTTGCAGGGCGTCGAGGGAACCGGCTTGGCCTTCATCGTGTTCACCGAGGCCATCACCAAGATGCCCGTTTCTCCAATCTGGTCCGTGCTGTTCTTCATCATGCTCTTCTGTCTGGGACTGTCCACCATGTTCGGGAACATCGAGGGTGTTGTGGTGCCACTCCAGGACCTCAACCTGCTCCCCAAAAAATGGCCTAAAGAAGTGTTCACCGGTAAACACATCAACCTCAGAGAGTTTTCAGTGGCTGCGTTTCCATTACCCTTCAAATTGCGAAAAAAATGAAATTGAAAATTGCAAATATGGCCCACGGCAATTTCGCAAGACCTCCCATTTACTGCAAAAAAGAGTTTTTACGCTCACATGAGTTGGTTTTTCAGGCAATTTGAAAAAGGAATATTTCACAAAACTGCAATGGAGACTTTGCGCATGAGGTCACCTGACGTAGATGTTTGGACAGAAGACAGAGATCTTTATTAAAATCCAATAAAGACAAAAGTATTACAGCAATACTGGATTCTAAACCACAAATAAATGCCACAATCAAGAGCTTGAAGCAGAAATGAGGGAGAAACACATATCTTGCGAGAGGAAAAAAATTACATTTCAGTCGCATAACATCGGTTCCCTCGGGTCATTTTGACCCGAAACTCATTTTGAGTGTTCATCAAAGGGGTCCAAGACCCCAGGACTTTTGTCACACTTTAACCACGAATACACAAAATTTTTTTTTAGGGATTCAAGGAGTTACAAATCCTTCTCTCGCGGGTCAATTTCACCCCCTTAGGAATGAATGTAATGCGAGGAAAGCTTCACCACACATAGAAAAACCTAAAAATGCTCAAAACTAAATGTAAGTTTTGCACAACTCTGTAATGGAAACGCGGCTAATGTCAAACTGAACACTGCAGGTATATCACTCGACCTGCTCATGTTTTCCAGGACTGACGTGTGTAGTGTCGTTCGTGACGGCGCTGGTATTCGTCCAGTCTTCGGGAAACTACTGGTTGGCTCTGTTCGACGGCTTCGCTGGCTCCATTCCTCTGCTGGTAATCGCCTTCTGCGAGATCATCGCTGTCGTTTACGTCTATGGGATTGACAGGTAAGAGTCATAAAAGGCGTAAAAGGCGTAAGCTAGTTTCCTCCAGTAAGTGTCAGGTGTTCTCAAGCACTGAGGAGAAAGATAACGCTGCTGTTTATCTTCAGGTTTAATAAAGACATCGAGTTCATGGTGGGACACAAGCCCAACATCTTCTGGCAGGTCACGTGGCGGTTCCTCAGTCCCATCATCCTCCTGGTCATCCTGATCTTCTACTTCGTCACGACAGTCAGCAAACAGCTGACCTACAACGTCTGGGACCCCGAATACGTACGGCACTGTCTTCAGAAGAATCAAACACATTCTTTTTACTATTACTTCCAGCTTATGTCTAATATATCAAAGATGTTAAAGAAAATAACGACATAATATGAAACGTCAAATTTACGCTTCGAAATCCACATCGAAATCTCACAATTCTGCCTTTTTTTAACTCACGATTGCGAGTTTATACCAAAATTCCCACTTTTTGTTCTCACAATTGCAAGTTTACATCTCGCAATTGTTTTTTTTTTTTTTTACTGTGGATTTAAAAAGGTCACTAAAAGGTCATTAAAAAGGCGACCCTTTATCTCGCAATTCTGATTTTTTTATCTTAAAATTGCAAGTTTATTTCTTACAAGTGCATGTTTTCTTAGAAATGTGAAATTCCGTTAGTAAACGTAACTGTGCGTTTATGTGAACGTTTCCTCATTAACACTCGTTATTCTAAAGAAAAACAAACTGAAACCGGTCTCACAACTTTTTTTCTTTTACCATCAAATCAATTTCCAATAAATAAACCAATTTCCTTGTTGCCTATCCCGTTCCTATAGAAACTTGTTCCTGCCACAGAATAAAAAAAATAAACCGTACGTAATTGCGTGTTTTTCCCCCAGAATCCCCTACAATTCTGATTTTACAACTTGCAATTGAGAGTTTATTTTAACTTATATATTTGATTTACTTTACTTTTTTTACTTTACTTTTTTTAATTTACTTTACTTTAAAAAAAAAAAAGTTAGAATAGCGAGATGTAATTTTGCAATTGCGAGTAAAAAGCTTGCAATTCTTACTTTTTTCTAAGAATTGTGTGATATAAACTCACAATTGCGAGGAAAAAGGTCAGAATTGTGAGTTGCAATACATTTTTTTAAATTTTTACTCCATGGCGGAAACAAGCTTCCATATGTTTCACACTAAAATACATCACATATTACAGAAGTACAACGGGTTATACACAATTTCACATGACTTTAGATACTAGAACCACAGCTCATCTCTCTCTCTCTGAACGCAGGATAATTTCCCAACGCTGAAAGAGGTGGAGTACCCGAACTGGATCAGCGCCGTCATCTTCGTTCTCGCCGGGATTCCCAGTCTGTGCATCCCTGGAGTCGCCATCGGCCTGGTTCTGTGGAAATGCTGCACAAAGGGAAAGAAAACGAATGAAAGCTTCATTTCTGAAAAACAGGAAATAAGTGTCAACACAATAGCGTAGTTTCCACACGGAACAGGCAAATTAGCTTCCTTTTTATGGAAAACCTTCTGAACTTCTCCTAGATAAAGACAACAAACAATGTGCAAAAATGAACAATGCAAACATATATTATAGACTTACAAAATCACATAAAGAAAGAATGCAATATAAATATGTATAAAGTGTACAGTGCAAAATGACATTATAGACGTCAGCCATTGCATTCCTAAATAACCTACACTTTCCTGTCATGTATATAATCATCAATGGTCGTTTTTCAATGATGCGATTGATTTGCTGGGTCTCTATCCACCTTATTTTACGATATGTGATTTATCACATTGTTAACACGTTTTTAACATTTAGCTAACATGTTCCTTACATCAGTTAACATGCAGCTACCCTGATTTATCACGTTGTTGCTTGCATGATTTAACATGTTGCTAATGTGTTTTTAGCATGAATTAGTACATCGTTAACATGTTTTAAAATATTGCTAACATGAATTAGCATGTTACTAGCACATTTCTAACATAAATTAAAATATTGCTAGCATGTTTTAACTTTTTTGTTAGCATGATTTAACATGTTTCTAAGCATGAATTAGAACATTGTTAGCATGTTTTAGCATATTGCAAACATGAATTACCATGATGCTAGCATGTTTTAACAAGGCTAGCATGTTATCCTAGGCTACAGTAGCTGTTAAGCTTTGCTAGTGACAGACAGCTTAAATACTCTCTAAGAATTGTTATATAGATGTTTTGACCCTGTCAATGAAAGTCTATTTATTTGGGACTGTCCGGAAGCGGATACGATTGTTGACTTTGAATTCCCAAAGTCGGATCAGTTAGAAAAGACACAGCAACGCGAGCCAGAACAAGCTTAGCCGAGATCTTAAGCCAACAGAATTATTACTCAAAAAGTCATAATCATGCATTATTCATACCATAATTATGACATAGAAAGTGGTAATTTTGACTTTTAATCTCATAACTAGGCTATGCTTATTAGTATGTCATAACTTTGTCTTCCATACAGATCCTGTACAGTAGCAGATTATTTTAAGCATTGTGTGTGTTATCATCTATATCATTTCCCACACAGTGCTAACACTTACAGAACAGTCTGTCCTTTTAAAAAAAGATTTTATAGCTCTTATCGTTCATTGTTAAATTATTATCTATCAGATTTATCTGACATGTTGTGCTCTCTTTGTTTCTAATAAAGACTTGTTTTATTGGTCCATATGTCTGTGTTGAACTTGCATGATTATCACTTTACAGTCCAGTCAACAACACAATCACAGTATGATAAAGATGATGACTGAGATCTGAAGCGTTCCGACAGCAGGAATATTAGACTAGTTTACAAAAGATTCGGGATCAGGAATTTCAAATATGATTGTTAACATGTCCGCTATAAACTGGGCACTAATATTCTATTCAAGGCTCTTCCTGATAAAATGAAATAAAACTGTATCATGGTTTTCAACACCGATAATAATCATAAATGTTTCTTGAGCATCAAATCATCATATTAGAATGATTTCTGAAGGATCGTGTGACACTGAAGACTGGAGTAATGATGCTGAAAATTCAGCTTTGATCACAGGAATAAATGACACTTTACTGTATATTCACATAGAAAACAGCTGATTTACATTATAATAATATTTCACTATTTTTACTAGCCTGGCTAACGTCAGACCTCGTCTCATTGAGATGTGGTCGTCTAGGAACCACATGTTCATTTTATCGTATTTGAGGCGTGGTTTACGAATGCCCAGAGCCTTTTATTGGGCGCTACGAATGTCTATCAAATGCGCCTGTACGTAGCTCATAGCCAATCGTTTCAATTATACCAGATGACGTATGTAGAGCGACAGAAATTCGACGAGGAAGAAGACGATGGGTCAGAGATTTATGTGTACACGATGGCGTTCAGCGACTAAACTACTTAGAACACTATCTGAAGGAAAATTTATACTTCTGCGTCGGGTGCGCGCAGTAGGTACGGCGTAGCATACGCATAGACGTGTATCATATGTCGTACCCTTCGCCGTACCCTGACGCGCATCTCCTCAAAAATCTAACTACACGTCGCGACGACGTGGACCGCAAGATCTGTGATTGGTCGGCTTGGTAGCATCGCGTTTCCTCCTACGCATTTCCGGTGTGTTCTTCTGCACCGCCCATCATTTTTAAATTCGGTTCAACCGTCAACAGGTTCACGGGTTGCACGTACCATCTCCTCCGACGCCTTCTCTCGTTTCTGCCTTTTAATTTTAGTAATTTCACTCAAATTAATTGTTTTTCCACCTCGATAAGCTCCAACTCCAACGTGATCCGCTCTCTTTCAGTCGCTTAGTAGCCTAAACTCAAAACAGCCGCGAGGAATCTAAACACAGTGGAACATTAAAACCCGCCCCCGCCAAATAGCGTTTCGGCGGTGTAACTGCAGAGCAACACAGACATAACGCAGAAGTATAAATGCTCACGACGGCGTCGCTTACGTACGTAGCATACGACGTACACTACGGCGTACACTCGACGCAGAAGTATAAATTGGCCTTAAGGCTGCATCGAAAGGTAACTTCGCATCTGCTGCCATGTTGGTCAGGTTGCCAACTGCTTCGGTGTGACGCATAGACGTCGTCATCGTCTTGCTGCTCCCTCCCCGTTCTGTGATTGGTTGCCTTTTTGAGGGGAAAATCTGGTCCATGGTGTCCAGGCTGCCTAGCAGCGTGAATAAAATCGCGCTGCGCGCAAGGCAGCATGGGGAAGCCCAGGCTATATTTTTACATTTGTATTTTTTATCAAATAAATGCAGCCTTGGAGAGCAGAAGAAACATCAAAACAAAAAAAGCGAACTGACTCCAAACTATCAAACTTAAGTGTGTGTGTAGACTTAAGTAAACGTGTATGTAGCTCTCTCTCTCTCTCCCTCTCTCTCTCTATGTGTGTGTGTGTGGGTGTGTACAATAAAAAGTGAAACAGAAAAGAACATATCCTTATTGTCATCTCATGAGTCTCCTTCAGTCCGGCTGATAGTAGAGCTTCAGTCCGGCTGCATCGCGTGTCCGGGCATTGAACACGCGAAGGCTCGTGTCGACACCCATTGTGGGAAGATGACCATCTCGGAGCTACGGTCGAGACTCTCGTTCCTCGTTCCTGAGCCTCTGCTGCGATTTAACCCTCTATCCTTCCGAGTCAGACCCGGAAATGATGGCCATGCTTTCCCGGGCCGCCAACAGGATCGGGCTTCATGTGGAACCCTCCACCGTGTCCTGAGCCCTCGAGGCTGGACGATTCTCAGCAACCCACCCCGGTTCCTTTCTTCCCGGAGGTGCATGACGAGCTCATTGGGTCATGGACGGCACCTTTCACTTCCAGAAACCGTCCCGGTGGCTCCTCCTCCCTCACCACCCTTGACGGTGGGCCGACTAAGAGGTACACGCACATCCCTCCAGTGGAGCGGGCCGTTGCTATGCAGCTGTGCCCTAACTCCACCTGGCGGGGAGAGCCGTGTCTCCCTTCCCGGGCCTGTAAGTACTCGTCGGACCTAACCAACAAGGCTTACAAGGCCTGTGGGGAAGCCGCCTCTGCCATACACGCCATGGCGTTGTTAAAGGTTCATCAGGCCAAGGCACTGAAGGACCTGCACAAGGGTGGTCATGATCCCCAAGTTCTCCAGGATCTTTGTGCTGCGACGAACCTCGTGCTTCGTTCGACGAAGGTGGTCGTGCGATGTCCACTTTGGTGGTCCAGGAGCGCTATCTCTGGCTGTGTCTGGCCGACATGAGGGAGACCGACAAAGTCAGGTTCCTTAACAGGTTCCTTAAGCCAGTCGCAGGCAGAACGCCTCGCCTATCCCGGAGATCGCAGTCTAAGTCGCAGGCGAAGGACGCGATAGAGCCAGTCCCTCCAGCCGATATGTGGTCACGGTAATACAGACCCTACTTCATTGTACCCAAGAAAGGCGGTGGGTTACGACCGATCTTGGACCTGCGAGTTTTGAGTCTCCACAAGCTACCGTTCAAAATGCTCACGCAGAGACGCATTTTCGAATGCATCCGTCCCCGAGATTCGTTTGCAACGATCAACCTGAAGGACGCGTACTTTCATGTCTCGATTCTCCCTCGACACAGGCCGTTTCTGAACTTTGCGTTCGAGAGTCGAACATATCAGTACATGGTCCTGCACTTCGGGCTGTCCCTGTCTCCCCGTGTCTTCACGAAAGTCACGGAGGGGGCCATTGCTCCCATTATGAGAGGTGTTGATGTAATGGCTTAAAAAATGCTGATTCTATTTTTGTGAGTGTATGGAGCTTAAACAGCATCAATTTGATAAATATAAGAACCTCAGTGTGTCAGAAATATGGGGGGAACAGAATCCGACGGCAAAAAGAAAAACAGTTGTCAGAATCCGTTCCCCCACTCCCATTATGAGAGGTGTTGATGTAATGGCTTAAAAAATGCTGATTCTATTTTGTGAGTGTATGGAGCTTAAACAGCATCAATTTGATAAATATAAGAACCTCAGTGTGTCAGAAATATGGGGAGAACAGAATCCAACGGCAAAAAGAAAAACAGTTGTCAGAATCCGTTCCCCCACTCCCATTATGAGAGGTGTTGATGTAATGGCTTAAAAAATGCTGATTCTATTTTGTGAGTGTATGGAGCTTAACTTGCAACAGTTTAAAGAATATATTTTTTGCCTTTTATTATGATAGGAAAGTATAGTATCAAGAAAGTTCGATGACCCGGGACTTGAACTCGGGTCGCCCCAAAGCTAAAAAGAAATATTGTCAGGAGACTGACCACTAGGCTATTGAGGCTAGCAAAATGCTACAATTTAATAAATATTAGAACCTTATTGTGTAAGAAACATAGGGGGAACGGAATCTGACGGCAAAAAAACAGCTGTCGGAATCCTTTCCCCCAGTCCCATTATGAGAGGTGTTGATGTAATGGCTTTCAAAATGCTGATTCTATTTTTGTGAGTGTATGGAGCTTAAACAGCATCAATTTGATAAATATAAGAACCTCAGTGTGTCAGAAATATGGGGGGAACAGAATCCGACGGCAAAAATAAAAACAGTTGTCAGAATCCGTTCCCCCACTCCCATTATGAGAGGTGTTGATGTAATGGCTTAAAAAATGCTGATTCTATTTTGTGTGTGGATGGACCTTAACTTGCAACAGTTTAAAGAATATATTTTTTGCCTTTTATTATGATAGGAAAGTATAGTATCAAGAAAGTTCGATGACCCGGGACTTGAACTCGGGTCGCCCCAAAGCTAAAAAGAAATATTGTCAGGGGACTGACCACTAGGCTATTGAGGCTAGCAAAATGCTACAATTTAATAAATATTAGAACCTTATTGTGTAAGAAACATAGGGGGAACGGAATCCGACGGCAAAAAAACAGCTGTCGGAATCCGTTCCCCCACTCCCATTATGAGAGGTGTTGATGTAATGGCTTAAAAAATGCTGATTCTATTTTGTGTGTGGATGGACCTTAACTTGCAACAGTTTAAAGAATATATTTTTTGCCTTTTATTATGATAGGAAAGTATAGTATACAGAAAGTTCGATGACCCGGGACTTGAACTCGGGTCGCCCCAAAGCTAAAAAAAAGCATTGTCAGGGGACTGACCACTAGGCTATTGAGGCTAGCAAAATATTACAATTTAATAAATATTAGAACCTCAGTGTGTAAGAAACATAGGGGGAATGGAATCCGACGGCAAAAAAACAGCTGTCGGAATCCGTTCCCCCACTCCCATTATGAGAGGTGTTGATGTAATGGCTTGAAAAATGCTGATTCTATTTTGTGTGTGGATGGAGCTTAACTTGCAACAGTTTAAAGAATATATTTTTTGCCTTTTATTATGATAGGAAAGTATAGTATCAAGAAAGTTCGATGACCCGGGACTTGAACTCGGGTCGCCCCAAAGCTAAAAAGAAATATTGTCAGGGGACTGACCACTAGGCTATTGAGGCTAGCAAAATGCAACAATTTAATAAATATTAGAACCTTATTGTGTAAGAAACATAGGGGGAACGGAATCCGACGGCAAAAAAACAGCTGTCGGAATCCGTTCCCCCACTCCCATTATGAGAGGTGTTGATGTAATGGCTTAAAAAATGCTGATTCTATTTTTGTGAGTGTATGGAGCTTAAACAGCATCAATTTGATAAATATAAGAACCTCAGTGTGTCAGAAATATGGGGGGAACAGAATCCGACGGCAAAAAGAAAAACAGTTGTCAGAATCCGTTCCCCCACTCCCATTATGAGAGGTGTTGACGTAATGGCTTAAAAAATGCTGATTCTATTTTGTGTGTGGATGGAGCTTAACTTGCAACAGTTTAAAGAATATATTTTTTGCCTTTTATTATGATAGGAAAGTATAGTATCAAGAAAGTTCGATGACCCGGGACTTGAACTCGGGTCGCCCCAAAGCTAAAAAAAAATATTGTCAGGGGACTGACCACTAGGCTATTGAGGCTAGCAAAATGCGACAATTTAATAAATATTAGAACCTTATTGTGTAAGAAACATAGGGGGAACGGAATCCGACGGCAAAAAAACAGCTGTCGGAATCCGTTCCCCCACTCCCATTATGAGAGGTGTTGACGTAATGGCTTAAAAAATGCTGATTCTATTTTGTGTGTGGATGGAGCTTAACTTGCAACAGTTTAAAGAATATATTTTTTGCCTTTTATTATGATAGGAAAGTATAGTATCAAGAAAGTTCGATGACCCGGGACTTGAACTCGGGTCGCCCCAAAGCTAAAAAAAAATATTGTCAGGGGACTGACCACTAGGCTATTGAGGCTAGCTAAATACTACAATTTAATAAATATTAGAACCTTATTGTGTAAGAAACATAGGGGGAAAGGAATCTGACGGCAAAAAAACAGCCGTCGGAATCCGTTCACCCACTCCCATTATGAGAGGTGTTGATGTAATGGCTTAAAAAATGCTGATTCTATTTTTGTGAGTGTATGGAGCTTAAACAGCATCAATTTGATAAATATAAGAACCTCAGTGTGTCAGAAATATGGGGGGAACAGAATCCGACGGCAAAAAGAAAAACAGTTGTCAGAATCCGTTCCCCCACTCCCATTATGAGAGGTGTTGACGTAATGGCTTAAAAAATGCTGATTCTATTTTTTGTGTGGATGGAGCTTAACTTGCAACAGTTTAAAGAATATATTTTTTGCCTTTTATTATGATAGGAAAGTATAGTATCAAGAAAGTTCGATGACCCGGGACTTGAACTCGGGTCGCCCCAAAGCTAAAAAAAAATATTGTCAGGGGACTGACCACTAGGCTATTGAGGCTAGGTAAATGTTACAATTTAATAAATATTAGAACCTAATTGTGTAAGAAACATAGGGGGAACGGAATCTGACGGCAAAAAAACAGCTGTCGGAATCCGTTCCCCCACTCCCATTATGAGAGCTGTTGATGTAATGGCTTAAAAAATGCTGATTCTATTTTTGTGAGTGTATGGAGCTTAAACAGCATCAATTTGATAAATATAAGAACCTCAGTGTGTCAGAAACATAGGGGGAACGGAATCCGACGGCAAAAAAACAGCTGTCGGAATCCGTTCCCCCACTCCCATTATGAGAGCTGTTGATGTAATGGCTTAAAAAATGCTGATTCTATTTTTGTGAGTGTATGGAGCTTAAACAGCATCAATTTGATAAATATAAGAACCTCAGTGTGTCAGAAATATGGGGGGAACAGAATCCGACGGCAAAAAGAAAAACAGTTGTCAGAATCCGTTCCCCCACTCCCATTATGAGAGATGTTAATGTAATGGCTTAAAAAATGCTGATTCTATTTTTGTGAGTGTATGGAGCTTAAACAGCATCAATTTGATAAATATAAGAACCTCAGTGTGTCAGAAATATGGGGGGAACAGAATCCGACGGCAAAAAGAAAAACAGTTGTCAGAATCCGTTCCCCCACTCCCATTATGAGAGGTGTTGATGTAATGGCTTAAAAAATGCTGATTCTATTTTTGTGAGTGTATGGAGCTTAAACAGCATCAATTTGATAAATATAAGAACCTCAGTGTGTCAAAAACATAGGGGGAACGGAATCCGACGGCAAAAAGAAAAACAGTTGTCAGAATCCGTTCCCCCACTCCCATTATGAGAGGTGTTGATGTAATGGCTTAAAAAATGCTGATTCTATTTTGTGTGTGGATGGAGCTTAACTTGCAACAGTTTAAAGAATATATTTTTTGCCTTTTATTATGATAGGAAAGTATAGTATCAAGAAAGTTCGATGACACGGGACTTGAACTCGGGTCGCCCCAAAGCTAAAAAAAAATATTGTCAGGGGACTGACCACTAGGCTATTGAGGCTAGCAAAATGCTACAATTTAATAAATATTAGAACCTTATTGTGTAAGAAACATAGGGGGAACGGAATCCGACGGCAAAAAAACAGCTGTCGGAATCCGTTCCCCCACTCCCATTATGAGAGGTGTTGATGTAATGGCTTAAAAAATGCTGATTCTATTTTTGTGAGTGTATGGAGCTTAAACAGCATCAATTTGATAAATATAAGAACCTCAGTGTGTCAGAAATATGGGGGGAACAGAATCCGACGGCAAAAAGAAAAACAGTTGTCAGAATCTGTTCCCCCACTCCCATTATGAGAGGTGTTGATGTAATGGCTTAAAAAATGCTGATTCTATTTTGTGTGTGGATGGAGCTTAACTTGCAACAGTTTAAAGAATATATTTTTTGCCTTTTATTATGATAGGAAAGTATAGTATCAAGAAAGTTCGATGACCCGGGACTTGAACTCGGGTCGCCCCAAAGCTAAAAAGAAATATTGTCAGGGGACTGACCACTAGGCTATTGAGACTAGCAAAATGTAACAATTTAATAAATATTAGAACCTTATTGTGTAAGAAACATAGGGGGAACGGAATCCGACGGCAAAAAACAGCCGTCGGAATCCGTTCCCCCACTCCCATTATGAGAGGTGTTGATGTAATGGCTTAAAAAATGCTGATTCTATTTTTGTGAGTGTATGGAGCTTAAACAGCATCAATTTGATAAATATAAGAACCTCAGTGTGTCAGAAATATGGGGGGAACAGAATCCGACGGCAAAAAGAAAAACAGTTGTCAGAATCCGTTCCCCCACTCCCATTATGAGAGGTGTTGATGTAATGGCTTAAAAAATGCTGATTCTATTTTTTGTGTGGATGGAGCTTAACTTGCAACAGTTTAAAGAATATATTTTTTGCCTTTTATTATGATAGGAAAGTATAGTATCAAGAAAGTTCGATGACCCGGGACTTGAACTCGGGTCGCCCCAAAGCTAAAAAAAAATATTGTCAGGGGACTGACCACTAGGCTATTGAGGCTAGGTAAATGCTACAATTTAATAAATATTAGAACCTTATTGTGTAAGAAACATAGGGGGAACGGAATCCGACGGCAAAAAAACAGCCGTCGGAATCCGTTCCCCCACTCCCATTATGAGAGGTGTTGATGTAATGGCTTAAAAAATGCTGATTCTATTTTTATGAGTGTATGGAGCTTAAACAGCATCAATTTGATAAATATAAGAACCTCAGTGTGTCAGAAATATGGGGGGAACAGAATCCGACGGCAAAAAGAAAAACAGTTGTCAGAATCCGTTCCCCCACTCCCATTATGAGAGGTGTTGATGTAATGGCTTAAAAAATGCTGCTTCTATTTTGTGTGTGGATGGAGCTTAACTTGCAACAGTTTAAAGAATATATTTTTTGCCTTTTATTATGATAGGAAAGTATAGTATCAAGAAAGTTCGATGACCCGGGACTTGAACTCGGGTCGCCCCAAAGCTAAAAAAAAATTGTCAGGGGACTGACCACTAGGCTATTGAGGCTAACTAAATGCTACAATTTAATAAATATTAGAACCTTATTGTGTAAGAAACATAGGGGGAACGGAATCCGACGGCAAAAAAACAGCCGTCGGAATCCGTTCCCCCACTCCCATTATGAGAGCTGTTGATGTAATGGCTTAAAAAATGCTGATTCTATTTTGTGTGTGGATGGAGCTTAACTTGCAACAGTTTAAAGAATATATTTTTTGCCTTTTATTATGATAGGAAAGTATAGTATCAAGAAAGTTCGATGACCCGGGACTTGAACTCGGGTCGCCCCAAAGCTAAAAAGAAATATTGTCAGGGGACTGACCACTAGGCTATTGAGGCTAGCAAAATGCAACAATTTAATTAATATTAGAACCTTATTGTGTAAGAAACATAGGGGGAACGGAATCCGACGGCAAAAAAACAGCTGTCGGAATCCGTTCCCCCACTCCCATTATGAGAGGTGTTGATGTAATGGCTTAAAAAATGCTGATTCTATTTTTGTGAGTGTATGGAGCTTAAACAGCATCAATTTGATAAATATAAGAACCTCAGTGTGTCAGAAATATGGGGGGAACAGAATCCGACGGCAAAAAGAAAAACAGTTGTCAGAATCCGTTCCCCCACTCCCATTATGAGAGGTGTTGATGTAATGGCTTAAAAAATGCTGATTCTATTTTGTGTGTGGATGGAGCTTAACTTGCAACAGTTTAAAGAATATATTTTTTGCCTTTTATTATGATAGGAAAGTATAGTATCAAGAAAGTTCGATGACCCGGGACTTGAACTCGGGTCGCCCCAAAGCTAAAAAAAAATATTGTCAGGGGACTGACCACTAGGCTATTGAGGCTAGCAAAATGCTACAATTTAATAAATATTAGAACCTTATTGTGTAAGAAACATAGGGGGAACAGAATCCGACGGCAAAAAAATAGCTGTCGGAATCCGTTCCCCCACTCCCATTATGAGAGGTGTTGATGTAATGGCTTAAAAAATGCTGATTCTATTTTTATGAGTTTATGGAGCTTAAACAGAATCAATTTGATAAATATAAGAACCTCAGTGTGTCAGAAATATGGGGGGAACAGAATCCGACGGCAAAAAGAAAAACAGTTGTCAGAATCCGTTCCCCCACTCCCATTATGAGAGGTGTTCATGTAATGGCTTAAAAAATGCTGATTCTATTTTGTGTGTGGATGGAGCTTAACTTGCAACAGTTTAAAGAATATATTTTTTGCCTTTTATTATGATAGGAAAGTATAGTATCAAGAAAGTTCGATGACCCGGGACTTGAACTCGGGTCGCCCCAAAGCTAAAAATAAATATTGTCGGGGACTGACCACTAAGCTATTGAGGCTAGCAAAATGTTATAATTTAATAAATATTAGAACCTTATTGTGTAAGAAACATAGGGGTAACGGAATCCGACGGCAAAAAAACAGCTGTCGGAATCCGTTCCCCCACTCCCATTATGAGAGGTGATGATGTAATGGCTTAAAAAATGCTGATTCTATTTTTTGTGTGGATGGAGCTTAACTTGCCACAGTTTAAAGAATATATTTTTTGCCTTTTATTATGATAGGAAAGTATAGTATCAAGAAAGTTCGATGAACCGGGACTTGAACTCGGGTCGCCCCAAAGCTAAAAAAAAATTGTCAGGGGACTGACCACTAGGCTATTGAGGCTAGCTAAATGCTACAATTTAATAAATATTAGAACCTTATTGTGTAAGAAACATAGGGGGAACGGAATCCGACGGCAAAAAAACAGCTGTCGGAATCCGTTCCCCCACTCCCATTATGAGAGGTGTTGATGTAATGGCTTAAAAAATGCTGATTCTATTTTTATGAGTGTATGGAGCTTAAACAGAATCAATTTGATAAATATAAGAACCTCAGTGTGTCAGAAATATGGGGGGAACAGAATCCGACGGCAAAAAGAAAAACAGTTGTCAGAATCCGTTCCCCCACTCCCATTATGAGAGGTGTTGATGTAATGGCTTAAAAAATGCTGATTCTATTTTGTGTGTGGATGGAGCTTAACTTGCAACAGTTTAAAGAATATATTTTTTGCCTTTTATTATGATAGGAAAGTATAGTATCAAGAAAGTTCGATGACCCGGGACTTGAACTCGGGTCGCCCCAAAGCTAAAAAAAAATTGTCAGGGGACTGACCACTAGGCTATTGAGGCTAACTAAATGCTACAATTTAATAAATATTAGAACCTTATTGTGTAAGAAACATAGGGGGAACGGAATCCGACGGCAAAAAAACAGCCGTCGGAATCCGTTCCCCCACTCCCATTATGAGAGCTGTTGATGTAATGGCTTAAAAAATGCTGATTCTATTTTGTGTGTGGATGGAGCTTAACTTGCAACAGTTTAAAGAATATATTTTTTGCCTTTTATTATGATAGGAAAGTATAGTATCAAGAAAGTTCGATGACCCGGGACTTGAACTCGGGTCGCCCCAAAGCTAAAAAGAAATATTGTCAGGGGACTGACCACTAGGCTATTGAGGCTAGCAAAATGCAACAATTTAATTAATATTAGAACCTTATTGTGTAAGAAACATAGGGGGAACGGAATCCGACGGCAAAAAAACAGCTGTCGGAATCCGTTCCCCCACTCCCATTATGAGAGGTGTTGATGTAATGGCTTAAAAAATGCTGATTCTATTTTTGTGAGTGTATGGAGCTTAAACAGCATCAATTTGATAAATATAAGAACCTCAGTGTGTCAGAAATATGGGGGGAACAGAATCCGACGGCAAAAAGAAAAACAGTTGTCAGAATCCGTTCCCCCACTCCCATTATGAGAGGTTTTGATGTAATGGCTTAAAAAATGCTGATTCTATTTTGTGTGTGGATGGAGCTTAACTTGCAACAGTTTAAAGAATATATTTTTTGCCTTTTATTATGATAGGAAAGTATAGTATCAAGAAAGTTCGATGACCCGGGACTTGAACTCGGGTCGCCCCAAAGCTAAAAAAAAATATTGTCAGGGGACTGACCACTAGGCTATTGAGGCTAGCAAAATGCTACAATTTAATAAATATTAGAACCTTATTGTGTAAGAAACATAGGGGGAACAGAATCCGACGGCAAAAAAATAGCTGTCGGAATCCGTTCCCCCACTCCCATTATGAGAGGTGTTGATGTAATGGCTTAAAAAATGCTGATTCTATTTTTATGAGTTTATGGAGCTTAAACAGAATCAATTTGATAAATATAAGAACCTCAGTGTGTCAGAAATATGGGGGGAACAGAATCCGACGGCAAAAAGAAAAACAGTTGTCAGAATCCGTTCCCCCACTCCCATTATGAGAGGTGTTCATGTAATGGCTTAAAAAATGCTGATTCTATTTTGTGTGTGGATGGAGCTTAACTTGCAACAGTTTAAAGAATATATTTTTTGCCTTTTATTATGATAGGAAAGTATAGTATCAAGAAAGTTCGATGACCCGGGACTTGAACTCGGGTCGCCCCAAAGCTAAAAATAAATATTGTCGGGGACTGACCACTAAGCTATTGAGGCTAGCAAAATGTTATAATTTAATAAATATTAGAACCTTATTGTGTAAGAAACATAGGGGTAACGGAATCCGACGGCAAAAAAACAGCTGTCGGAATCCGTTCCCCCACTCCCATTATGAGAGGTGATGATGTAATGGCTTAAAAAATGCTGATTCTATTTTTTGTGTGGATGGAGCTTAACTTGCCACAGTTTAAAGAATATATTTTTTGCCTTTTATTATGATAGGAAAGTATAGTATCAAGAAAGTTCGATGAACCGGGACTTGAACTCGGGTCGCCCCAAAGCTAAAAAAAAATTGTCAGGGGACTGACCACTAGGCTATTGAGGCTAGCTAAATGCTACAATTTAATAAATATTAGAACCTTATTGTGTAAGAAACATAGGGGGAACGGAATCCGACGGCAAAAAAACAGCTGTCGGAATCCGTTCCCCCACTCCCATTATGAGAGGTGTTGATGTAATGGCTTAAAAAATGCTGATTCTATTTTTATGAGTGTATGGAGCTTAAACAGAATCAATTTGATAAATATAAGAACCTCAGTGTGTCAGAAATATGGGGGGAACAGAATCCGACGGCAAAAAGAAAAACAGTTGTCAGAATCCGTTCCCCCACTCCCATTATGAGAGGTGTTGATGTAATGGCTTAAAAAATGCTGATTCTATTTTGTGTGTGGATGGAGCTTAACTTGCAACAGTTTAAAGAATATATTTTTTGCCTTTTATTATGATAGGAAAGTATAGTATCAAGAAAGTTCGATGACCCGGGACTTGAACTCGGGTCGCCCCAATATTGTCAGGGGACTGACCACTAGGCTATTGAGGCTAGCTAAATGCTACAATTTAATAAATATTAGAACCTTATTGTGTAAGAAACATAGGGGGAACGGAATCCGACGGCAAAAAAACAGCCGTCGGAATCCGTTCCCCCACTCCCATTATGAGAGGTGTTGATGTAATGGCTTAAAAAATGCTGATTCTATTTTTGTGAGTGTATGGAGCTTAAACAGCATCAATTTGATAAATATAAGAACCTCAGTGTGTCAGAAATATGGGGGGAACAGAATCCGACGGCAAAAAGAAAAACAGTTGTCAGAATCTGTTCCCCCACTCCCATTATGAGAGGTGTTGATGTAATGGCTTAAAAAATGCTGATTCTATTTTGTGTGTGGATGGAGCTTAACTTGCAACAGTTTAAAGAATATATTTTTTGCCTTTTATTATGATAGGAAAGTATAGTATCAAGAAAGTTCGATGACCCGGGACTTGAACTCGGGTCGCCCCAAAGCTAAAAAGAAATATTGTCAGGGGACTGACCACTAGGCTATTGAGGCTAGCAAAATGCTGCAATTTAATAAATATTAGAACCTTATTGTGTAAGAAACATAGGGGGAACGGAATCCGACGGCAAAAAACAGCCGTCGGAATCCGTTCCCCCACTCCCATTATGAGAGGTGTTGATGTAATGGCTTAAAAAATGCTGATTCTATTTTTGTGAGTGTATGGAGCTTAAACAGAATCAATTTGATAAATATAAGAACCTCAGTGTGTCAGAAATATGGGGGGAACAGAATCCGACGGCAAAAAGAAAAACAGTTGTCAGAATCCGTTCCCCCACTCCCATTATGAGAGGTGTTCATGTAATGGCTTAAAAAATGCTGATTCTATTTTGTGTGTGGATGGAGCTTAACTTGCAACAGTTTAAAGAATATATTTTTTGCCTTTTATTATGATAGGAAAGTATAGTATCAAGAAAGTTCGATGACCCGGGACTTGAACTCGGGTCGCCCCAAAGCTAAAAAGAAATATTGTCAGGGGACTGACCACTAGGCTATTGAGGCTAGCAAAATGCTGCAATTTAATAAATATTAGAACCTTATTGTGTAAGAAACATAGGGGGAACAGAATCCGACGGCAAAAAAACAGCTGTCGGAATCCGTTCCCCCACTCCCATTATGAGAGGTGATGATGTAATGGCTTAAAAAATGCTGATTCTATTTTTTGTGTGGATGGAGCTTAACTTGCCACAGTTTAAAGAATTTTTTTTTTGCCTTTTATTATGATAGGAAAGTATAGTATCAAGAAAGTTCGATGACCCGGGACTTGAACTCGGGTCGCCCCAAAGCTAAAAAGAAATATTGTCAGGAGACTGACCACTAGGGTATTGAGGCTAGCAAAATGCAACAATTTAATAAATATTAGAACCTTATTGTGTAAGAAACATAGGGGGAACGGAATCCGACGGCAAAAAACAGCCGTCGGAATCCGTTCCCCCACTCCCATTATGAGAGGTGTTGATGTAATGGCTTAAAAAATGCTGATTCTATTTTTGTGAGTGTATGGAGCTTAAACAGCATCAATTTGATAAATATAAGAACCTCAGTGTGTCAGAAATATGGGGGGAACAGAATCCGACGGCAAAAAGAAAAACAGTTGTCAGAATCCGTTCCCCCACTCCCATTATGAGAGGTGTTGATGTAATGGCTTAAAAAATGCTGATTCTATTTTGTGTGTGGATGGAGCTTAACTTGCAACAGTTTAAAGAATATATTTTTTGCCTTTTATTATGATAGGAAAGTATAGTATCAAGAAAGTTCGATGACCCGGGACTTGAACTCGGGTCGCCCCAAAGCTAAAAAAAAATTGTCAGGGGACTGACCACTAGGCTATTGAGGCTAGCTAAATGCTACAATTTAATAAATATTAGAACCTTATTGTGTAAGAAACAAAGGGGGAACGGAATCCGACGGCAAAAAAACAGCCGTCGGAATCCGTTCCCCCACTCCCATTATGAGAGGTGTTCATGTAATGGCTTAAAAAATGCTGATTCTATTTTGTGTGTGGATGGAGCTTAACTTGCAACAGTTTAAAGAATATATTTTTTGCCTTTTATTATGATAGGAAAGTATAGTATCAAGAAAGTTCGATGACCCGGGACTTGAACTCGGGTCGCCCCAAAGCTAAAAAGAAATATTGTCAGGGGACTGACCACTAGGCTATTGAGGCTAGCAAAATGCAACAATTTAATTAATATTAGAACCTTATTGTGTAAGAAACATAGGGGGAACGGAATCCGACGGCAAAAAAACAGCTGTCGGAATCCGTTCCCCCACTCCCATTATGAGAGCTGTTGATGTAATGGCTTAAAAAATGCTGATTCTATTTTTATGAGTTTATGGAGCTTAAACAGAATCAATTTGATAAATATAAGAACCTCAGTGTGTCAGAAATATGGGGGGAACAGAATCCGACGGCAAAAAGAAAAACAGTTGTCAGAATCCGTTCCCCCACTCCCATTATGAGAGGTGTTCATGTAATGGCTTAAAAAATGCTGATTCTATTTTGTGTGTGGATGGAGCTTAACTTGCAACAGTTTAAAGAATATATTTTTTGCCTTTTATTATGATAGGAAAGTATAGTATCAAGAAAGTTCGATGACCCGGGACTTGAACTCGGGTCGCCCCAAAGCTAAAAATAAATATTGTCGGGGACTGACCACTAGGCTATTGAGGCTAGCAAAATGTTATAATTTAATAAATATTAGAACCTTATTGTGTAAGAAACATAGGGGTAACGGAATCCGACGGCAAAAAAACAGCTGTCGGAATCCGTTCCCCCACTCCCATTATGAGAGGTGATGATGTAATGGCTTAAAAAATGCTGATTCTATTTTTTGTGTGGATGGAGCTTAACTTGCCACAGTTTAAAGAATATATTTTTTGCCTTTTATTATGATAGGAAAGTATAGTATCAAGAAAGTTCGATGAACCGGGACTTGAACTCGGGTCGCCCCAAAGCTAAAAAAAAATTGTCAGGGGACTGACCACTAGGCTATTGAGGCTAGCTAAATGCTACAATTTAATAAATATTAGAACCTTATTGTGTAAGAAACATAGGGGGAACGGAATCCGACGGCAAAAAAACAGCTGTCGGAATCCGTTCCCCCACTCCCATTATGAGAGGTGTTGATGTAATGGCTTAAAAAATGCTGATTCTATTTTTATGAGTGTATGGAGCTTAAACAGAATCAATTTGATAAATATAAGAACCTCAGTGTGTCAGAAATATGGGGGGAACAGAATCCGACGGCAAAAAGAAAAACAGTTGTCAGAATCCGTTCCCCCACTCCCATTATGAGAGGTGTTGATGTAATGGCTTAAAAAATGCTGATTCTATTTTGTGTGTGGATGGAGCTTAACTTGCAACAGTTTAAAGAATATATTTTTTGCCTTTTATTATGATAGGAAAGTATAGTATCAAGAAAGTTCGATGACCCGGGACTTGAACTCGGGTCGCCCCAATATTGTCAGGGGACTGACCACTAGGCTATTGAGGCTAGCTAAATGCTACAATTTAATAAATATTAGAACCTTATTGTGTAAGAAACATAGGGGGAACGGAATCCGACGGCAAAAAAACAGCCGTCGGAATCCGTTCCCCCACTCCCATTATGAGAGGTGTTGATGTAATGGCTTAAAAAATGCTGATTCTATTTTTGTGAGTGTATGGAGCTTAAACAGCATCAATTTGATAAATATAAGAACCTCAGTGTGTCAGAAATATGGGGGGAACAGAATCCGACGGCAAAAAGAAAAACAGTTGTCAGAATCCGTTCCCCCACTCCCATTATGAGAGGTGTTGATGTAATGGCTTAAAAAATGCTGATTCTATTTTTGTGAGTGTATGGAGCTTAAACAGCATCAATTTGATAAATATAAGAACCTCAGTGTGTCAGAAATATGGGGGGAACAGAATCCGACGGCAAAAAGAAAAACAGTTGTCAGAATCTGTTCCCCCACTCCCATTATGAGAGGTGTTGATGTAATGGCTTAAAAAATGCTGATTCTATTTTGTGTGTGGATGGAGCTTAACTTGCAACAGTTTAAAGAATATATTTTTTGCCTTTTATTATGATAGGAAAGTATAGTATCAAGAAAGTTCGATGACCCGGGAATTGAACTCGGGTCGCCCCAAAGCTAAAAATAAATATTGTCGGGGACTGACCACTAGGCTATTGAGGCTAGCAAAATGCTACAATTTAATAAATATTAGAACCTTATTGTGTAAGAAACATAGGGGGAACGGAATCCGACGGCAAAAAAACAGCTGTCGGAATCCGTTCCCCCACTCCCATTATGAGAGGTGATGATGTAATGGCTTAAAAAATGCTGATTCTATTTTTTGTGTGGATGGAGCTTAACTTGCCACAGTTTAAAGAATTTTTTTTTTGCCTTTTATTATGATAGGAAAGTATAGTATCAAGAAAGTTCGATGACCCGGGACTTGAACTCGGGTCGCCCCAAAGCTAAAAAGAAATATTGTCAGGAGACTGACCACTAGGCTATTGAGGCTAGCAAAATGCAACAATTTAATAAATATTAGAACCTTATTGTGTAAGAAACATAGGGGGAACGGAATCCGACGGCAAAAAACAGCCGTCGGAATCCGTTCCCCCACTCCCATTATGAGAGGTGTTGATGTAATGGCTTAAAAAATGCTGATTCTATTTTTGTGAGTGTATGGAGCTTAAACAGCATCAATTTGATAAATATAAGAACCTCAGTGTGTCAGAAATATGGGGGGAACAGAATCCGACGGCAAAAAGAAAAACAGTTGTCAGAATCCGTTCCCCCACTCCCATTATGAGAGGTAATGATGTAATGGCTTAAAAAAATGCTGATTCTATTTTTTGTGTGGATGGAGCTTAACTTGCCACAGTTTAAAGAATTTTTTTTTTGCCTTTTATTATGATAGGAAAGTATAGTATCAAGAAAGTTCGATGACCCGGGACTTGAACTCGGGTCGCCCCAAAGCTAAAAAGAAATATTGTCAGGGGACTGACCACTAGGCTATTGAGGCTAGGAAAATGTTACAATTTAATAAATATTAGAACCTTATTGTGTAAGAAACATAGGGGGAACGGAATCCGACGGCAAAAAAACAGCTGTCGGAATCCGTTCCCCCACTCCCATTATGAGAGGTGTTGATGTAACGGCTTAAAAAATGCTGATTCTATTTTGTGTGTGGATGGAGCTCAACTTGCACCAGTTTAAAGAATATATTTTTTGCCTTTTATTATGATAGGGAAGTATAGTATCAAGAAAGTTCGATGACCCGGGACTTGAACTCGGGTCGCCCCAAAGCTAAAAAAAAATATTGTCAGGGGACTGACCACTAGGCTATTGAGGCTAGCAAAATGTTACAATTGAATAAATATTAGAACCTTATTGTGTAAGAAACATAGGGGGAACGGAATCCGACGGCAAAAAACCAGCCGTCGGAATCCGTTCCCCCACTCCCATTATGAGAGATGTTGATGTAATGGCTTAAAAAATGCTGATTCTATTTTTGTGAGTGTATGGAGCTTAAACAGCATCAATTTGATAAATATAAGAACCTCAGTGTGTCAGAAACATAGGGGGAACGGAATCCGACGGCAAAAAAACAGCTGTCGGAATCCGTTCCCCCACTCCCATTATGAGAGGTGTTGACGTAATGGCTTAAAAAATGCTGATTCTATTTTGTGTGTGGATGGAGCTTAACTTGCAACAGTTTAAAGAATATATTTTTTGCCTTTTATTATGATAGGAAAGTATAGTATCAAGAAAGTTCGATGACCCGGGACTTGAACTCGGGTCGCCCCAAAGCTAAAAAAAAATATTGTCAGGGGACTGACCACTAGGCTATTGAGGCTAGCTAAATACTACAATTTAATAAATATTAGAACCTTATTGTGTAAGAAACATAGGGGGAAAGGAATCTGACGGCAAAAAAACAGCCGTCGGAATCCGTTCACCCACTCCCATTATGAGAGGTGTTGATGTAATGGCTTAAAAAATGCTGATTCTATTTTTGTGAGTGTATGGAGCTTAAACAGCATCAATTTGATAAATATAAGAACCTCAGTGTGTCAGAAATATGGGGGGAACAGAATCCGACGGCAAAAAGAAAAACAGTTGTCAGAATCCGTTCCCCCACTCCCATTATGAGAGGTGTTGACGTAATGGCTTAAAAAATGCTGATTCTATTTTGTGTGTGGATGGAGCTTAACTTGCCACAGTTTAAAGAATTTTTTTTTTGCCTTTTATTATGATAGGAAAGTATAGTATCAAGAAAGTTCGATGACCCGGGACTTGAACTCGGGTCGCCCCAAAGCTAAAAAAAAATATTGTCAGGGGACTGACCACTAGGCTATTGAGGCTAGGTAAATGTTACAATTTAATAAATATTAGAACCTAATTGTGTAAGAAACATAGGGGGAACGGAATCTGACGGCAAAAAAACAGCTGTCGGAATCCGTTCCCCCACTCCCATTATGAGAGCTGTTGATGTAATGGCTTAAAAAATGCTGATTCTATTTTTGTGAGTGTATGGAGCTTAAACAGCATCAATTTGATAAATATAAGAACCTCAGTGTGTCAGAAACATAGGGGGAACGGAATCCGACGGCAAAAAAACAGCTGTCGGAATCCGTTCCCCCACTCCCATTATGAGAGCTGTTGATGTAATGGCTTAAAAAATGCTGATTCTATTTTTGTGAGTGTATGGAGCTTAAACAGCATCAATTTGATAAATATAAGAACCTCAGTGTGTCAGAAATATGGGGGGAACAGAATCCGACGGCAAAAAGAAAAACAGTTGTCAGAATCCGTTCCCCCACTCCCATTATGAGAGGTGTTGATGTAATGGCTTAAAAAATGCTGATTCTATTTTTGTGAGTGTATGGAGCTTAAACAGCATCAATTTGATAAATATAAGAACCTCAGTGTGTCAAAAACATAGGGGGAACGGAATCCGACGGCAAAAAGAAAAACAGTTGTCAGAATCCGTTCCCCCACTCCCATTATGAGAGGTGTTGATGTAATGGCTTAAAAAATGCTGATTCTATTTTGTGTGTGGATGGAGCTTAACTTGCAACAGTTTAAAGAATATATTTTTTGCCTTTTATTATGATAGGAAAGTATAGTATCAAGAAAGTTCGATGACACGGGACTTGAACTCGGGTCGCCCCAAAGCTAAAAAAAAATATTGTCAGGGGACTGACCACTAGGCTATTGAGGCTAGCAAAATGCTACAATTTAATAAATATTAGAACCTTATTGTGTAAGAAACATAGGGGGAACGGAATCCGACGGCAAAAAAACAGCTGTCGGAATACGTTCCCCCACTCCCATTATGAGAGGTGTTGATGTAATGGCTTAAAAAATGCTGATTCTATTTTTGTGAGTGTATGGAGCTTAAACAGCATCAATTTGATAAATATAAGAACCTCAGTGTGTCAGAAATATGGGGGGAACAGAATCCGACGGCAAAAAGAAAAACAGTTGTCAGAATCTGTTCCCCCACTCCCATTATGAGAGGTGTTGATGTAATGGCTTAAAAAATGCTGATTCTATTTTGTGTGTGGATGGAGCTTAACTTGCAACAGTTTAAAGAATATATTTTTTGCCTTTTATTATGATAGGAAAGTATAGTATCAAGAAAGTTCGATGACCCGGGACTTGAACTCGGGTCGCCCCAAAGCTAAAAAGAAATATTGTCAGGGGACTGACCACTAGGCTATTGAGACTAGCAAAACGTAACAATTTAATAAAAATTAGAACCTTATTGTGTAAGAAACATAGGGGGAACGGAATCCGACGGCAAAAAACAGCCGTCGGAATCCGTTCCCCCACTCCCATTATGAGAGGTGTTGATGTAATGGCTTAAAAAATGCTGATTCTATTTTTGTGAGTGTATGGAGCTTAAACAGCATCAATTTGATAAATATAAGAACCTCAGTGTGTCAGAAATATGGGGGGAACAGAATCCGACGGCAAAAAGAAAAACAGTTGTCAGAATCCGTTCCCCCACTCCCATTATGAGAGGTGTTGATGTAATGGCTTAAAAAATGCTGATTCTATTTTTTGTGTGGATGGAGCTTAACTTGCAACAGTTTAAAGAATATATTTTTTGCCTTTTATTATGATAGGAAAGTATAGTATCAAGAAAGTTCGATGACCCGGGACTTGAACTCGGGTCGCCCCAAAGCTAAAAAAAAATATTGTCAGGGGACTGACCACTAGGCTATTGAGGCTAGGTAAATGCTACAATTTAATAAATATTAGAACCTTATTGTGTAAGAAACATAGGGGGAACGGAATCCGACGGCAAAAAAACAGCCGTCGGAATCCGTTCCCCCACTCCCATTATGAGAGGTGTTGATGTAATGGCTTAAAAAATGCTGATTCTATTTTTATGAGTGTATGGAGCTTAAACAGCATCAATTTGATAAATATAAGAACCTCAGTGTGTCAGAAATATGGGGGGAACAGAATCCGACGGCAAAAAGAAAAACAGTTGTCAGAATCCGTTCCCCCACTCCCATTATGAGAGGTGTTGATGTAATGGCTTAAAAAATGCTGATTCTATTTTGTGTGTGGATGGAGCTTAACTTGCAACAGTTTAAAGAATATATTTTTTGCCTTTTATTATGATAGGAAAGTATAGTATCAAGAAAGTTCGATGACCCGGGACTTGAACTCGGGTCGCCCCAAAGCTAAAAAGAAATATTGTCAGGGGACTGACCACTAGGCTATTGAGGCTAGCAAAATGCAACAATTTAATTAATATTAGAACCTTATTGTGTAAGAAACATAGGGGGAACGGAATCCGACGGCAAAAAAACAGCTGTCGGAATCCGTTCCCCCACTCCCATTATGAGAGGTGTTGATGTAATGGCTTAAAAAATGCTGATTCTATTTTTGTGAGTGTATGGAGCTTAAACAGCATCAATTTGATAAATATAAGAACCTCAGTGTGTCAGAAATATGGGGGGAACAGAATCCGACGGCAAAAAGAAAAACAGTTGTCAGAATCCGTTCCCCCACTCCCATTATGAGAGGTGTTGATGTAATGGCTTAAAAAAATGCTGATTCTATTTTGTGTGTGGATGGAGCTTAACTTGCCACAGTTTAAAGAATATATTTTTTGCCTTTTATTATGATAGGAAAGTATAGTATCAAGAAAGTTCGATGACCCGGGACTTGAACTCGGGTCGCCCCAAAGCTAAAAATAAATATTGTCGGGGACTGACCACTAAGCTATTGAGGCTAGCAAAATGTTATAATTTAATAAATATTAGAACCTTATTGTGTAAGAAACATAGGGGTAACGGAATCCGACGGCAAAAAAACAGCTGTCGGAATCCGTTCCCCCACTCCCATTATGAGAGGTGATGATGTAATGGCTTAAAAAATGCTGATTCTATTTTTTGTGTGGATGGAGCTTAACTTGCCACAGTTTAAAGAATATATTTTTTGCCTTTTATTATGATAGGAAAGTATAGTATCAAGAAAGTTCGATGAACCGGGACTTGAACTCGGGTCGCCCCAAAGCTAAAAAAAAATTGTCAGGGGACTGACCACTAGGCTATTGAGGCTAGCTAAATGCTACAATTTAATAAATATTAGAACCTTATTGTGTAAGAAACATAGGGGGAACGGAATCCGACGGCAAAAAAACAGCCGTCGGAATCCGTTCCCCCACTCCCATTATGAGAGGTGTTGATGTAATGGCTTAAAAAATGCTGATTCTATTTTTGTGAGTGTATGGAGCTTAAACAGCATCGATTTGATAAATATAAGAACCTCAGTGTGTCAGAAATATGGGGGGAACAGAATCCGACGGCAAAAAGAAAAACAGTTGTCAGAATCCGTTCCCCCACTCCCATTATGAGAGGTGTTGATGTAATGGCTTAAAAAATGCTGATTCTATTTTTGTGAGTGTATGGAGCTTAAACAGCATCAATTTGATAAATATAAGAACCTCAGTGTGTCAGAAATATGGGGGGAACAGAATCCGACGGCAAAAAGAAAAACAGTTGTCAGAATCTGTTCCCCCACTCCCATTATGAGAGGTGTTGATGTAATGGCTTAAAAAATGCTGATTCTATTTTGTGTGTGGATGGAGCTTAACTTGCAACAGTTTAAAGAATATATTTTTTGCCTTTTATTATGATAGGAAAGTATAGTATCAAGAAAGTTCGATGACCCGGGACTTGAACTCGGGTCGCCCCAAAGCTAAAAAGAAATATTGTCAGGGGACTGACCACTAGGCTATTGAGGCTAGCAAAATGCTGCAATTTAATAAATATTAGAACCTTATTGTGTAAGAAACATAGGGGGAACAGAATCCGACGGCAAAAAAACAGCTGTCGGAATCCGTTCCCCCACTCCCATTATGAGAGGTGATGATGTAATGGCTTAAAAAATGCTGATTCTATTTTTTGTGTGGATGGAGCTTAACTTGCCACAGTTTAAAGAATTTTTTTTTTGCCTTTTATTATGATAGGAAAGTATAGTATCAAGAAAGTTCGATGACCCGGGACTTGAACTCGGGTCGCCCCAAAGCTAAAAAGAAATATTGTCAGGAGACTGACCACTAGGCTATTGAGGCTAGCAAAATGCAACAATTTAATAAATATTAGAACCTTATTGTGTAAGAAACATAGGGGGAACGGAATCCGACGGCAAAAAACAGCCGTCGGAATCCGTTCCCCCACTCCCATTATGAGAGGTGTTGATGTAATGGCTTAAAAAATGCTGATTCTATTTTTATGAGTGTATGGAGCTTAAACAGCATCAATTTGATAAATATAAGAACCTCAGTGTGTCAGAAATATGGGGGGAACAGAATCCGACGGCAAAAAGAAAAACAGTTGTCAGAATCCGTTCCCCCACTCCCATTATGAGAGGTGTTGATGTAATGGCTTAAAAAATGCTGATTCTATTTTGTGTGTGGATGGAGCTTAACTTGCAACAGTTTAAAGAATATATTTTTTGCCTTTTATTATGATAGGAAAGTATAGTATCAAGAAAGTTCGATGACCCGGGACTTGAACTCGGGTCGCCCCAAAGCTAAAAAAAAATTGTCAGGGGACTGACCACTAGGCTATTGAGGCTAGCTAAATGCTACAATTTAATAAATATTAGAACCTTATTGTGTAAGAAACAAAGGGGGAACGGAATCCGACGGCAAAAAAACAGCCGTCGGAATCCGTTCCCCCACTCCCATTATGAGAGCTGTTGATGTAATGGCTTAAAAAATGCTGATTCTATTTTGTGTGTGGATGGAGCTTAACTTGCAACAGTTTAAAGAATATATTTTTTGCCTTTTATTATGATAGGAAAGTATAGTATCAAGAAAGTTCGATGACCCGGGACTTGAACTCGGGTCGCCCCAAAGCTAAAAAGAAATATTGTCAGGGGACTGACCACTAGGCTATTGAGGCTAGCAAAATGCAACAATTTAATTAATATTAGAACCTTATTGTGTAAGAAACATAGGGGGAACGGAATCCGACGGCAAAAAAACAGCTGTCGGAATCCGTTCCCCCACTCCCATTATGAGAGGTGTTGATGTAATGGCTTAAAAAATGCTGATTCTATTTTTGTGAGTGTATGGAGCTTAAACAGCATCAATTTGATAAATATAAGAACCTCAGTGTGTCAGAAATATGGGGGGAACAGAATCCGACGGCAAAAAGAAAAACAGTTGTCAGAATCCGTTCCCCCACTCCCATTATGAGAGGTGTTCATGTAATGGCTTAAAAAATGCTGATTCTATTTTGTGTGTGGATGGAGCTTAACTTGCAACAGTTTAAAGAATATATTTTTTGCCTTTTATTATGATAGGAAAGTATAGTATCAAGAAAGTTCGATGACCCGGGACTTGAACTCGGGTCGCCCCAAAGCTAAAAAGAAATATTGTCAGGAGACTGACCACTAGGCTATTGAGGCTAGCAAAATGCAACAATTTAATAAATATTAGAACCTTATTGTGTAAGAAACATAGGGGGAACGGAATCCGACGGCAAAAAACAGCCGTCGGAATCCGTTCCCCCACTCCCATTATGAGAGGTGTTGATGTAATGGCTTAAAAAATGCTGATTCTATTTTTGTGAGTGTATGGAGCTTAAACAGCATCAATTTGATAAATATAAGAACCTCAGTGTGTCAGAAATATGGGGGGAACAGAATCCGACGGCAAAAAGAAAAACAGTTGTCAGAATCCGTTCCCCCACTCCCATTATGAGAGGTAATGATGTAATGGCTTAAAAAAATGCTGATTCTATTTTTTGTGTGGATGGAGCTTAACTTGCCACAGTTTAAAGAATTTTTTTTTTGCCTTTTATTATGATAGGAAAGTATAGTATCAAGAAAGTTCGATGACCCGGGACTTGAACTCGGGTCGCCCCAAAGCTAAAAAGAAATATTGTCAGGGGACTGACCACTAGGCTATTGAGGCTAGGAAAATGTTACAATTTAATAAATATTAGAACCTTATTGTGTAAGAAACATAGGGGGAACGGAATCCGACGGCAAAAAAACAGCTGTCGGAATCCGTTCCCCCACTCCCATTATGAGAGGTGTTGATGTAACGGCTTAAAAAATGCTGATTCTATTTTGTGTGTGGATGGAGCTCAACTTGCACCAGTTTAAAGAATATATTTTTTGCCTTTTATTATGATAGGGAAGTATAGTATCAAGAAAGTTCGATGACCCGGGACTTGAACTCGGGTCGCCCCAAAGCTAAAAAAAAATATTGTCAGGGGACTGACCACTAGGCTATTGAGGCTAGCAAAATGTTACAATTGAATAAATATTAGAACCTTATTGTGTAAGAAACATAGGGGGAACGGAATCCGACGGCAAAAAACCAGCCGTCGGAATCCGTTCCCCCACTCCCATTATGAGAGATGTTGATGTAATGGCTTAAAAAATGCTGATTCTATTTTTGTGAGTGTATGGAGCTTAAACAGCATCAATTTGATAAATATAAGAACCTCAGTGTGTCAGAAACATAGGGGGAACGGAATCCGACGGCAAAAAAACAGCTGTCGGAATCCGTTCCCCCACTCCCATTATGAGAGGTGTTGACGTAATGGCTTAAAAAATGCTGATTCTATTTTGTGTGTGGATGGAGCTTAACTTGCAACAGTTAAAGAATATATTTTTTGCCTTTTATTATGATAGGAAAGTATAGTATCAAGAAAGTTCGATGACCCGGGACTTGAACTCGGGTCGCCCCAAAGCTAAAAAGAAATATTGTCAGGGGACTGACCACTAGGCTATTGAGACTAGCAAAATGTAACAATTTAATAAATATTAGAACCTTATTGTGTAAGAAACATAGGGGGAACGGAATCCGACGGCAAAAAACAGCCGTCGGAATCCGTTCCCCCACTCCCATTATGAGAGGTGTTGATGTAATGGCTTAAAAAATGCTGATTCTATTTTTGTGAGTGTATGGAGCTTAAACAGCATCAATTTGATAAATATAAGAACCTCAGTGTGTCAGAAATATGGGGGGAACAGAATCCGACGGCAAAAAGAAAAACAGTTGTCAGAATCCGTTCCCCCACTCCCATTATGAGAGGTGTTGATGTAATGGCTTAAAAAATGCTGATTCTATTTTTTGTGTGGATGGAGCTTAACTTGCAACAGTTTAAAGAATATATTTTTTGCCTTTTATTATGATAGGAAAGTATAGTATCAAGAAAGTTCGATGACCCGGGACTTGAACTCGGGTCGCCCCAAAGCTAAAAAAAAATATTGTCAGGGGACTGACCACTAGGCTATTGAGGCTAGGTAAATGCTACAATTTAATAAATATTAGAACCTTATTGTGTAAGAAACATAGGGGGAACGGAATCCGACGGCAAAAAAACAGCCGTCGGAATCCGTTCCCCCACTCCCATTATGAGAGGTGTTGATGTAATGGCTTAAAAAATGCTGATTCTATTTTTATGAGTGTATGGAGCTTAAACAGCATCAATTTGATAAATATAAGAACCTCAGTGTGTCAGAAATATGGGGGGAACAGAATCCGACGGCAAAAAGAAAAACAGTTGTCAGAATCCGTTCCCCCACTCCCATTATGAGAGGTGTTGATGTAATGGCTTAAAAAATGCTGATTCTATTTTGTGTGTGGATGGAGCTTAACTTGCAACAGTTTAAAGAATATATTTTTTGCCTTTTATTATGATAGGAAAGTATAGTATCAAGAAAGTTGGATGACCCGGGACTTGAACTCGGGTCGCCCCAAAGCTAAAAAGAAATATTGTCAGGGGACTGACCACTAGGCTATTGAGGCTAGCAAAATGCAACAATTTAATAAATATTAGAACCTTATTGTGTAAGAAACATAGGGGGAACGGAATCTGACGGCAAAAAAACAGCTGTCGGAATCCGTTCCCCCACTCCCATTATGAGAGGTGTTGATGTAATGGCTTAAAAAATGCTGATTCTATTTTTGTGAGTGTATGGAGCTTAAACAGCATCAATTTGATAAATATAAGAACCTCAGTGTGTCAGAAATATGGGGGGAACAGAATCCGACGGCAAAAAGAAAAACAGTTGTCAGAATCCGTTCCCCCACTCCCATTATGTGAGGTGTTGATGTAATGGCTTAAAAAAATGCTGATTCTATTTTGTGTGTGGATGGAGCTTAACTTGCAACAGTTTAAAGAATATATTTTTTGCCTTTTATTATGATAGGAAAGTATAGTATCAAGAAAGTTCGATGACCCGGGACTTGAACTCGGGTCGCCCCAAAGCTAAAAAAAAATATTGTCAGGGGACTGACCACTAGGCTATTGAGGCTAGAAAAATGCTACAATTTAATAAATATTAGAACCTTATTGTGTAAGAAACATAGGGGGAACGGAATCCGACGGCAAAAAAACAGCTGTCGGAATCCGTTCCCCCACTCCCATTATGAGAGCTGTTGATGTAATGGCTTAAAAAATGCTGATTCTATTTTTATGAGTTTATGGAGCTTAAACAGAATCAATTTGATAAATATAAGAACCTCAGTGTGTCAGAAATATGGGGGGAACAGAATCCGACGGCAAAAAGAAAAACAGTTGTCAGAATCCGTTCCCCCACTCCCATTATGAGAGGTGTTCATGTAATGGCTTAAAAAATGCTGATTCTATTTTGTGTGTGGATGGAGCTTAACTTGCAACAGTTTAAAGAATATATTTTTTGCCTTTTATTATGATAGGAAAGTATAGTATCAAGAAAGTTCGATGACCCGGGACTTGAACTCGGGTCGCCCCAAAGCTAAAAAGAAATATTGTCAGGGGACTGACCACTAGGCTATTGAGGCTAGGAAAATGTTACAATTTAATAAATATTAGAACCTTATTGTGTAAGAAACATAGGGGGAACGGAATCCGACGGCAAAAAAACAGCTGTCGGAATCCGTTCCCCCACTCCCATTATGAGAGGTGTTGATGTAACGGCTTAAAAAATGCTGATTCTATTTTGTGTGTGGATGGAGCTCAACTTGCACCAGTTTAAAGAATATATTTTTTGCCTTTTATTATGATAGGGAAGTATAGTATCAAGAAAGTTCGATGACCCGGGACTTGAACTCGGGTCGCCCCAAAGCTAAAAAAAAATATTGTCAGGGGACTGACCACTAGGCTATTGAGGCTAGCAAAATGTTACAATTGAATAAATATTAGAACCTTATTGTGTAAGAAACATAGGGGGAACGGAATCCGACGGCAAAAAACCAGCCGTCGGAATCCGTTCCCCCACTCCCATTATGAGAGATGTTGATGTAATGGCTTAAAAAATGCTGATTCTATTTTTGTGAGTGTATGGAGCTTAAACAGCATCAATTTGATAAATATAAGAACCTCAGTGTGTCAGAAACATAGGGGGAACGGAATCCGACGGCAAAAAAACAGCTGTCGGAATCCGTTCCCCCACTCCCATTATGAGAGGTGTTGACGTAATGGCTTAAAAAATGCTGATTCTATTTTGTGTGTGGATGGAGCTTAACTTGCAACAGTTTAAAGAATATATTTTTTGCCTTTTATTATGATAGGAAAGTATAGTATCAAGAAAGTTCGATGACCCGGGACTTGAACTCGGGTCGCCCCAAAGCTAAAAAAAAATATTGTCAGGGGACTGACCACTAGGCTATTGAGGCTAGCTAAATACTACAATTTAATAAATATTAGAACCTTATTGTGTAAGAAACATAGGGGGAAAGGAATCTGACGGCAAAAAAACAGCCGTCGGAATCCGTTCACCCACTCCCATTATGAGAGGTGTTGATGTAATGGCTTAAAAAATGCTGATTCTATTTTTGTGAGTGTATGGAGCTTAAACAGCATCAATTTGATAAATATAAGAACCTCAGTGTGTCAGAAATATGGGGGGAACAGAATCCGACGGCAAAAAGAAAAACAGTTGTCAGAATCCGTTCCCCCACTCCCATTATGAGAGGTGTTGACGTAATGGCTTAAAAAATGCTGATTCTATTTTGTGTGTGGATGGAGCTTAACTTGCCACAGTTTAAAGAATTTTTTTTTTGCCTTTTATTATGATAGGAAAGTATAGTATCAAGAAAGTTCGATGACCCGGGACTTGAACTCGGGTCGCCCCAAAGCTAAAAAAAAATATTGTCAGGGGACTGACCACTAGGCTATTGAGGCTAGGTAAATGTTACAATTTAATAAATATTAGAACCTAATTGTGTAAGAAACATAGGGGGAACGGAATCTGACGGCAAAAAAACAGCTGTCGGAATCCGTTCCCCCACTCCCATTATGAGAGCTGTTGATGTAATGGCTTAAAAAATGCTGATTCTATTTTTGTGAGTGTATGGAGCTTAAACAGCATCAATTTGATAAATATAAGAACCTCAGTGTGTCAGAAACATAGGGGGAACGGAATCCGACGGCAAAAAAACAGCTGTCGGAATCCGTTCCCCCACTCCCATTATGAGAGCTGTTGATGTAATGGCTTAAAAAATGCTGATTCTATTTTTGTGAGTGTATGGAGCTTAAACAGCATCAATTTGATAAATATAAGAACCTCAGTGTGTCAGAAATATGGGGGGAACAGAATCCGACGGCAAAAAGAAAAACAGTTGTCAGAATCCGTTCCCCCACTCCCATTATGAGAGGTGTTGATGTAATGGCTTAAAAAATGCTGATTCTATTTTTGTGAGTGTATGGAGCTTAAACAGCATCAATTTGATAAATATAAGAACCTCAGTGTGTCAAAAACATAGGGGGAACGGAATCCGACGGCAAAAAGAAAAACAGTTGTCAGAATCCGTTCCCCCACTCCCATTATGAGAGGTGTTGATGTAATGGCTTAAAAAATGCTGATTCTATTTTGTGTGTGGATGGAGCTTAACTTGCAACAGTTTAAAGAATATATTTTTTGCCTTTTATTATGATAGGAAAGTATAGTATCAAGAAAGTTCGATGACACGGGACTTGAACTCGGGTCGCCCCAAAGCTAAAAAAAAATATTGTCAGGGGACTGACCACTAGGCTATTAAGGCTAGCAAAATGCTACAATTTAATAAATATTAGAACCTTATTGTGTAAGAAACATAGGGGGAACGGAATCCGACGGCAAAAAAACAGCTGTCGGAATCCGTTCCCCCACTCCCATTATGAGAGGTGTTGATGTAATGGCTTAAAAAATGCTGATTCTATTTTTGTGAGTGTATGGAGCTTAAACAGCATCAATTTGATAAATATAAGAACCTCAGTGTGTCAGAAATATGGGGGGAACAGAATCCGACGGCAAAAAGAAAAACAGTTGTCAGAATCTGTTCCCCCACTCCCATTATGAGAGGTGTTGATGTAATGGCTTAAAAAATGCTGATTCTATTTTGTGTGTGGATGGAGCTTAACTTGCAACAGTTTAAAGAATATATTTTTTGCCTTTTATTATGATAGGAAAGTATAGTATCAAGAAAGTTCGATGACCCGGGACTTGAACTCGGGTCGCCCCAAAGCTAAAAAGAAATATTGTCAGGGGACTGACCACTAGGCTATTGAGACTAGCAAAATGTAACAATTTAATAAATATTAGAACCTTATTGTGTAAGAAACATAGGGGGAACGGAATCCGACGGCAAAAAACAGCCGTCGGAATCCGTTCCCCCACTCCCATTATGAGAGGTGTTGATGTAATGGCTTAAAAAATGCTGATTCTATTTTTGTGAGTGTATGGAGCTTAAACAGCATCAATTTGATAAATATAAGAACCTCAGTGTGTCAGAAATATGGGGGGAACAGAATCCGACGGCAAAAAGAAAAACAGTTGTCAGAATCCGTTCCCCCACTCCCATTATGAGAGGTGTTGATGTAATGGCTTAAAAAATGCTGATTCTATTTTTTGTGTGGATGGAGCTTAACTTGCAACAGTTTAAAGAATATATTTTTTGCCTTTTATTATGATAGGAAAGTATAGTATCAAGAAAGTTCGATGACCCGGGACTTGAACTCGGGTCGCCCCAAAGCTAAAAAAAAATATTGTCAGGGGACTGACCACTAGGCTATTGAGGCTAGGTAAATGCTACAATTTAATAAATATTAGAACCTTATTGTGTAAGAAACATAGGGGGAACGGAATCCGACGGCAAAAAAACAGCCGTCGGAATCCGTTCCCCCACTCCCATTATGAGAGGTGTTGATGTAATGGCTTAAAAAATGCTGATTCTATTTTTATGAGTGTATGGAGCTTAAACAGCATCAATTTGATAAATATAAGAACCTCAGTGTGTCAGAAATATGGGGGGAACAGAATCCGACGGCAAAAAGAAAAACAGTTGTCAGAATCCGTTCCCCCACTCCCATTATGAGAGGTGTTGATGTAATGGCTTAAAAAATGCTGATTCTATTTTGTGTGTGGATGGAGCTTAACTTGCAACAGTTTAAAGAATATATTTTTTGCCTTTTATTATGATAGGAAAGTATAGTATCAAGAAAGTTCGATGACCCGGGACTTGAACTCGGGTCGCCCCAAAGCTAAAAAAAAATTGTCAGGGGACTGACCACTAGGCTATTGAGGCTAGCTAAATGCTACAATTTAATAAATATTAGAACCTTATTGTGTAAGAAACATAGGGGGAACGGAATCTGACGGCAAAAAAACAGCTGTCGGAATCCGTTCCCCCACTCCCATTATGAGAGGTGTTGATGTAATGGCTTAAAAAATGCTGATTCTATTTTTGTGAGTGTATGGAGCTTAAACAGCATCAATTTGATAAATATAAGAACCTCAGTGTGTCAGAAATATGGGGGGAACAGAATCCGACGGCAAAAAGAAAAACAGTTGTCAGAATCCGTTCCCCCACTCCCATTATGTGAGGTGTTGATGTAATGGCTTAAAAAAATGCTGATTCTATTTTGTGTGTGGATGGAGCTTAACTTGCAACAGTTTAAAGAATATATTTTTTGCCTTTTATTATGATAGGAAAGTATAGTATCAAGAAAGTTCGATGACCCGGGACTTGAACTCGGGTCGCCCCAAAGCTAAAAAAAAATATTGTCAGGGGACTGACCACTAGGCTATTGAGGCTAGAAAAATGCTACAATTTAATAAATATTAGAACCTTATTGTGTAAGAAACATAGGGGGAACGGAATCCGACGGCAAAAAAACAGCTGTCGGAATCCGTTCCCCCACTCCCATTATGAGAGCTGTTGATGTAATGGCTTAAAAAATGCTGATTCTATTTTTATGAGTTTATGGAGCTTAAACAGAATCAATTTGATAAATATAAGAACCTCAGTGTGTCAGAAATATGGGGGGAACAGAATCCGACGGCAAAAAGAAAAACAGTTGTCAGAATCCGTTCCCCCACTCCCATTATGAGAGGTGTTCATGTAATGGCTTAAAAAATGCTGATTCTATTTTGTGTGTGGATGGAGCTTAACTTGCAACAGTTTAAAGAATATATTTTTTGCCTTTTATTATGATAGGAAAGTATAGTATCAAGAAAGTTCGATGACCCGGGACTTGAACTCGGGTCGCCCCAAAGCTAAAAATAAATATTGTCGGGGACTGACCACTAGGCTATTGAGGCTAGCAAAATGTTATAATTTAATAAATATTAGAACCTTATTGTGTAAGAAACATAGGGGTAACGGAATCCGACGGCAAAAAAACAGCTGTCGGAATCCGTTCCCCCACTCCCATTATGAGAGGTGATGATGTAATGGCTTAAAAAATGCTGATTCTATTTTTTGTGTGGATGGAGCTTAACTTGCCACAGTTTAAAGAATATATTTTTTGCCTTTTATTATGATAGGAAAGTATAGTATCAAGAAAGTTCGATGAACCGGGACTTGAACTCGGGTCGCCCCAAAGCTAAAAAAAAATTGTCAGGGGACTGACCACTAGGCTATTGAGGCTAGCTAAATGCTACAATTTAATAAATATTAGAACCTTATTGTGTAAGAAACATAGGGGGAACGGAATCCGACGGCAAAAAAACAGCTGTCGGAATCCGTTCCCCCACTCCCATTATGAGAGGTGTTGATGTAATGGCTTAAAAAATGCTGATTCTATTTTTATGAGTGTATGGAGCTTAAACAGAATCAATTTGATAAATATAAGAACCTCAGTGTGTCAGAAATATGGGGGGAACAGAATCCGACGGCAAAAAGAAAAACAGTTGTCAGAATCCGTTCCCCCACTCCCATTATGAGAGGTGTTGATGTAATGGCTTAAAAAATGCTGATTCTATTTTGTGTGTGGATGGAGCTTAACTTGCAACAGTTTAAAGAATATATTTTTTGCCTTTTATTATGATAGGAAAGTATAGTATCAAGAAAGTTCGATGACCCGGGACTTGAACTCGGGTTGCCCCAAAGCTAAAAAAAAGTATTGTCAGGGGACTGACCACTAGGCTATTGAGGCTAGCAAAATGCAACAATTTAATAAATATTAGAACCTTATTGTGTAAGAAACATAGGGGGAACAGAATCCGACGGCAAAAAAACAGCCGTCGGAATCCGTTCCCCCACTCCCATTATGAGAGGTGTTGATGTAATGGCTTAAAAAATGCTGATTCTATTTTGTGTGTGGATGGAGCTTAACTTGCAACAGTTTAAAGAATATATTTTTTGCCTTTTATTATGATAGGAAAGTATAGTATCAAGAAAGTTCGATGACCCGGGACTTGAACTCGGGTCGCCCCAAAGCTAAAAAAAAATATTGTCAGGGGACTGACCACTAGGCTATTGAGGCTAGAAAAATGCTACAATTTAATAAATATTAGAACCTTATTGTGTAAGAAACATAGGGGGAACGGAATCCGACGGCAAAAAAACAGCTGTCGGAATCCGTTCCCCCACTCCCATTATGAGAGCTGTTGATGTAATGGCTTAAAAAATGCTGATTCTATTTTTATGAGTTTATGGAGCTTAAACAGAATCAATTTGATAAATATAAGAACCTCAGTGTGTCAGAAATATGGGGGGAACAGAATCCGACGGCAAAAAGAAAAACAGTTGTCAGAATCCGTTCCCCCACTCCCATTATGAGAGGTGTTGATGTAATGGCTTAAAAAATGCTGATTCTATTTTGTGTGTGGATGGAGCTTAACTTGCAACAGTTTAAAGAATATATTTTTTGCCTTTTATTATGATAGGAAAGTATAGTATCAAGAAAGTTCGATGACCCGGGACTTGAACTCGGGTCGCCCCAAAGCTAAAAATAAATATTGTCGGGGACTGACCACTAGGCTATTGAGGCTAGCAAAATGTTATAATTTAATAAATATTAGAACCTTATTGTGTAAGAAACATAGGGGTAACGGAATCCGACGGCAAAAAAACAGCTGTCGGAATCCGTTCCCCCACTCCCATTATGAGAGGTGATGATGTAATGGCTTAAAAAATGCTGATTCTATTTTTTGTGTGGATGGAGCTTAACTTGCCACAGTTTAAAGAATATATTTTTTGCCTTTTATTATGATAGGAAAGTATAGTATCAAGAAAGTTCGATGAACCGGGACTTGAACTCGGGTCGCCCCAAAGCTAAAAAAAAATTGTCAGGGGACTGACCACTAGGCTATTGAGGCTAGCTAAATGCTACAATTTAATAAATATTAGAACCTTATTGTGTAAGAAACATAGGGGGAACGGAATCCGACGGCAAAAAAACAGCTGTCGGAATCCGTTCCCCCACTCCCATTATGAGAGGTGTTGATGTAATGGCTTAAAAAATGCTGATTCTATTTTTATGAGTGTATGGAGCTTAAACAGAATCAATTTGATAAATATAAGAACCTCAGTGTGTCAGAAATATGGGGGGAACAGAATCCGACGGCAAAAAGAAAAACAGTTGTCAGAATCCGTTCCCCCACTCCCATTATGAGAGGTGTTGATGTAATGGCTTAAAAAATGCTGATTCTATTTTGTGTGTGGATGGAGCTTAACTTGCAACAGTTTAAAGAATATATTTTTTGCCTTTTATTATGATAGGAAAGTATAGTATCAAGAAAGTTCGATGACCCGGGACTTGAACTCGGGTCGCCCCAATATTGTCAGGGGACTGACCACTAGGCTATTGAGGCTAGCTAAATGCTACAATTTAATAAATATTAGAACCTTATTGTGTAAGAAACATAGGGGGAACGGAATCCGACGGCAAAAAAACAGCCGTCGGAATCCGTTCCCCCACTCCCATTATGAGAGGTGTTGATGTAATGGCTTAAAAAATGCTGATTCTATTTTTGTGAGTGTATGGAGCTTAAACAGCATCAATTTGATAAATATAAGAACCTCAGTGTGTCAGAAATATGGGGGGAACAGAATCCGACGGCAAAAAGAAAAACAGTTGTCAGAATCCGTTCCCCCACTCCCATTATGAGAGGTGTTGATGTAATGGCTTAAAAAATGCTGATTCTATTTTTGTGAGTGTATGGAGCTTAAACAGCATCAATTTGATAAATATAAGAACCTCAGTGTGTCAGAAATATGGGGGGAACAGAATCCGACGGCAAAAAGAAAAACAGTTGTCAGAATCTGTTCCCCCACTCCCATTATGAGAGGTGTTGATGTAATGGCTTAAAAAATGCTGATTCTATTTTGTGTGTGGATGGAGCTTAACTTGCAACAGTTTAAAGAATATATTTTTTGCCTTTTATTATGATAGGAAAGTATAGTATCAAGAAAGTTCGATGACCCGGGAATTGAACTCGGGTCGCCCCAAAGCTAAAAATAAATATTGTCGGGGACTGACCACTAGGCTATTGAGGCTAGCAAAATGCTACAATTTAATAAATATTAGAACCTTATTGTGTAAGAAACATAGGGGGAACGGAATCCGACGGCAAAAAAACAGCTGTCGGAATCCGTTCCCCCACTCCCATTATGAGAGGTGATGATGTAATGGCTTAAAAAATGCTGATTCTATTTTTTGTGTGGATGGAGCTTAACTTGCCACAGTTTAAAGAATTTTTTTTTTGCCTTTTATTATGATAGGAAAGTATAGTATCAAGAAAGTTCGATGACCCGGGACTTGAACTCGGGTCGCCCCAAAGCTAAAAAGAAATATTGTCAGGAGACTGACCACTAGGCTATTGAGGCTAGCAAAATGCAACAATTTAATAAATATTAGAACCTTATTGTGTAAGAAACATAGGGGGAACGGAATCCGACGGCAAAAAACAGCCGTCGGAATCCGTTCCCCCACTCCCATTATGAGAGGTGTTGATGTAATGGCTTAAAAAATGCTGATTCTATTTTTGTGAGTGTATGGAGCTTAAACAGCATCAATTTGATAAATATAAGAACCTCAGTGTGTCAGAAATATGGGGGGAACAGAATCCGACGGCAAAAAGAAAAACAGTTGTCAGAATCCGTTCCCCCACTCCCATTATGAGAGGTAATGATGTAATGGCTTAAAAAAATGCTGATTCTATTTTTTGTGTGGATGGAGCTTAACTTGCCACAGTTTAAAGAATTTTTTTTTTGCCTTTTATTATGATAGGAAAGTATAGTATCAAGAAAGTTCGATGACCCGGGACTTGAACTCGGGTCGCCCCAAAGCTAAAAAGAAATATTGTCAGGGGACTGACCACTAGGCTATTGAGGCTAGGAAAATGTTACAATTTAATAAATATTAGAACCTTATTGTGTAAGAAACATAGGGGGAACGGAATCCGACGGCAAAAAAACAGCTGTCGGAATCCGTTCCCCCACTCCCATTATGAGAGGTGTTGATGTAACGGCTTAAAAAATGCTGATTCTATTTTGTGTGTGGATGGAGCTCAACTTGCACCAGTTTAAAGAATATATTTTTTGCCTTTTATTATGATAGGGAAGTATAGTATCAAGAAAGTTCGATGACCCGGGACTTGAACTCGGGTCGCCCCAAAGCTAAAAAAAAATATTGTCAGGGGACTGACCACTAGGCTATTGAGGCTAGCAAAATGTTACAATTGAATAAATATTAGAACCTTATTGTGTAAGAAACATAGGGGGAACGGAATCCGACGGCAAAAAACCAGCCGTCGGAATCCGTTCCCCCACTCCCATTATGAGAGATGTTGATGTAATGGCTTAAAAAATGCTGATTCTATTTTTGTGAGTGTATGGAGCTTAAACAGCATCAATTTGATAAATATAAGAACCTCAGTGTGTCAGAAACATAGGGGGAACGGAATCCGACGGCAAAAAAACAGCTGTCGGAATCCGTTCCCCCACTCCCATTATGAGAGGTGTTGACGTAATGGCTTAAAAAATGCTGATTCTATTTTGTGTGTGGATGGAGCTTAACTTGCAACAGTTTAAAGAATATATTTTTTGCCTTTTATTATGATAGGAAAGTATAGTATCAAGAAAGTTCGATGACCCGGGACTTGAACTCGGGTCGCCCCAAAGCTAAAAAGAAATATTGTCAGGGGACTGACCACTAGGCTATTGAGACTAGCAAAATGTAACAATTTAATAAATATTAGAACCTTATTGTGTAAGAAACATAGGGGGAACGTAATCCGACGGCAAAAAACAGCCGTCGGAATCCGTTCCCCCACTCCCATTATGAGAGGTGTTGATGTAATGGCTTAAAAAATGCTGATTCTATTTTTGTGAGTGTATGGAGCTTAAACAGCATCAATTTGATAAATATAAGAACCTCAGTGTGTCAGAAATATGGGGGGAACAGAATCCGACGGCAAAAAGAAAAACAGTTGTCAGAATCCGTTCCCCCACTCCCATTATGAGAGGTGTTGATGTAATGGCTTAAAAAATGCTGATTCTATTTTTTGTGTGGATGGAGCTTAACTTGCAACAGTTTAAAGAATATATTTTTTGCCTTTTATTATGATAGGAAAGTATAGTATCAAGAAAGTTCGATGACCCGGGACTTGAACTCGGGTCGCCCCAAAGCTAAAAAAAAATATTGTCAGGGGACTGACCACTAGGCTATTGAGGCTAGGTAAATGCTACAATTTAATAAATATTAGAACCTTATTGTGTAAGAAACATAGGGGGAACGGAATCCGACGGCAAAAAAACAGCCGTCGGAATCCGTTCCCCCACTCCCATTATGAGAGGTGTTGATGTAATGGCTTAAAAAATGCTGATTCTATTTTTATGAGTGTATGGAGCTTAAACAGCATCAATTTGATAAATATAAGAACCTCAGTGTGTCAGAAATATGGGGGGAACAGAATCCGACGGCAAAAAGAAAAACAGTTGTCAGAATCCGTTCCCCCACTCCCATTATGAGAGGTGTTGATGTAATGGCTTAAAAAATGCTGATTCTATTTTGTGTGTGGATGGAGCTTAACTTGCAACAGTTTAAAGAATATATTTTTTGCCTTTTATTATGATAGGAAAGTATAGTATCAAGAAAGTTCGATGACCCGGGACTTGAACTCGGGTCGCCCCAAAGCTAAAAAAAAATTGTCAGGGGACTGACCACTAGGCTATTGAGGCTAGCTAAATGCTACAATTTAATAAATATTAGAACCTTATTGTGTAAGAAACATAGGGGGAACGGAATCCGACGGCAAAAAAACAGCCGTCGGAATCCGTTCCCCCACTCCCATTATGAGAGCTGTTGATGTAATGGCTTAAAAAATGCTGATTCTATTTTGTGTGTGGATGGAGCTTAACTTGCAACAGTTTAAAGAATATATTTTTTGCCTTTTATTATGATAGGAAAGTATAGTATCAAGAAAGTTCGATGACCCGGGACTTGAACTCGGGTCGCCCCAAAGCTAAAAAGAAATATTGTCAGGGGACTGACCACTAGGCTATTGAGGCTAGCAAAATGCAACAATTTAATTAATATTAGAACCTTATTGTGTAAGAAACATAGGGGGAACGGAATCCGACGGCAAAAAAACAGCTGTCGGAATCCGTTCCCCCACTCCCATTATGAGAGGTGTTGATGTAATGGCTTAAAAAATGCTGATTCTATTTTTGTGAGTGTATGGAGCTTAAACAGCATCAATTTGATAAATATAAGAACCTCAGTGTGTCAGAAATATGGGGGGAACAGAATCCGACGGCAAAAAGAAAAACAGTTGTCAGAATCCGTTCCCCCACTCCCATTATGTGAGGTGTTGATGTAATGGCTTAAAAAAATGCTGATTCTATTTTGTGTGTGGATGGAGCTTAACTTGCCACAGTTTAAAGAATATATTTTTTGCCTTTTATTATGATAGGAAAGTATAGTATCAAGAAAGTTCGATGACCCGGGACTTGAACTCGGGTCGCCCTAAAGCTAAAAAAAAATTGTCAGGGGACTGACCACTAGGCTATTGAGGCTAGCTAAATGCTACAATTTAATAAATATTAGAACCTTATTGTGTAAGAAACATAGGGGGAACGGAATCCGACGGCAAAAAAAAAGCTGTCGGAATCCGTTCCCCCACTCCCATTATGAGAGGTGTTGATGTAATGGCTTAAAAAATGCTGATTCTATTTTGTGTGTGGATGGAGCTTAACTTGCAACAGTTTAAAGAATATATTTTTTGCCTTTTATTATGATAGGAAAGTATAGTATCAAGAAAGTTCGATGACCCGGGACTTGAACTCGGGTCGCCCCAAAGCTAAAAAAAAATATTGTCAGGGGACTGACCACTAGGCTATTGAGGCTAGAAAAATGCTACAATTTAATAAATATTAGAACCTTATTGTGTAAGAAACATAGGGGGAACGGAATCCGACGGCAAAAAAACAGCTGTCGGAATCCGTTCCCCCACTCCCATTATGAGAGCTGTTGATGTAATGGCTTAAAAAATGCTGATTCTATTTTTATGAGTTTATGGAGCTTAAACAGAATCAATTTGATAAATATAAGAACCTCAGTGTGTCAGAAATATGGGGGGAACAGAATCCGACGGCAAAAAGAAAAACAGTTGTCAGAATCCGTTCCCCCACTCCCATTATGAGAGGTGTTCATGTAATGGCTTAAAAAATGCTGATTCTATTTTGTGTGTGGATGGAGCTTAACTTGCAACAGTTTAAAGAATATATTTTTTGCCTTTTATTATGATAGGAAAGTATAGTATCAAGAAAGTTCGATGACCCGGGACTTGAACTCGGGTCGCCCCAAAGCTAAAAAAAAATTGTCAGGGGACTGACCACTAGGCTATTGAGGCTAGCTAAATGCTACAATTTAATAAATATTAGAACCTTATTGTGTAAGAAACATAGGGGGAACGGAATCCGACGGCAAAAAAACAGCTGTCGGAATCCGTTCCCCCACTCCCATTATGAGAGGTGTTGATGTAATGGCTTAAAAAATGCTGATTCTATTTTTATGAGTGTATGGAGCTTAAACAGAATCAATTTGATAAATATAAGAACCTCAGTGTGTCAGAAATATGGGGGGAACAGAATCCGACGGCAAAAAGAAAAACAGTTGTCAGAATCCGTTCCCCCACTCCCATTATGAGAGGTGTTGATGTAATGGCTTAAAAAATGCTGATTCTATTTTGTGTGTGGATGGAGCTTAACTTGCAACAGTTTAAAGAATATATTTTTTGCCTTTTATTATGATAGGAAAGTATAGTATCAAGAAAGTTCGATGACCCGGGACTTGAACTCGGGTTGCCCCAAAGCTAAAAAAAAGTATTGTCAGGGGACTGACCACTAGGCTATTGAGGCTAGCAAAATGCAACAATTTAATAAATATTAGAACCTTATTGTGTAAGAAACATAGGGGGAACAGAATCCGACGGCAAAAAAACAGCCGTCGGAATCCGTTCCCCCACTCCCATTATGAGAGGTGTTGATGTAATGGCTTAAAAAATGCTGATTCTATTTTGTGTGTGGATGGAGCTTAACTTGCAACAGTTTAAAGAATATATTTTTTGCCTTTTATTATGATAGGAAAGTATAGTATCAAGAAAGTTCGATGACCCGGGACTTGAACTCGGGTCGCCCCAAAGCTAAAAAAAAATATTGTCAGGGGACTGACCACTAGGCTATTGAGGCTAGAAAAATGCTACAATTTAATAAATATTAGAACCTTATTGTGTAAGAAACATAGGGGGAACGGAATCCGACGGCAAAAAAACAGCTGTCGGAATCCGTTCCCCCACTCCCATTATGAGAGCTGTTGATGTAATGGCTTAAAAAATGCTGATTCTATTTTTATGAGTTTATGGAGCTTAAACAGAATCAATTTGATAAATATAAGAACCTCAGTGTGTCAGAAATATGGGGGGAACAGAATCCGACGGCAAAAAGAAAAACAGTTGTCAGAATCCGTTCCCCCACTCCCATTATGAGAGGTGTTCATGTAATGGCTTAAAAAATGCTGATTCTATTTTGTGTGTGGATGGAGCTTAACTTGCAACAGTTTAAAGAATATATTTTTTGCCTTTTATTATGATAGGAAAGTATAGTATCAAGAAAGTTCGATGACCCGGGACTTGAACTCGGGTCGCCCCAAAGCTAAAAATAAATATTGTCGGGGACTGACCACTAGGCTATTGAGGCTAGCAAAATGTTATAATTTAATAAATATTAGAACCTTATTGTGTAAGAAACATAGGGGGAACGGAATCCGACGGCAAAAAAACAGCTGTCGGAATCCGTTCCCCCACTCCCATTATGAGAGGTGTTGATGTAATGGCTTAAAAAATGCTGATTCTATTTTTATGAGTGTATGGAGCTTAAACAGAATCAATTTGATAAATATAAGAACCTCAGTGTGTCAGAAATATGGGGGGAACAGAATCCGACGGCAAAAAGAAAAACAGTTGTCAGAATCCGTTCCCCCACTCCCATTATGAGAGGTGTTGATGTAATGGCTTAAAAAATGCTGATTCTATTTTGTGTGTGGATGGAGCTTAACTTGCAACAGTTTAAAGAATATATTTTTTGCCTTTTATTATGATAGGAAAGTATAGTATCAAGAAAGTTCGATGACCCGGGACTTGAACTCGGGTTGCCCCAAAGCTAAAAAAAAGTATTGTCAGGGGACTGACCACTAGGCTATTGAGGCTAGCAAAATGCAACAATTTAATAAATATTAGAACCTTATTGTGTAAGAAACATAGGGGGAACAGAATCCGACGGCAAAAAAACAGCCGTCGGAATCCGTTCCCCCACTCCCATTAGATTAGATTAGATTAGATTCAACTTTATTGTCATTACACAAGTACAGGTACAAGGCAACGAAATGCAGTTTAGGTCTAACCAGAAGTGCAATAGCAGCAAGTGCAGGATATACAGTGGTTCATAAGTGCAGAACATGGATATGTACTGAATAAATATAGAGTTGAATACTATTATAAACAAAAATTTACAGATAGATTGTCCTATGAATATAATATACAGATAACTATTACTGTGAACAGAATTTACAGCTAGATATGTACTGAATATAATAATATACAGATGGCTATTACTATAAACAGAATGTTTACAGATAGATATGTACTGAATATAATATACAGATGGCTGTTACTATAAACAGAATTTTACAGATAGATATGTACTATGAATATATATACAGATGGCTATTACTATAAACAGAATGTTTACAGATAGATATGTACTATGAATATATATACAGATGGCTATTACTATAAACAGAATGTTTACAGATAGATATGTACTGAATATAATATACAGATGGCTGTTACTATAAACATAATTTTACAGATAGATATGTACTATGAATATATATACAGATGGCTGTTACTATAAACAGAATGTGAGCATAATATACAGATGGATATTACTATAAACAGAATTTTACAAATAGATATATGTATAAGTTAGGCTAATGAGCAGTATAACAATGGATTTAAAGTAGTGCAAATAAAGTTTGGACAGAAGCTATCCGAGTGAGTGCAGTGGAAAGTAATTGCATATTACAGTTAAGGTACGATATTGCAATGTATATATAACAGTCGGTACTGTAAATAAACAGTCGGCAGTGCAAATGAGCATATTCCAGTCAAGGTAGTAGTGCAAGATGCATATGTAAACAGTTGTTACTGTAATAACAGTCAGCAGTGCAAATGAACATTATAGTATTGCAAATAACAAAATGGAGGCAGGTGTGAGGAGGGAGAGGAGAGTCAATCAGTATATGAGGGGAGTGGGATCAATGAGAGGTGTTGATGTATATGAGAGGTGATATGATGACAATTTGATATGAATATGACAATTTGATATGAGAGGTGTTGATGTAATGGCTTAAAAAATGCTGATTCTATTTTGTGTGTGGATGGAGCTTAACTTGCAACAGTTTAAAGAATATATTTTTTGCCTTTTATTATGATAGGAAAGTATAGTATCAAGAAAGTTCGATGACCCGGGACTTGAACTCGGGTCGCCCCAAAGCTAAAAAAAAATATTGTCAGGGGACTGACCACTAGGCTATTGAGGCTAGAAAAATGCTACAATTTAATAAATATTAGAACCTTATTGTGTAAGAAACATAGGGGGAACGGAATCCGACGGCAAAAAAACAGCTGTCGGAATCCGTTCCCCCACTCCCATTATGAGAGCTGTTGATGTAATGGCTTAAAAAATGCTGATTCTATTTTTATGAGTTTATGGAGCTTAAACAGAATCAATTTGATAAATATAAGAACCTCAGTGTGTCAGAAATATGGGGGGAACAGAATCCGACGGCAAAAAGAAAAACAGTTGTCAGAATCCGTTCCCCCACTCCCATTATGAGAGGTGTTCATGTAATGGCTTAAAAAATGCTGATTCTATTTTGTGTGTGGATGGAGCTTAACTTGCAACAGTTTAAAGAATATATTTTTTGCCTTTTATTATGATAGGAAAGTATAGTATCAAGAAAGTTCGATGACCCGGGACTTGAACTCGGGTCGCCCCAATATTGTCAGGGGACTGACCACTAGGCTATTGAGGCTAGCTAAATGCTACAATTTAATAAATATTAGAACCTTATTGTGTAAGAAACATAGGGGGAACGGAATCCGACGGCAAAAAAACAGCCGTCGGAATCCGTTCCCCCACTCCCATTATGAGAGGTGTTGATGTAATGGCTTAAAAAATGCTGATTCTATTTTTGTGAGTGTATGGAGCTTAAACAGCATCAATTTGATAAATATAAGAACCTCAGTGTGTCAGAAATATGGGGGGAACAGAATCCGACGGCAAAAAGAAAAACAGTTGTCAGAATCTGTTCCCCCACTCCCATTATGAGAGGTGTTGATGTAATGGCTTAAAAAATGCTGATTCTATTTTGTGTGTGGATGGAGCTTAACTTGCAACAGTTTAAAGAATATATTTTTTGCCTTTTATTATGATAGGAAAGTATAGTATCAAGAAAGTTCGATGACCCGGGACTTGAACTCGGGTCGCCCCAAAGCTAAAAAGAAATATTGTCAGGGGACTGACCACTAGGCTATTGAGGCTAGCAAAATGCTGCAATTTAATAAATATTAGAACCTTATTGTGTAAGAAACATAGGGGGAACGGAATCCGACGGCAAAAAAACAGCTGTCGGAATCCGTTCCCCCACTCCCATTATGAGAGCTGTTGATGTAATGGCTTAAAAAATGCTGATTCTATTTTTATGAGTGTATGGAGCTTAAACAGAATCAATTTGATAAATATAAGAACCTCAGTGTGTCAGAAATATGGGGGGAACAGAATCCGACGGCAAAAAGAAAAACAGTTGTCAGAATCCGTTCCCCCACTCCCATTATGAGAGGTGTTCATGTAATGGCTTAAAAAATGCTGATTCTATTTTGTGTGTGGATGGAGCTTAACTTGCAACAGTTTAAAGAATATATTTTTTGCCTTTTATTATGATAGGAAAGTATAGTATCAAGAAAGTTCGATGACCCGGGACTTGAACTCGGGTCGCCCCAAAGCTAAAAAGAAATATTGTCAGGGGACTGACCACTAGGCTATTGAGGCTAGCAAAATGCTGCAATTTAATAAATATTAGAACCTTATTGTGTAAGAAACATAGGGGGAACAGAATCCGACGGCAAAAAAACAGCTGTCGGAATCCGTTCCCCCACTCCCATTATGAGAGATGTTGATGTAATGGCTTAAAAAATGCTGATTCTATTTTTGTGAGTGTATGGAGCTTAAACAGCATCAATTTGATAAATATAAGAACCTCAGTGTGTCAGAAACATAGGGGGAACGGAATCCGACGGCAAAAAAACAGCTGTCGGAATCCGTTCCCCCACTCCCATTATGAGAGGTGTTGACGTAATGGCTTAAAAAATGCTGATTCTATTTTGTGTGTGGATGGAGCTTAACTTGCAACAGTTTAAAGAATATATTTTTTGCCTTTTATTATGATAGGAAAGTATAGTATCAAGAAAGTTCGATGACCCGGGACTTGAACTCGGGTCGCCCCAAAGCTAAAAAGAAATATTGTCAGGGGACTGACCACTAGGCTATTGAGACTAGCAAAATGTAACAATTTAATAAATATTAGAACCTTATTGTGTAAGAAACATAGGGGGAACGGAATCCGACGGCAAAAAACAGCCGTCGGAATCCGTTCCCCCACTCCCATTATGAGAGGTGTTGATGTAATGGCTTAAAAAATGCTGATTCTATTTTTGTGAGTGTATGGAGCTTAAACAGCATCAATTTGATAAATATAAGAACCTCAGTGTGTCAGAAATATGGGGGGAACAGAATCCGACGGCAAAAAGAAAAACAGTTGTCAGAATCCGTTCCCCCACTCCCATTATGAGAGGTGTTGATGTAATGGCTTAAAAAATGCTGATTCTATTTTTTGTGTGGATGGAGCTTAACTTGCAACAGTTTAAAGAATATATTTTTTGCCTTTTATTATGATAGGAAAGTATAGTATCAAGAAAGTTCGATGACCCGGGACTTGAACTCGGGTCGCCCCAAAGCTAAAAAAAAATATTGTCAGGGGACTGACCACTAGGCTATTGAGGCTAGGTAAATGCTACAATTTAATAAATATTAGAACCTTATTGTGTAAGAAACATAGGGGGAACGGAATCCGACGGCAAAAAAACAGCCGTCGGAATCCGTTCCCCCACTCCCATTATGAGAGGTGTTGATGTAATGGCTTAAAAAATGCTGATTCTATTTTTATGAGTGTATGGAGCTTAAACAGCATCAATTTGATAAATATAAGAACCTCAGTGTGTCAGAAATATGGGGGGAACAGAATCCGACGGCAAAAAGAAAAACAGTTGTCAGAATCCGTTCCCCCACTCCCATTATGAGAGGTGTTGATGTAATGGCTTAAAAAAATGCTGATTCTATTTTGTGTGTGGATGGAGCTTAACTTGCAACAGTTTAAAGAATATATTTTTTGCCTTTTATTATGATAGGAAAGTATAGTATCAAGAAAGTTCGATGACCCGGGACTTGAACTCGGGTCGCCCCAAAGCTAAAAAAAAATTGTCAGGGGACTGACCACTAGGCTATTGAGGCTAGCTAAATGCTACAATTTAATAAATATTAGAACCTTATTGTGTAAGAAACAAAGGGGGAACGGAATCCGACGGCAAAAAAACAGCCGTCGGAATCCGTTCCCCCACTCCCATTATGAGAGCTGTTGATGTAATGGCTTAAAAAATGCTGATTCTATTTTGTGTGTGGATGGAGCTTAACTTGCAACAGTTTAAAGAATATATTTTTTGCCTTTTATTATGATAGGAAAGTATAGTATCAAGAAAGTTCGATGACCCGGGACTTGAACTCGGGTCGCCCCAAAGCTAAAAAGAAATATTGTCAGGGGACTGACCACTAGGCTATTGAGGCTAGCAAAATGCAACAATTTAATTAATATTAGAACCTTATTGTGTAAGAAACATAGGGGGAACGGAATCCGACGGCAAAAAAACAGCTGTCGGAATCCGTTCCCCCACTCCCATTATGAGAGGTGTTGATGTAATGGCTTAAAAAATGCTGATTCTATTTTTGTGAGTGTATGGAGCTTAAACAGCATCAATTTGATAAATATAAGAACCTCAGTGTGTCAGAAATATGGGGGGAACAGAATCCGACGGCAAAAAGAAAAACAGTTGTCAGAATCCGTTCCCCCACTCCCATTATGAGAGGTGTTCATGTAATGGCTTAAAAAATGCTGATTCTATTTTGTGTGTGGATGGAGCTTAACTTGCAACAGTTTAAAGAATATATTTTTTGCCTTTTATTATGATAGGAAAGTATAGTATCAAGAAAGTTCGATGACCCGGGACTTGAACTTGGGTCGCCCCAAAGCTAAAAAGAAATATTGTCAGGGGACTGACCACTAGGCTATTGAGGCTAGCAAAATGCAACAATTTAATTAATATTAGAACCTTATTGTGTAAGAAACATAGGGGGAACGGAATCCGACGGCAAAAAAACAGCTGTCGGAATCCGTTCCCCCACTCCCATTATGAGAGCTGTTGATGTAATGGCTTAAAAAATGCTGATTCTATTTTTATGAGTTTATGGAGCTTAAACAGAATCAATTTGATAAATATAAGAACCTCAGTGTGTCAGAAATATGGGGGGAACAGAATCCGACGGCAAAAAGAAAAACAGTTGTCAGAATCCGTTCCCCCACTCCCATTATGAGAGGTGTTCATGTAATGGCTTAAAAAATGCTGATTCTATTTTGTGTGTGGATGGAGCTTAACTTGCAACAGTTTAAAGAATATATTTTTTGCCTTTTATTATTATAGGAAAGTATAGTATCAAGAAAGTTCGATGACCCGGGACTTGAACTCGGGTCGCCCCAAAGCTAAAAATAAATATTGTCGGGGACTGACCACTAGGCTATTGAGGCTAGCAAAATGTTATAATTTAATAAATATTAGAACCTTATTGTGTAAGAAACATAGGGGTAACGGAATCCGACGGCAAAAAAACAGCTGTCGGAATCCGTTCCCCCACTCCCATTATGAGAGGTGATGATGTAATGGCTTAAAAAATGCTGATTCTATTTTTTGTGTGGATGGAGCTTAACTTGCCACAGTTTAAAGAATATATTTTTTGCCTTTTATTATGATAGGAAAGTATAGTATCAAGAAAGTTCGATGAACCGGGACTTGAACTCGGGTCGCCCCAAAGCTAAAAAAAAATTGTCAGGGGACTGACCACTAGGCTATTGAGGCTAGCTAAATGCTACAATTTAATAAATATTAGAACCTTATTGTGTAAGAAACATAGGGGGAACGGAATCCGACGGCAAAAAAACAGCTGTCGGAATCCGTTCCCCCACTCCCATTATGAGAGGTGTTGATGTAATGGCTTAAAAAATGCTGATTCTATTTTGTGTGTGGATGGAGCTTAACTTGCAACAGTTTAAAGAATATATTTTTTGCCTTTTATTATGATAGGAAAGTATAGTATCAAGAAAGTTCGATGACCCGGGACTTGAACTCGGGTCGCCCCAATATTGTCAGGAGACTGACCACTAGGCTATTGAGGCTAGCTAAATGCTACAATTTAATAAATATTAGAACCTTATTGTGTAAGAAACATAGGGGGAACGGAATCCGACGGCAAAAAAACAGCCGTCGGAATCCGTTCCCCCACTCCCATTATGAGAGGTGTTGATGTAATGGCTTAAAAAATGCTGATTCTATTTTTGTGAGTGTATGGAGCTTAAACAGCATCAATTTGATAAATATAAGAACCTCAGTGTGTCAGAAATATGGGGGGAACAGAATCCGACGGCAAAAAGAAAAACAGTTGTCAGAATCCGTTCCCCCACTCCCATTATGAGAGGTGTTGATGTAATGGCTTAAAAAATGCTGATTCTATTTTTGTGAGTGTATGGAGCTTAAACAGCATCAATTTGATAAATATAAGAACCTCAGTGTGTCAGAAATATGGGGGGAACAGAATCCGACGGCAAAAAGAAAAACAGTTGTCAGAATCTGTTCCCCCACTCCCATTATGAGAGGTGTTGATGTAATGGCTTAAAAAATGCTGATTCTATTTTGTGTGTGGATGGAGCTTAACTTGCAACAGTTTAAAGAATATATTTTTTGCCTTTTATTATGATAGGAAAGTATAGTATCAAGAAAGTTCGATGACCCGGGAATTGAACTCGGGTCGCCCCAAAGCTAAAAAAAAATATTGTCAGGGGACTGACCACTAGGCTATTGAGGCTAGCAAAATGCTGCAATTTAATAAATATTAGAACCTTATTGTGTAAGAAACATAGGGGGAACGGAATCCGACGGCAAAAAAACAGCTGTCGGAATCCGTTCCCCCACTCCCATTATGAGAGCTGTTGATGTAATGGCTTAAAAAATGCTGATTCTATTTTTATGAGTGTATGGAGCTTAAACAGAATCAATTTGATAAATATAAGAACCTCAGTGTGTCAGAAATATGGGGGGAACAGAATCCGACGGCAAAAAGAAAAACAGTTGTCAGAATCCGTTCCCCCACTCCCATTATGAGAGGTGTTCATGTAATGGCTTAAAAAATGCTGATTCTATTTTGTGTGTGGATGGAGCTTAACTTGCAACAGTTTAAAGAATATATTTTTTGCCTTTTATTATGATAGGAAAGTATAGTATCAAGAAAGTTCGATGACCCGGGACTTGAACTCGGGTCGCCCCAAAGCTAAAAAAAAATATTGTCAGGGGACTGACCACTAGGCTATTGAGGCTAGCAAAATGCTGCAATTTAATAAATATTAGAACCTTATTGTGTAAGAAACATAGGGGGAACAGAATCCGACGGCAAAAAAACAGCTGTCGGAATCCGTTCCCCCACTCCCATTATGAGAGCTGTTGATGTAATGGCTTAAAAAATGCTGATTCTATTTTTATGAGTGTATGGAGCTTAAACAGAATCAATTTGATAAATATAAGAACCTCAGTGTGTCAGAAATATGGGGGGAACAGAATCCGACGGCAAAAAGAAAAACAGTTGTCAGAATCCGTTCCCCCACTCCCATTATGAGAGGTGTTCATGTAATGGCTTAAAAAATGCTGATTCTATTTTGTGTGTGGATGGAGCTTAACTTGCAACAGTTTAAAGAATATATTTTTTGCCTTTTATTATGATAGGAAAGTATAGTATCAAGAAAGTTCGATGACCCGGGACTTGAACTCGGGTCGCCCCAAAGCTAAAAATAAATATTGTCGGGGACTGACCACTAGGCTATTGAGGCTAGCAAAATGCAACAATTTAATAAATATTAGAACCTTATTGTGTAAGAAACATAGGGGGAACGGAATCCGACGGCAAAAAACAGCCGTCGGAATCCGTTCCCCCACTCCCATTATGAGAGGTGTTGATGTAATGGCTTAAAAAATGCTGATTCTATTTTTGTGAGTGTATGGAGCTTAAACAGCATCAATTTGATAAATATAAGAACCTCAGTGTGTCAGAAATATGGGGGGAACAGAATCCGACGGCAAAAAGAAAAACAGTTGTCAGAATCCGTTCCCCCACTCCCATTATGAGAGGTAATGATGTAATGGCTTAAAAAAATGCTGATTCTATTTTTTGTGTGGATGGAGCTTAACTTGCCACAGTTTAAAGAATTTTTTTTTTGCCTTTTATTATGATAGGAAAGTATAGTATCAAGAAAGTTCGATGACCCGGGACTTGAACTCGGGTCGCCCCAAAGCTAAAAAGAAATATTGTCAGGGGACTGACCACTAGGCTATTGAGGCTAGGAAAATGTTACAATTTAATAAATATTAGAACCTTATTGTGTAAGAAACATAGGGGGAACGGAATCCGACGGCAAAAAAACAGCTGTCGGAATCCGTTCCCCCACTCCCATTATGAGAGGTGTTGATGTAACGGCTTAAAAAATGCTGATTCTATTTTGTGTGTGGATGGAGCTCAACTTGCACCAGTTTAAAGAATATATTTTTTGCCTTTTATTATGATAGGGAAGTATAGTATCAAGAAAGTTCGATGACCCGGGACTTGAACTCGGGTCGCCCCAAAGCTAAAAAAAAATATTGTCAGGGGACTGACCACTAGGCTATTGAGGCTAGCAAAATGTTACAATTGAATAAATATTAGAACCTTATTGTGTAAGAAACATAGGGGGAACGGAATCCGACGGCAAAAAACCAGCCGTCGGAATCCGTTCCCCCACTCCCATTATGAGAGATGTTGATGTAATGGCTTAAAAAATGCTGATTCTATTTTTGTGAGTGTATGGAGCTTAAACAGCATCAATTTGATAAATATAAGAACCTCAGTGTGTCAGAAACATAGGGGGAACGGAATCCGACGGCAAAAAAACAGCTGTCGGAATCCGTTCCCCCACTCCCATTATGAGAGGTGTTGACGTAATGGCTTAAAAAATGCTGATTCTATTTTGTGTGTGGATGGAGCTTAACTTGCAACAGTTTAAAGAATATATTTTTTGCCTTTTATTATGATAGGAAAGTATAGTATCAAGAAAGTTCGATGACCCGGGACTTGAACTCGGGTCGCCCCAAAGCTAAAAAGAAATATTGTCAGGGGACTGACCACTAGGCTATTGAGACTAGCAAAATGTAACAATTTAATAAATATTAGAACCTTATTGTGTAAGAAACATAGGGGGAACGGAATCCGACGGCAAAAAACAGCCGTCGGAATCCGTTCCCCCACTCCCATTATGAGAGGTGTTGATGTAATGGCTTAAAAAATGCTGATTCTATTTTTGTGAGTGTATGGAGCTTAAACAGCATCAATTTGATAAATATAAGAACCTCAGTGTGTCAGAAATATGGGGGGAACAGAATCCGACGGCAAAAAGAAAAACAGTTGTCAGAATCCGTTCCCCCACTCCCATTATGAGAGGTGTTGATGTAATGGCTTAAAAAATGCTGATTCTATTTTTTGTGTGGATGGAGCTTAACTTGCAACAGTTTAAAGAATATATTTTTTGCCTTTTATTATGATAGGAAAGTATAGTATCAAGAAAGTTCGATGACCCGGGACTTGAACTCGGGTCGCCCCAAAGCTAAAAAAAAATATTGTCAGGGGACTGACCACTAGGCTATTGAGGCTAGGTAAATGCTACAATTTAATAAATATTAGAACCTTATTGTGTAAGAAACATAGGGGGAACGGAATCCGACGGCAAAAAAACAGCCGTCGGAATCCGTTCCCCCACTCCCATTATGAGAGGTGTTGATGTAATGGCTTAAAAAATGCTGATTCTATTTTTATGAGTGTATGGAGCTTAAACAGCATCAATTTGATAAATATAAGAACCTCAGTGTGTCAGAAATATGGGGGGAACAGAATCCGACGGCAAAAAGAAAAACAGTTGTCAGAATCCGTTCCCCCACTCCCATTATGAGAGGTGTTGATGTAATGGCTTAAAAAATGCTGATTCTATTTTGTGTGTGGATGGAGCTTAACTTGCAACAGTTTAAAGAATATATTTTTTGCCTTTTATTATGATAGGAAAGTATAGTATCAAGAAAGTTCGATGACCCGGGACTTGAACTCGGGTCGCCCCAAAGCTAAAAAAAAATTGTCAGGGGACTGACCACTAGGCTATTGAGGCTAGCTAAATGCTACAATTTAATAAATATTAGAACCTTATTGTGTAAGAAACAAAGGGGGAACGGAATCCGACGGCAAAAAAACAGCCGTCGGAATCCGTTCCCCCACTCCCATTATGAGAGCTGTTGATGTAATGGCTTAAAAAATGCTGATTCTATTTTGTGTGTGGATGGAGCTTAACTTGCAACAGTTTAAAGAATATATTTTTTGCCTTTTATTATGATAGGAAAGTATAGTATCAAGAAAGTTCGATGACCCGGGACTTGAACTCGGGTCGCCCCAAAGCTAAAAAGAAATATTGTCAGGGGACTGACCACTAGGCTATTGAGGCTAGCAAAATGCAACAATTTAATTAATATTAGAACCTTATTGTGTAAGAAACATAGGGGGAACGGAATCCGACGGCAAAAAAACAGCTGTCGGAATCCGTTCCCCCACTCCCATTATGAGAGGTGTTGATGTAATGGCTTAAAAAATGCTGATTCTATTTTTGTGAGTGTATGGAGCTTAAACAGCATCAATTTGATAAATATAAGAACCTCAGTGTGTCAGAAATATGGGGGGAACAGAATCCGACGGCAAAAAGAAAAACAGTTGTCAGAATCCGTTCCCCCACTCCCATTATGAGAGGTGTTCATGTAATGGCTTAAAAAATGCTGATTCTATTTTGTGTGTGGATGGAGCTTAACTTGCAACAGTTTAAAGAATATATTTTTTGCCTTTTATTATGATAGGAAAGTATAGTATCAAGAAAGTTCGATGACCCGGGACTTGAACTCGGGTCGCCCCAAAGCTAAAAAGAAATATTGTCAGGGGACTGACCACTAGGCTATTGAGGCTAGCAAAATGCAACAATTTAATTAATATTAGAACCTTATTGTGTAAGAAACATAGGGGGAACGGAATCCGACGGCAAAAAAACAGCTGTCGGAATCCGTTCCCCCACTCCCATTATGAGAGCTGTTGATGTAATGGCTTAAAAAATGCTGATTCTATTTTTATGAGTTTATGGAGCTTAAACAGAATCAATTTGATAAATATAAGAACCTCAGTGTGTCAGAAATATGGGGGGAACAGAATCCGACGGCAAAAAGAAAAACAGTTGTCAGAATCCGTTCCCCCACTCCCATTATGAGAGATGTTCATGTAATGGCTTAAAAAATGCTGATTCTATTTTGTGTGTGGATGGAGCTTAACTTGCAACAGTTTAAAGAATATATTTTTTGCCTTTTATTATGATAGGAAAGTATAGTATCAAGAAAGTTCGATGACCCGGGACTTGAACTCGGGTCGCCCCAAAGCTAAAAATAAATATTGTCGGGGACTGACCACTAGGCTATTGAGGCTAGCAAAATGTTATAATTTAATAAATATTAGAACCTTATTGTGTAAGAAACATAGGGGTAACGGAATCCGACGGCAAAAAAACAGCTGTCGGAATCCGTTCCCCCACTCCCATTATGAGAGGTGTTGATGTAATGGCTTAAAAAATGCTGATTCTATTTTTATGAGTGTATGGAGCTTAAACAGAATCAATTTGATAAATATAAGAACCTCAGTGTGTCAGAAATATGGGGGGAACAGAATCCGACGGCAAAAAGAAAAACAGTTGTCAGAATCCGTTCCCCCACTCCCATTATGAGAGGTGTTGATGTAATGGCTTAAAAAATGCTGATTCTATTTTGTGTGTGGATGGAGCTTAACTTGCAACAGTTTAAAGAATATATTTTTTGCCTTTTATTATGATAGGAAAGTATAGTATCAAGAAAGTTCGATGACCCGGGACTTGAACTCGGGTCGCCCCAATATTGTCAGGGGACTGACCACTAGGCTATTGAGGCTAGCTAAATGCTACAATTTAATAAATATTAGAACCTTATTGTGTAAGAAACATAGGGGGAACGGAATCCGACGGCATAAAAACAGCCGTCGGAATCCGTTCCCCCACTCCCATTATGAGAGGTGTTGATGTAATGGCTTAAAAAATGCTGATTCTATTTTTGTGAGTGTATGGAGCTTAAACAGCATCAATTTGATAAATATAAGAACCTCAGTGTGTCAGAAATATGGGGGGAACAGAATCCGACGGCAAAAAGAAAAACAGTTGTCAGAATCCGTTCCCCCACTCCCATTATGAGAGGTGTTGATGTAATGGCTTAAAAAATGCTGATTCTATTTTTGTGAGTGTATGGAGCTTAAACAGCATCAATTTGATAAATATAAGAACCTCAGTGTGTCAGAAATATGGGGGGAACAGAATCCGACGGCAAAAAGAAAAACAGTTGTCAGAATCTGTTCCCCCACTCCCATTATGAGAGGTGTTGATGTAATGGCTTAAAAAATGCTGATTCTATTTTGTGTGTGGATGGAGCTTAACTTGCAACAGTTTAAAGAATATATTTTTTGCCTTTTATTATGATAGGAAAGTATAGTATCAAGAAAGTTCGATGACCCGGGAATTGAACTCGGGTCGCCCCAAAGCTAAAAAAAAATATTGTCAGGGGACTGACCACTAGGCTATTGAGGCTAGCAAAATGCTGCAATTTAATAAATATTAGAACCTTATTGTGTAAGAAACATAGGGGGAACGGAATCCGACGGCAAAAAAACAGCTGTCGGAATCCGTTCCCCCACTCCCATTATGAGAGCTGTTGATGTAATGGCTTAAAAAATGCTGATTCTATTTTTATGAGTGTATGGAGCTTAAACAGAATCAATTTGATAAATATAAGAACCTCAGTGTGTCAGAAATATGGGGGGAACAGAATCCGACGGCAAAAAGAAAAACAGTTGTCAGAATCCGTTCCCCCACTCCCATTATGAGAGGTGTTCATGTAATGGCTTAAAAAATGCTGATTCTATTTTGTGTGTGGATGGAGCTTAACTTGCAACAGTTTAAAGAATATATTTTTTGCCTTTTATTATGATAGGAAAGTATAGTATCAAGAAAGTTCGATGACCCGGGAATTGAACTCGGGTCGCCCCAAAGCTAAAAAAAAATATTGTCAGGGGACTGACCACTAGGCTATTGAGGCTAGCAAAATGCTGCAATTTAATAAATATTAGAACCTTATTGTGTAAGAAACATAGGGGGAACAGAATCCGACGGCAAAAAAACAGCTGTCGGAATCCGTTCCCCCACTCCCATTATGAGAGCTGTTGATGTAATGGCTTAAAAAATGCTGATTCTATTTTTATGAGTGTATGGAGCTTAAACAGAATCAATTTGATAAATATAAGAACCTCAGTGTGTCAGAAATATGGGGGGAACAGAATCCGACGGCAAAAAGAAAAACAGTTGTCAGAATCCGTTCCCCCACTCCCATTATGAGAGGTGTTCATGTAATGGCTTAAAAAATGCTGATTCTATTTTGTGTGTGGATGGAGCTTAACTTGCAACAGTTTAAAGAATATATTTTTTGCCTTTTATTATGATAGGAAAGTATAGTATCAAGAAAGTTCGATGACCCGGGACTTGAACTCGGGTCGCCCCAAAGCTAAAAATAAATATTGTCGGGGACTGACCACTAGGCTATTGAGGCTAGCAAAATGCTACAATTTAATAAATATTAGAACCTTATTGTGTAAGAAACATAGGGGGAACGGAATCCGACGGCAAAAAAACAGCTGTCGGAATCCGTTCCCCCACTCCCATTATGAGAGGTGATGATGTAATGGCTTAAAAAATGCTGATTCTATTTTTTGTGTGGATGGAGCTTAACTTGCCACAGTTTAAAGAATTTTTTTTTTGCCTTTTATTATGATAGGAAAGTATAGTATCAAGAAAGTTCGATGACCCGGGACTTGAACTCGGGTCGCCCCAAAGCTAAAAAGAAATATTGTCAGGAGACTGACCACTAGGCTATTGAGGCTAGCAAAATGCAACAATTTAATAAATATTAGAACCTTATTGTGTAAGAAACATAGGGGGAACGGAATCCGACGGCAAAAAACAGCCGTCGGAATCCGTTCCCCCACTCCCATTATGAGAGGTGTTGATGTAATGGCTTAAAAAATGCTGATTCTATTTTTGTGAGTGTATGGAGCTTAAACAGCATCAATTTGATAAATATAAGAACCTCAGTGTGTCAGAAATATGGGGGGAACAGAATCCGACGGCAAAAAGAAAAACAGTTGTCAGAATCCGTTCCCCCACTCCCATTATGAGAGGTAATGATGTAATGGCTTAAAAAAATGCTGATTCTATTTTTTGTGTGGATGGAGCTTAACTTGCCACAGTTTAAAGAATTTTTTTTTTGCCTTTTATTATGATAGGAAAGTATAGTATCAAGAAAGTTCGATGACCCGGGACTTGAACTCGGGTCGCCCCAAAGCTAAAAAGAAATATTGTCAGGGGACTGACCACTAGGCTATTGAGGCTAGGAAAATGTTACAATTTAATAAATATTAGAACCTTATTGTGTAAGAAACATAGGGGGAACGGAATCCGACGGCAAAAAAACAGCTGTCGGAATCCGTTCCCCCACTCCCATTATGAGAGGTGTTGATGTAACGGCTTAAAAAATGCTGATTCTATTTTGTGTGTGGATGGAGCTCAACTTGCACCAGTTTAAAGAATATATTTTTTGCCTTTTATTATGATAGGGAAGTATAGTATCAAGAAAGTTCGATGACCCGGGACTTGAACTCGGGTCGCCCCAAAGCTAAAAAAAAATATTGTCAGGGGACTGACCACTAGGCTATTGAGGCTAGCAAAATGTTACAATTGAATAAATATTAGAACCTTATTGTGTAAGAAACATAGGGGGAACGGAATCCGACGGCAAAAAACCAGCCGTCGGAATCCGTTCCCCCACTCCCATTATGAGAGATGTTGATGTAATGGCTTAAAAAATGCTGATTCTATTTTTGTGAGTGTATGGAGCTTAAACAGCATCAATTTGATAAATATAAGAACCTCAGTGTGTCAGAAACATAGGGGGAACGGAATCCGACGGCAAAAAAACAGCTGTCGGAATCCGTTCCCCCACTCCCATTATGAGAGGTGTTGACGTAATGGCTTAAAAAATGCTGATTCTATTTTGTGTGTGGATGGAGCTTAACTTGCAACAGTTTAAAGAATATATTTTTTGCCTTTTATTATGATAGGAAAGTATAGTATCAAGAAAGTTCGATGACCCGGGACTTGAACTCGGGTCGCCCCAAAGCTAAAAAGAAATATTGTCAGGGGACTGACCACTAGGCTATTGAGACTAGCAAAATGTAACAATTTAATAAATATTAGAACCTTATTGTGTAAGAAACATAGGGGGAACGGAATCCGACGGCAAAAAACAGCCGTCGGAATCCGTTCCCCCACTCCCATTATGAGAGGTGTTGATGTAATGGCTTAAAAAATGCTGATTCTATTTTTGTGAGTGTATGGAGCTTAAACAGCATCAATTTGATAAATATAAGAACCTCAGTGTGTCAGAAATATGGGGGGAACAGAATCCGACGGCAAAAAGAAAAACAGTTGTCAGAATCCGTTCCCCCACTCCCATTATGAGAGGTGTTGATGTAATGGCTTAAAAAATGCTGATTCTATTTTTTGTGTGGATGGAGCTTAACTTGCAACAGTTTAAAGAATATATTTTTTGCCTTTTATTATGATAGGAAAGTATAGTATCAAGAAAGTTCGATGACCCGGGACTTGAACTCGGGTCGCCCCAAAGCTAAAAAAAAATATTGTCAGGGGACTGACCACTAGGCTATTGAGGCTAGGTAAATGCTACAATTTAATAAATATTAGAACCTTATTGTGTAAGAAACATAGGGGGAACGGAATCCGACGGCAAAAAAACAGCCGTCGGAATCCGTTCCCCCACTCCCATTATGAGAGGTGTTGATGTAATGGCTTAAAAAATGCTGATTCTATTTTTATGAGTGTATGGAGCTTAAACAGCATCAATTTGATAAATATAAGAACCTCAGTGTGTCAGAAATATGGGGGGAACAGAATCCGACGGCAAAAAGAAAAACAGTTGTCAGAATCCGTTCCCCCACTCCCATTATGAGAGGTGTTGATGTAATGGCTTAAAAAATGCTGATTCTATTTTGTGTGTGGATGGAGCTTAACTTGCAACAGTTTAAAGAATATATTTTTTGCCTTTTATTATGATAGGAAAGTATAGTATCAAGAAAGTTCGATGACCCGGGACTTGAACTCGGGTCGCCCCAAAGCTAAAAAAAAATTGTCAGGGGACTGACCACTAGGCTATTGAGGCTAGCTAAATGCTACAATTTAATAAATATTAGAACCTTATTGTGTAAGAAACAAAGGGGGAACGGAATCCGACGGCAAAAAAACAGCCGTCGGAATCCGTTCCCCCACTCCCATTATGAGAGCTGTTGATGTAATGGCTTAAAAAATGCTGATTCTATTTTGTGTGTGGATGGAGCTTAACTTGCAACAGTTTAAAGAATATATTTTTTGCCTTTTATTATGATAGGAAAGTATAGTATCAAGAAAGTTCGATGACCCGGGACTTGAACTCGGGTCGCCCCAAAGCTAAAAAGAAATATTGTCAGGGGACTGACCACTAGGCTATTGAGGCTAGCAAAATGCAACAATTTAATTAATATTAGAACCTTATTGTGTAAGAAACATAGGGGGAACGGAATCCGACGGCAAAAAAACAGCTGTCGGAATCCGTTCCCCCACTCCCATTATGAGAGGTGTTGATGTAATGGCTTAAAAAATGCTGATTCTATTTTTGTGAGTGTATGGAGCTTAAACAGCATCAATTTGATAAATATAAGAACCTCAGTGTGTCAGAAATATGGGGGGAACAGAATCCGACGGCAAAAAGAAAAACAGTTGTCAGAATCCGTTCCCCCACTCCCATTATGAGAGGTGTTCATGTAATGGCTTAAAAAATGCTGATTCTATTTTGTGTGTGGATGGAGCTTAACTTGCAACAGTTTAAAGAATATATTTTTTGCCTTTTATTATGATAGGAAAGTATAGTATCAAGAAAGTTCGATGACCCGGGACTTGAACTCGGGTCGCCCCAAAGCTAAAAAGAAATATTGTCAGGGGACTGACCACTAGGCTATTGAGGCTAGCAAAATGCAACAATTTAATTAATATTAGAACCTTATTGTGTAAGAAACATAGGGGGAACGGAATCCGACGGCAAAAAAACAGCTGTCGGAATCCGTTCCCCCACTCCCATTATGAGAGCTGTTGATGTAATGGCTTAAAAAATGCTGATTCTATTTTTATGAGTTTATGGAGCTTAAACAGAATCAATTTGATAAATATAAGAACCTCAGTGTGTCAGAAATATGGGGGGAACAGAATCCGACGGCAAAAAGAAAAACAGTTGTCAGAATCCGTTCCCCCACTCCCATTATGAGAGATGTTCATGTAATGGCTTAAAAAATGCTGATTCTATTTTGTGTGTGGATGGAGCTTAACTTGCAACAGTTTAAAGAATATATTTTTTGCCTTTTATTATGATAGGAAAGTATAGTATCAAGAAAGTTCGATGACCCGGGACTTGAACTCGGGTCGCCCCAAAGCTAAAAATAAATATTGTCGGGGACTGACCACTAGGCTATTGAGGCTAGCAAAATGTTATAATTTAATAAATATTAGAACCTTATTGTGTAAGAAACATAGGGGTAACGGAATCCGACGGCAAAAAAACAGCTGTCGGAATCCGTTCCCCCACTCCCATTATGAGAGGTGTTGATGTAATGGCTTAAAAAATGCTGATTCTATTTTTATGAGTGTATGGAGCTTAAACAGAATCAATTTGATAAATATAAGAACCTCAGTGTGTCAGAAATATGGGGGGAACAGAATCCGACGGCAAAAAGAAAAACAGTTGTCAGAATCCGTTCCCCCACTCCCATTATGAGAGGTGTTGATGTAATGGCTTAAAAAATGCTGATTCTATTTTGTGTGTGGATGGAGCTTAACTTGCAACAGTTTAAAGAATATATTTTTTGCCTTTTATTATGATAGGAAAGTATAGTATCAAGAAAGTTCGATGACCCGGGACTTGAACTCGGGTCGCCCCAATATTGTCAGGGGACTGACCACTAGGCTATTGAGGCTAGCTAAATGCTACAATTTAATAAATATTAGAACCTTATTGTGTAAGAAACATAGGGGGAACGGAATCCGACGGCAAAAAAACAGCCGTCGGAATCCGTTCCCCCACTCCCATTATGAGAGGTGTTGATGTAATGGCTTAAAAAATGCTGATTCTATTTTTGTGAGTGTATGGAGCTTAAACAGCATCAATTTGATAAATATAAGAACCTCAGTGTGTCAGAAATATGGGGGGAACAGAATCCGACGGCAAAAAGAAAAACAGTTGTCAGAATCCGTTCCCCCACTCCCATTATGAGAGGTGTTGATGTAATGGCTTAAAAAATGCTGATTCTATTTTTGTGAGTGTATGGAGCTTAAACAGCATCAATTTGATAAATATAAGAACCTCAGTGTGTCAGAAATATGGGGGGAACAGAATCCGACGGCAAAAAGAAAAACAGTTGTCAGAATCTGTTCCCCCACTCCCATTATGAGAGGTGTTGATGTAATGGCTTAAAAAATGCTGATTCTATTTTGTGTGTGGATGGAGCTTAACTTGCAACAGTTTAAAGAATATATTTTTTGCCTTTTATTATGATAGGAAAGTATAGTATCAAGAAAGTTCGATGACCCGGGAATTGAACTCGGGTCGCCCCAAAGCTAAAAAAAAATATTGTCAGGGGACTGACCACTAGGCTATTGAGGCTAGCAAAATGCTGCAATTTAATAAATATTAGAACCTTATTGTGTAAGAAACATAGGGGGAACGGAATCCGACGGCAAAAAAACAGCTGTCGGAATCCGTTCCCCCACTCCCATTATGAGAGCTGTTGATGTAATGGCTTAAAAAATGCTGATTCTATTTTTATGAGTGTATGGAGCTTAAACAGAATCAATTTGATAAATATAAGAACCTCAGTGTGTCAGAAATATGGGGGGAACAGAATCCGACGGCAAAAAGAAAAACAGTTGTCAGAATCCGTTCCCCCACTCCCATTATGAGAGGTGTTCATGTAATGGCTTAAAAAATGCTGATTCTATTTTGTGTGTGGATGGAGCTTAACTTGCAACAGTTTAAAGAATATATTTTTTGCCTTTTATTATGATAGGAAAGTATAGTATCAAGAAAGTTCGATGACCCGGGACTTGAACTCGGGTCGCCCCAAAGCTAAAAATAAATATTGTCGGGGACTGACCACTAGGCTATTGAGGCTAGCAAAATGCTACAATTTAATAAATATTAGAACCTTATTGTGTAAGAAACATAGGGGGAACGGAATCCGACGGCAAAAAAACAGCTGTCGGAATCCGTTCCCCCACTCCCATTATGAGAGGTGATGATGTAATGGCTTAAAAAATGCTGATTCTATTTTTTGTGTGGATGGAGCTTAACTTGCCACAGTTTAAAGAATTTTTTTTTTGCCTTTTATTATGATAGGAAAGTATAGTATCAAGAAAGTTCGATGACCCGGGACTTGAACTCGGGTCGCCCCAAAGCTAAAAAGAAATATTGTCAGGAGACTGACCACTAGGCTATTGAGGCTAGCAAAATGCAACAATTTAATAAATATTAGAACCTTATTGTGTAAGAAACATAGGGGGAACGGAATCCGACGGCAAAAAACAGCCGTCGGAATCCGTTCCCCCACTCCCATTATGAGAGGTGTTGATGTAATGGCTTAAAAAATGCTGATTCTATTTTTGTGAGTGTATGGAGCTTAAACAGCATCAATTTGATAAATATAAGAACCTCAGTGTGTCAGAAATATGGGGGGAACAGAATCCGACGGCAAAAAGAAAAACAGTTGTCAGAATCCGTTCCCCCACTCCCATTATGAGAGGTAATGATGTAATGGCTTAAAAAAATGCTGATTCTATTTTTTGTGTGGATGGAGCTTAACTTGCCACAGTTTAAAGAATTTTTTTTTTGCCTTTTATTATGATAGGAAAGTATAGTATCAAGAAAGTTCGATGACCCGGGACTTGAACTCGGGTCGCCCCAAAGCTAAAAAGAAATATTGTCAGGGGACTGACCACTAGGCTATTGAGGCTAGGAAAATGTTACAATTTAATAAATATTAGAACCTTATTGTGTAAGAAACATAGGGGGAACGGAATCCGACGGCAAAAAAACAGCTGTCGGAATCCGTTCCCCCACTCCCATTATGAGAGGTGTTGATGTAACGGCTTAAAAAATGCTGATTCTATTTTGTGTGTGGATGGAGCTCAACTTGCACCAGTTTAAAGAATATATTTTTTGCCTTTTATTATGATAGGGAAGTATAGTATCAAGAAAGTTCGATGACCCGGGACTTGAACTCGGGTCGCCCCAAAGCTAAAAAAAAATATTGTCAGGGGACTGACCACTAGGCTATTGAGGCTAGCAAAATGTTACAATTGAATAAATATTAGAACCTTATTGTGTAAGAAACATAGGGGGAACGGAATCCGACGGCAAAAAACCAGCCGTCGGAATCCGTTCCCCCACTCCCATTATGAGAGATGTTGATGTAATGGCTTAAAAAATGCTGATTCTATTTTTGTGAGTGTATGGAGCTTAAACAGCATCAATTTGATAAATATAAGAACCTCAGTGTGTCAGAAACATAGGGGGAACGGAATCCGACGGCAAAAAAACAGCTGTCGGAATCCGTTCCCCCACTCCCATTATGAGAGGTGTTGACGTAATGGCTTAAAAAATGCTGATTCTATTTTGTGTGTGGATGGAGCTTAACTTGCAACAGTTTAAAGAATATATTTTTTGCCTTTTATTATGATAGGAAAGTATAGTATCAAGAAAGTTCGATGACCCGGGACTTGAACTCGGGTCGCCCCAAAGCTAAAAAGAAATATTGTCAGGGGACTGACCACTAGGCTATTGAGACTAGCAAAATGTAACAATTTAATAAATATTAGAACCTTATTGTGTAAGAAACATAGGGGGAACGGAATCCGACGGCAAAAAACAGCCGTCGGAATCCGTTCCCCCACTCCCATTATGAGAGGTGTTGATGTAATGGCTTAAAAAATGCTGATTCTATTTTTGTGAGTGTATGGAGCTTAAACAGCATCAATTTGATAAATATAAGAACCTCAGTGTGTCAGAAATATGGGGGGAACAGAATCCGACGGCAAAAAGAAAAACAGTTGTCAGAATCCGTTCCCCCACTCCCATTATGATAGGTGTTGATGTAATGGCTTAAAAAATGCTGATTCTATTTTTTGTGTGGATGGAGCTTAACTTGCAACAGTTTAAAGAATATATTTTTTGCCTTTTATTATGATAGGAAAGTATAGTATCAAGAAAGTTCGATGACCCGGGACTTGAACTCGGGTCGCCCCAAAGCTAAAAAAAAATATTGTCAGGGGACTGACCACTAGGCTATTGAGGCTAGGTAAATGCTACAATTTAATAAATATTAGAACCTTATTGTGTAAGAAACATAGGGGGAACGGAATCCGACGGCAAAAAAACAGCCGTCGGAATCCGTTCCCCCACTCCCATTATGAGAGGTGTTGATGTAATGGCTTAAAAAATGCTGATTCTATTTTTATGAGTGTATGGAGCTTAAACAGCATCAATTTGATAAATATAAGAACCTCAGTGTGTCAGAAATATGGGGGGAACAGAATCCGACGGCAAAAAGAAAAACAGTTGTCAGAATCCGTTCCCCCACTCCCATTATGAGAGGTGTTGATGTAATGGCTTAAAAAATGCTGATTCTATTTTGTGTGTGGATGGAGCTTAACTTGCAACAGTTTAAAGAATATATTTTTTGCCTTTTATTATGATAGGAAAGTATAGTATCAAGAAAGTTCGATGACCCGGGACTTGAACTCGGGTCGCCCCAAAGCTAAAAAAAAATTGTCAGGGGACTGACCACTAGGCTATTGAGGCTAGCTAAATGCTACAATTTAATAAATATTAGAACCTTATTGTGTAAGAAACATAGGGGGAACGGAATCCAACGGCAAAAAAACAGCCGTCGGAATCCGTTCCCCCACTCCCATTATGAGAGCTGTTGATGTAATGGCTTAAAAAATGCTGATTCTATTTTGTGTGTGGATGGAGCTTAACTTGCAACAGTTTAAAGAATATATTTTTTGCCTTTTATTATGATAGGAAAGTATAGTATCAAGAAAGTTCGATGACCCGGGACTTGAACTCGGGTCGCCCCAAAGCTAAAAAGAAATATTGTCAGGGGACTGACCACTAGGCTATTGAGGCTAGCAAAATGCAACAATTTAATTAATATTAGAACCTTATTGTGTAAGAAACATAGGGGGAACGGAATCCGACGGCAAAAAAACAGCTGTCGGAATCCGTTCCCCCACTCCCATTATGAGAGGTGTTGATGTAATGGCTTAAAAAATGCTGATTCTATTTTTGTGAGTGTATGGAGCTTAAACAGCATCAATTTGATAAATATAAGAACCTCAGTGTGTCAGAAATATGGGGGGAACAGAATCCGACGGCAAAAAGAAAAACAGTTGTCAGAATCCGTTCCCCCACTCCCATTATGAGAGGTGTTGATGTAATGGCTTAAAAAAATGCTGATTCTATTTTGTGTGTGGATGGAGCTTAACTTGCCACAGTTTAAAGAATATATTTTTTGCCTTTTATTATGATAGGAAAGTATAGTATCAAGAAAGTTCGATGACCCGGGACTTGAACTCGGGTCGCCCTAAAGCTAAAAAAAAATTTTCAGGGGACTGACCACTAGGCTATTGAGGCTAGCTAAATGCTACAATTTAATAAATATTAGAACCTTATTGTGTAAGAAACATAGGGGGAACGGAATCCGACGGCAAAAAAAAAGCTGTCGGAATCCGTTCCCCCACTCCCATTATGAGAGGTGTTGATGTAATGGCTTAAAAAATGCTGATTCTATTTTTGTGAGTGTATGGAGCTTAAACAGCATCAATTTGATAAATATAAGAACCTCAGTGTGTCAGAAATATGGGGGGAACAGAATCCGACGGCAAAAAGAAAAACAGTTGTCAGAATCTGTTCCCCCACTCCCATTATGAGAGGTGTTGATGTAATGGCTTAAAAAATGCTGATTCTATTTTGTGTGTGGATGGAGCTTAACTTGCAACAGTTTAAAGAATATATTTTTTGCCTTTTATTATGATAGGAAAGTATAGTATCAAGAAAGTTCGATGACCCGGGAATTGAACTCGGGTCGCCCCAAAGCTAAAAAGAAATATTGTCAGGGGACTGACCACTAGGCTATTGAGGCTAGCAAAATGCAACAATTTAATTAATATTAGAACCTTATTGTGTAAGAAACATAGGGGGAACGGAATCCGACGGCAAAAAAACAGCTGTCGGAATCCGTTCCCCCACTCCCATTATGAGAGGTGTTGATGTAATGGCTTAAAAAATGCTGATTCTATTTTTGTGAGTGTATGGAGCTTAAACAGCATCAATTTGATAAATATAAGAACCTCAGTGTGTCAGAAATATGGGGGGAACGGAATCCGACGGCAAAAAGAAAAACAGTTGTCAGAATCCGTTCCCCCACTCCCATTATGAGAGGTGTTGATGTAATGGCTTAAAAAAATGCTGATTCTATTTTGTGTGTGGATGGAGCTTAACTTGCCACAGTTTAAAGAATATATTTTTTGCCTTTTATTATGATAGGAAAGTATAGTATCAAGAAAGTTCGATGACCCGGGACTTGAACTCGGGTCGCCCTAAAGCTAAAAAAAAATTGTCAGGGGACTGACCACTAGGCTATTGAGGCTAGCTAAATGCTACAATTTAATAAATATTAGAACCTTATTGTGTAAGAAACATAGGGGGAACGGAATCCGACGGCAAAAAAAAAGCTGTCGGAATCCGTTCCCCCACTCCCATTATGAGAGGTGTTGATGTAATGGCTTAAAAAATGCTGATTCTATTTTTTGTGTGGATGGAGCTTAACTTGCAACAGTTTAAAGAATATATTTTTTGCCTTTTATTATGATAGGAAAGTATAGTATCAAGAAAGTTCGATGACCCGGGACTTGAACTCGGGTCGCCCCAAAGCTAAAAAAAAATTGTCAGGGGACTGACCACTAGGCTATTGAGGCTAGGTAAATGCTACAATTTAATAAATATTAGAACCTTATTGTGTAAGAAACATAGGGGGAACGGAATCCGACGGCAAAAAAACAGCTGTCGGAATCCGTTCCCCCACTCCCATTATGAGAGGTGTTGATGTAATGGCTTAAAAAATGCTGATTCTATTTTTGTGAGTGTATGGAGCTTAAACAGCATCAATTTGATAAATATAAGAACCTCAGTGTGTCAGAAATATGGGGGGAACAGAATCCGACGGCAAAAAGAAAAACAGTTGTCAGAATCTGTTCCCCCACTCCCATTATGAGAGGTGTTGATGTAATGGCTTAAAAAATGCTGATTCTATTTTGTGTGTGGATGGAGCTTAACTTGCAACAGTTTAAAGAATATATTTTTTGCCTTTTATTATGATAGGAAAGTATAGTATCAAGAAAGTTCGATGACCCGGGACTTGAACTCGGGTCGCCCCAAAGCTAAAAAAAAATATTGTCAGGGGACTGACCACTAGGCTATTGAGGCTAGCAAAATGTTACAATTTAATAAATATTAGAACCTTATTGTGTAAGAAACATAGGGGGAACGGAATCCGACGGCAAAAAAACAGCTGTCGGAATCCGTTCCCCCACTCCCATTATGAGAGCTGTTGATGTAATGGCTTAAAAAATGCTGATTCTATTTTTATGAGTTTATGGAGCTTAAACAGAATCAATTTGATAAATATAAGAACCTCAGTGTGTCAGAAATATGGGGGGAACAGAATCCGACGGCAAAAAGAAAAACAGTTGTCAGAATCCGTTCCCCCACTCCCATTATGAGAGGTGTTGATGTAATGGCTTAAAAAATGCTGATTCTATTTTGTGTGTGGATGGAGCTTAACTTGCAACAGTTTAAAGAATATATTTTTTGCCTTTTATTATGATAGGAAAGTATAGTATCAAGAAAGTTCGATGACCCGGGACTTGAACTCGGGTCGCCCCAATATTGTCAGGGGACTGACCACTAGGCTATTGAGGCTAGCTAAATGCTACAATTTAATAAATATAAGAACCTCAGTGTGTCAGAAATATGGGGGGAACAGAATCCGACGGCAAAAAGAAAAACAGTTGTCAGAATCCGTTCCCCCACTCCCATTATGAGAGGTGTTGATGTAATGGCTTAAAAAATGCTGATTCTATTTTTGTGAGTGTATGGAGCTTAAACAGCATCAATTTGATAAATATAAGAACCTCAGTGTGTCAGAAATATGGGGGGAACAGAATCCGACGGCAAAAAGAAAAACAGTTGTCAGAATCCGTTCCCCCACTCCCATTATGAGAGGTAATGATGTAATGGCTTAAAAAAATGCTGATTCTATTTTTTGTGTGGATGGAGCTTAACTTGCCACAGTTTAAAGAATTTTTTTTTTGCCTTTTATTATGATAGGAAAGTATAGTATCAAGAAAGTTCGATGACCCGGGACTTGAACTCGGGTCGCCCCAAAGCTAAAAAGAAATATTGTCAGGGGACTGACCACTAGGCTATTGAGGCTAGGAAAATGTTACAATTTAATAAATATTAGAACCTTATTGTGTAAGAAACATAGGGGGAACGGAATCCGACGGCAAAAAAACAGCTGTCGGAATCCGTTCCCCCACTCCCATTATGAGAGGTGTTGATGTAATGGCTTAAAAAATGCTGATTCTATTTTGTGTGTGGATGGAGCTCAACTTGCACCAGTTTAAAGAATATATTTTTTGCCTTTTATTATGATAGGGAAGTATAGTATCAAGAAAGTTCGATGACCCGGGACTTGAACTCGGGTCGCCCCAAAGCTAAAAAGAAATATTGTCGGGGACTGACCACTAGGCTATTGAGGCTAGCAAAATGCTACAATTTAATAAATATTAGAACCTTATTGTGTAAGAAACATAGGGGGAACGGAATCCGACGGCAAAAAAACAGCTGTCGGAATCCGTTCCCCCACTCCCATTATGAGAGGTGATGATGTAATGGCTTAAAAAATGCTGATTCTATTTTTTGTGTGGATGGAGCTTAACTTGCCACAGTTTAAAGAAATTTTTTTTTGCCTTTTATTATGATAGGAAAGTATAGTATCAAGAAAGTTCGATGACCCGGGACTTGAACTCGGGTCGCCCCAAAGCTAAAAAAAAATATTGTCAGGGGACTGACCACTAGGCTATTGAGGCTAGCAAAATGTTACAATTGAATAAATATTAGAACCTTATTGTGTAAGAAACATAGGGGGAACGGAATCCGACGGCAAAAAACCAGCCGTCGGAATCCGTTCCCCCACTCCCATTATGAGAGATGTTGATGTAATGGCTTAAAAAATGCTGATTCTATTTTTGTGAGTGTATGGAGCTTAAACAGCATCAATTTGATAAATATAAGAACCTCAGTGTGTCAGAAACATAGGGGGAACGGAATCCGACGGCAAAAAAACAGCTGTCGGAATCCGTTCCCCCACTCCCATTATGAGAGATGTTGATGTAATGGCTTAAAAAATGCTGATTCTATTTTTGTGAGTGTATGGAGCTTAAACAGCATCAATTTGATAAATATAAGAACCTCAGAGTGTCAGAAATATGGGGGGAACAGAATCCGACAGCAAAAAGAAAAACAGTTGTCAGAATCCGTTCCCCCACTCCCATTATAAGAGGTGTTGATGTAATGGCTTAAAAAATGCTGATTCTATTTTGTGTGTGGATGGAGCTTAACTTTCCACAGTTTAAAGAATATATTTTTTGCCTTTTATTATGATAGGAAAGTATAGTATCAAGAAAGTTCGATGACCCGGGACTTGAACTCGGGTCGCCCCAAAGCTAAAAAAAAATATTGTCAGGGGACTGACCACTAGGCTTTTGAGGCTAGCTAAATGCTACAATTTAATAAATATTAGAACCTTATTGTGTAAGAAACATAGGGGGAACGGAATCCGACGGCAAAAAAACAGCCGTCGGAATCCGTTCCCCCACTCCCATTATGAGAGGTGTTGATGTAATGGCTTAAAAAATGCTGATTCTATTTTTGTGAGTGTATGGAGCTTAAACAGCATCAATTTGATAAATATAAGAACCTCAGTGTGTCAGAAATATGGGGGGAACAGAATCCGACGGCAAAAAGAAAAACAGTTGTCAGAATCCGTTCCCCCACTCCCATTATGAGAGGTGTTGATGTAATGGCTTAAAAAATGCTGATTCTATTTTGTGTGTGGATGGAGCTTAACTTGCAACAGTTTAAAGAATATATTTTTTGCCTTTTATTATGATAGGAAAGTATAGTATCAAGAAAGTTCGATGACCCGGGACTTGAACTCGGGTCGCCCCAAAGCTAAAAAAAAATATTGTCAGGGGACTGACCACTAGGCTATTGAGGCTATGTAAATGCTACCATTTAATGAATATTATAACCTAATTGTGTAAGAAACATAGGGGGAACGGAATCTGACGGCAAAAAAACAGCTGTCGGAATCCGTTCCCCCACTCCCATTATGAGAGCTGTTGATGTAATGGCTTAAAAAATGCTGATTCTATTTTTGTGAGTGTATGGAGCTTAAACAGCATCAATTTGATAAATATAAGAACCTCAGTGTGTCAGAAACATAGGGGGAACGGAATCCGACGGCAAAAAGAAAAACAGTTGTCAGAATCCGTTCCCCCACTCCCATTATGAGAGGTGTTGATGTAATGGCTTGAAAAATGCTGATTCTATTTTGTGTGTGGATGGAGCTTAACTTGTAACAGTTTAAAGAATATATTTTTTGCCTTTTATTATGATAGGAAAGTATAGTATCAAGAAAGTTCGATGACCCGGGACTTGAACTCGGGTCGCCCCAAAGCTAAAAAAAAATTGTCAGGGGATTGACCACTAGGCTATTGAGGCTAGCTAAATGTTACAATTTAATAAATATTAGAACCTTATTGTGTAAGAAACATAGGGGGAACGGAATCCGACGGCAAAAAAACAGCTGTCGGAATCCGTTCCCCCACTCCCATTATGAGAGGTGTTGATGTAATGGCTTAAAAAATGCTGATTCTATTTTGTGTGTGGATGGAGCTTAACTTGCAACAGTTTAAAGAATATATTTTTTGCCTTTTATTATGATAGGAAAGTATAGTATCAAGAAAGTTCGATGACCCGGGACTTGAACTCGGGTCGCCCCAAAGCTAAAAAAAAATATTGTCAGGGGACTGACCACTAGGCTATTGAGGCTAGGTAAATGCTACAATTTAATGAATATTATAACCTAATTGTGTAAGAAACATAGGGGGAACGGAATCTGACGGCAAAAAAACAGCTGTCGGAATCCGTTCCCCCACTCCCATTATGAGAGCTGTTGATGTAATGGCTTAAAAAATGCTGATTCTATTTTTGTGAGTGTATGGAGCTTAAACAGCATCAATTTGATAAATATAAGAACCTCAGTGTGTCAGAAACATAGGGGGAACGGAATCCGACGGCAAAAAAACAGCTGTCGGAATCCGTTCCCCCACTCCCATTCAGAGAGGTGTTGATGTAATGGCTTAAAAAATGCTGATTCTATTTTTGTGAGTGTATGGAGCTTAAACAGCATCAATTTGATAAATATAAGAACCTCAGAGTGTCAGAAATATGGGGGGAACAGAATCCGACAGCAAAAAGAAAAACAGTTGTCAGAATCCGTTCCCCCACTCCCATTATGAGAGGTGTTGATGTAATGGCTTAAAAAATGCTGATTCTATTTTGTGTGTGGATGGAGCTTAACTTTCCACAGTTTAAAGAATATATTTTTTGCCTTTTATTATGATAGGAAAGTATAGTATCAAGAAAGTTCGATGACCCGGGACTTGAACTCGGGTCGCCCCAAAGCTAAAAAAAAATATTGTCAGGGGACTGACCACTAGGCTATTGAGGCTAGCTAAATGATACAATTTAATAAATATTAGAACCTTATTGTGTAAGAAACATAGGGGGAACGGAATCCGACGGCAAAAAAACAGCCGTCGGAATCCGTTCCCCCACTCCCATTATGAGAGGTGTTGATGTAATGGCTTAAAAAATGCTGATTCTATTTTTGTGAGTGTATGGAGCTTAAACAGCATCAATTTGATAAATATAAGAACCTCAGTGTGTCAGAAACATAGGGGGAACGGAATCCGACGGCAAAAAGAAAAACAGTTGTCAGAATCCGTTCCCCCACTCCCATTATGAGAGGTGTTGATGTAATGGCTTAAAAAATGCTGATTCTATTTTGTGTGTGGATGGAGCTTAACTTGTAACAGTTTAAAGAATATATTTTTTGCCTTTTATTATGATAGGAAAGTATAGTATCAAGAAAGTTCGATGACCTGGGACTTGAACTCGGGTCGCCCCAAAGCTAAAAAAAAATTGTCAGGGGACTGACCACTAGGCTATTGAGGCTAGCTAAATGCTACAATTTAATAAATATTAGAACCTTATTGTGTAAGAAACATAGGGGGAACGGAATCCGACGGCAATAAAACAGCTGTCGGAATCCGTTCCCCCACTCCCATTATGAGAGGTGTTGATGTAATGGCTTAAAAAATGCTGATTCTATTTTGTGTGTGGATGGAGCTTAACTTGCAACAGTTTAAAGAATATATTTTTTGCCTTTTATTATGATAGGAAAGTATAGTATCAAGAAAGTTCGATGACCCGGGACTTGAACTCGGGTCGCCCCAAAGCTAAAAAAAAATATTGTCAGGGGACTGACCACTAGGCTATTGAGGCTAGCAAAATGCTACAATTTAATAAATATTAGAACCTTATTGTGTAAGAAACATAGGGGGAACGGAATCCGACGGCAAAAAAAGAGCTGTCGGAATCCGTTCCCCCACTCCCATTATGAGAGGTGTTGATGTAATGGCTTAAAAAATGCTGATTCTATTTTTGTGAGTGTATGGAGCTTAAACAGAATCAATTTGATAAATATAAGAACCTCAGTGTGTCAGAAATATGGGGGGAACGGAATCCGACGGCAAAAAAACAGCTGTCGGAATCCGTTCCCCCACTCCCATTATGAGAGGTGTTGATGTAATGGCTTAAAAAATGCTGATTCTATTTTGTGTGTGGATGGAGCTTAACTTGCAACAGTTTAAAGAATATATTTTTTGCCTTTTATTATGATAGGAAAGTATAGTATTAAGAAAGTTCGATGACCCGGGACTTGAACTCGGGTCGCCCCAAAGCTAAAAAGAAATATTGTCAGGGGACTGACCACTAGGCTATTGAGGCTAGCAAAATGCTACAATTTAATAAATATTAGAACCTTATTGTGTAAGAAACATCGGGGGAATGGAATCCGACGGCAATAAAACAGCTGTCGGAATCCGTTCCCCCACTCCCATTATGAGAGGTGTTGATGTAATGGCTTAAAAAAATGCTGATTCTATTTTTGTGAGTGTATGGAGCTTAAACAGCATCAATTTGATAAATATAAGAACCTCAGTGTGTCAGAAACATAGGGGGAACGGAATCCGACGGCAAAAAAACAGCTGTCGGAATCAGTTCCCCCACTCCCATTATGAGAGGTGTTGATGTAATGGCTTAAAAAATGCTGATTCTATTTTGTGTGTGGATGGAGCTTAACTTTCCACAGTTTAAAGAATATATTTTTTGCCTTTTATTATGATAGGAAAGTATAGTATCAAGAAAGTTCGATGACCCGGGACTTGAACTCGGGTCGCCCCAAAGCTAAAAAAAAATATTGTCAGGGGACTGACCACTAGGCTATTGAGGCTAGCAAAATGCTACAATTTAATAAATATTAGAACCTTATTGTGTAAGAAACATAGGGGGAACGGAATCTGACGGCAAAAAAACAGCTGTCGGAATCCGTTCACCCACTCCCCCAAGGTTGTTTTCCCAAGGCTACATCAAGATACATCTTAGCCATAACTAACATATTGTTTAGATTTGTCTATTATATTTAATCATATTACACCCTTGAATGGAGACTCTCTGTCTCGGTCATACATTCAGTCACATTAACTTTTGTCCGGTCATATACAAGGACATACACATACATATATTAATAAGAATATGTATCAACACTACATTCATCTGATTATCATCATATTTCTAAGATTCTGTGAATATAAGAAAATTTAAACATATAGAACATATTACATTTCTTCCACAATACATACAAACAACAGAAACTGAAACAGTTCAATCACATCAGTGCAAATCCTGTGTGTCACGTGGATGAAGGACGAACCCAAGTGCAGACAGGATGCTTGACACAGTTTATTTATGGACAAAAAACAGGGAAAACAAAACCCACGAGGGGGCAAAACATGGACAGGACAAGGAGTGACTAAACTAGACTAAGACTTGACAGATTACTAGACGATAAACCAACAGCAAATACAGACTCAGAACTTTCTCTAGACAAGACTCTTGACAGAATACTCACAAGGTATATAATGAACCGGCACAGGACAGCAAACACAAGGGGATTAAATAGGGAGACTAATGATAACATAACAGGTGACACAGGTAAAGCAATAATGACAAAACGAGGATAACAAGGGGGCGGGGTTAAGTAACGAGACAACACAAGCACATGGCCCAAACAAAAGGCCATGTGCTTCCACACAAAACATGGGTCTGTCATGATCCTGCCTCAAGAATTAAAGAACGACAAGGACTAGATGGCAGAATCATGACAGTGTGTAAACTCGAGTACGTACCGATGGTTATTTCCTAACGCAGTGAAGGTCAGTGAGTCTAATTATGATGTGTTCTTGTTGTTCTTAACAATACCAGTTTAATAATAAACCAGATTTGATAATGTACATTGATTAGCGTTTAAAGATGCAGTAAAGATATTCACTCTGAGCTGATAAGAAGAGTTCAACACATGGCAGATCATAACCGAGTAGTTAGAATTATTCAAACATAATTCCGACATTAATATTTGGTCAAAAAAATCATTTGATTAAATTGTTTTCGATAATTTTACCTAATCACGTGATTATCAGCGTCTGACTGATACTAACGCACTTAATTATTTTTGTGCAATTAATAATGACACTGTGTGATATGTCATGTGTTGTTGTTCATCTGAGGTTGTATTTACCTCTTTTTAAAAGACCTGCAAAAGACTAGATGAGTTTTTATTATGTCCTGATACATAAAACCATAGAATTCAATAGAGTGTTCTTTCTTTTTCACATGACTGTATATAATAAATAAAGCTTACTTTATTAGTTAAACCTGAAGTACTAAAATAAAATAAAAAACTATATAGATATATATAGACTATATAAATCACTTATTTCAGGAAAAAATAAATAAAACCACCGTTACAATTAATCTTACAATCTTTCATTTGAAATTCTATATAAACCCATTTACACGACTCATTTTGAGAGCGAACAGACACTGATAACCAGAGACAATCCAGCCGTGAGTGAACATTACACATTAACTACCAGTGGGAGAAGTTTAGCTGTCATCCTTTATCTTGCTGACAAAACACTTAAAACATCCCGGAATAAAGGAGAGAGTATTAAAGGTCACTAATAACGAGCCGCCAGTCAGATCATCACACACACACTTATCTCATCACTTCCCTGAGCTCCGGTCCGCTACTCGATCACCCTGCAGTGTGAGGATGAGGCTGAAGCTGAAGCTCCCGAACCCGGGTCTGGATGAGCGGATCCCCTCTCACGCCGAGCTGGAGAAGCTGGAGCTGGAGGAGGCTGGAGAACGCCCGCAGTGGGACAACAAAACCCAGTACATGCTGACCTGTGTGGGCTTCTGTGTGGGACTGGGAAACGTCTGGAGGTTCCCGTATCTGTGCCAGAGCCACGGAGGAGGTGACACACACACACACACACACACACACACACACACACACACACACACACACACACACACACACACACACACACACACACACACATTTATCATTCAGACTGATTCTTCTTACCTGGAAACATAAAAAACGATGGTGAATTGTCTGGTATAATCACATGAACCAAAAATAGACTTCTTAAACCTCCTGGAAAAACTGCCTGTTAACTGTCACTTGGCGCGCTTTTCATTTCCCCATCGCATATGATTAGGTATCATTCCAAATCTTGTGAGTTTTGTTTTGAAATTGCATTTCCATGGAAATGGTACTTTAGAAGCTTTTGCAGCCCAATTTTTGTAATATCAACTTCAAAATTGGTGCACAACTTGGTCAGACATATGGCTTTGGTTTTCTAGCAAATTTTGTAAAATATATATTCTGAATAAAATAAAAAAGCGTTTAGTTCAGTACATTTGCCTTACACTGAACTTACACTTACAACTCACACTTTAAACTTTCATTTTTGGAAGTGCTTTCACTTAAGCAATTATCTTCTTTAAAAAGAGACCAACTTTAGCTCTGTATTCAAAAGCATTCATAAACTACATTGATTTAAGTTCAGATCTGAGGTGGCAGTGACAGTTAACAGGTTAAATATGGAAAATCTACAAACATTTAAAGAGATTAAAAAAGGAGTGTAAAGGGAAGTGAGAAATAAACTTCAGGGGACACTTATATACTTATATAAACATATTACATAAAAAGCCGCTCTATTACAAAAAATTTTGTCTGACCAACTAGCAATTAGTCTTTTCAGAAACTTTTCAGTCTCAAATTAGACAAATCTGGAATTTAATGTAAATGTATTACAAAACATTCAGTCTTACAGGAAATACTTGCAAGACTAGTTTAAGCAGTTCATGCAACTGGCCACATAAGAGTAATTTGTGTTAATGAGTAATAGAGTTAATGCACAGTGATTATTCCTATAGTCATTCAATAACCTGAGAAGATCCACCGAATAAACTTCAACTAAAACCACCGTCACAATTAATCAAACAACCTTAAACTTGAGGATTCTCACTTTGGATAAAAGTATTTACCAAATGCATGAATGTAAATTCTTTCGATAAGTTCAATCTTTAGAACACCTGATAATTGTAAAAATAAACATTTTCACAAAAATATTCATAAACCAACCACATTTTATATTAAGTTGCGGGTACATTTTTGAGCCGTCGGAAATACTGGAACTTATATTACGAATATGGTGTTTGCGGGTCAATTTGTCCCGCATATTTTATGGTTAAAATGTCAGCTGTGCAGAACCCCCAAAAATATTTTTTTAATGTATTTTGTCATGTCAGTTTCTCAACTACCATCAGTGTATTTGCATTTACATTTATACAATTGGAAAACACTTTTATCCGAATGATGGCACACATTTTTATTGTTAAAATGTTTTTTAAAATGTTAGTTACAGTGCTTGTGAAAAAAGTTAAGTTCAGTAGGCTATTTAACATAATGTGTTCTTGTGTTTATTTTTGTTTGTAATGTGTGAGAAGTGTTAATGTTGAGGATTTACTGTTTTTACTTGATTTTTTGTTGTTTGTCGTAATGTGACATATATTGAATCCAAATAGGATCGAGCCAATGCATATTGGCGTGCAATCATTTGCATCAGCTGTGCAGCCTCGCAGCGCGGTTATATAACGAGCAGCTGGTGCGATTGCACTTCAGTTTTTTGCTGAGGAGCCGAGACGGTGAGCTGGCTGCCCCGGCGGGTTGCAGCAGATGTGGCGACGGGACGTATGTCTCCGTTCCCCCCCTCAGGGAACGAGGGTTACCATACGTAACCCAGACATTCCCTATCGTCGTACGTCGTGGTGATCGACGAATAGGAATCCCTACCAAAGCGCCACAGCTGCTGCACCCCATCCAGCGCCCTGTTTAAGCCTCCACAACTTCTTGCCTGGAAGGACGATAGGAGAGGGCTTACACCGAGAGTATCTGTCACTGTTGTTCCGTGATAACCCATACAGTGAGATAATTGGATAACACTGGGAAAGCGTGCCCGATCTGAGGGAGGGGAATGCTGCGGGAGCCACATTCTTAAGGAGAGTTATGTGGGAATACACATATGGACTAACCCGAGGGTTGTACTGCATATGAATAGTGGGTGACTTAGCCCAAGGGAAAGACACAAGCTTCCGTTTAGGAGCAGCCGTGGAGAATATACACACATGGGATCCCCGTAGGATCAATCATATGGGACCCAGCCTAGACCCAGTTCTCAAGGATTCAGCGGATAAAGGCCTGGCACCGGACACTCCGCCATGTCCGGGCCGAGGGTGTTGGAGGACTCAACAGGTTTGACTCTGGAGCAATAAGGATGCACAGTAGGGTGCAGCAAGCCGACAGAGCCGGTACTCACAGTGCTTCTACCCGTTTAGGGTGAGAACACGGGAGGACACAGGCTCTACACGTAGGCTATAGTATCTAGCGAACATGTTAGGTGTCGCCCAGCCCGCAGCTCTACAGATATCTGTTAGCGAGGAGCCACGTGCCAGCGCCCAGGAGGATGCAACGCCTCTCGTGGAGTGTGCATGCAACCTGAGCGGGCAGGGCATGCCTTGAGCTTGGTAAGCCAAGGCGATGGCATCCACTATCCAGTGGGCCATCCTCTGCTTGGAGACAGCCTTTCCCTTCTGCTGGCCTCCGTAACAGAAAAAGAGCTGGTCTGAGGTCCTGACGCTTTGAGTTCTGTCCACGTACATACGCAGAGCGCGAACGGGACAGAGCAAAGCCAGGGCTGGGTCTGCCTCCTCCAGGGGCAGTGCTTGCAGGTTCACTACCTGATCTCTATAGGGAGTGGTAGGAACCTTGGGCACATAGCCAGGCCGGGGTCTCAGTACAACATGGTTGTCACCCGGCCTGACCTCCAGGCACGATTCGTCGACCGAAAATGCTTGCAGGTCCCCTACCCTCTTGATCGAGGCCAGTGCAATCAGCAGCAAAGTCTTCAAGGAGAGAAGCTTTAAGTCTGCTGACTGCAAAGGTTCAAAGGGAGCATCCTGAAGTGCTCGAAGCACCAGGGAAAGGTTCCAAGAGGGTATGGAGGGGGAACGAGGAGGATTTAATTGTCTCGCCCCCCCTTAGGGAACCTGATGACCAGGTCGTGCTTTTCAACTGTTTTGCCATCTATGTGGTCATGATATGCTGAAATAGCGGCAGCATGTACTTTGAGGTTGGAGGGAGACAGCCTTCGCTCCAACCCTTGCTACAAGAAGGAAAGCACTGACCCTATCGAACATCTTCGGGGGTCCTCTCTGCGAGGGTCCTCTCTGCGAAAGGAACACCATTCGACGAACAGGTTCCACTTCAAGGCATACGCACGTCTCGTAGACGGTGCTCGCGCAGAAGTGATGGTGTTAAGTACATCTGGGGGCAAGTCACCTAGCGTCCCATCCAGGGACCAGACATGGAGTTTCCAGAGGTCTGGACGCGGGTGCCATAAGGTGCCCCGTCTCTGAGTCAGAAGGTCCTTCCTCAGAGAAATGGGCCAGGGAGGGACTGTCACGAGAAGCATAAGTTCTGGGAACCAGGTCCGGGTGGGCCAATAGGGAGCCACCAGAAGGACCTACTCCTCATCCTCCCTGACTTTGCACAGTGTCTGTGCAAGTAGGCTCACTGGGGGAAACGCATATATGGCCCCCCGGGGCCAGCTGTGTGCCAGTGCGTCCGTGCCGAGTGTTCCCTCGGTCAGGGAGTAAAACAGCTGGCAGTGGGAGGTCTCTGAGGAGGCAAACAGGTCTAACGGAGCCTTCCCAAACTCTCTCCAAATCAGCTGAGCCACCTGGGGGTGGAAGCACAGCCCGTGATAGCTCGTCGGCCACACGGTTGAGCACACCGGGGACATACATGGCTCGAAGCGACCTCAGATGCTTCTGACTCCAGAAGAGGAGATGGCGGGCAAGTTGCGACATGCAAAGTGAGCGTAGACCACCTTGTCGGTTGACGTACGCAACGGTCGCAGTGTTGTCCGTACTCAGCTCCATACTGCTATGTTTTCAATGCACATCTGAGAAAGACCCGGGAAAGCATGGCTGTCAGTTCTGAATCTGATTCAGCATAAGCACACACACTATTACAGTGGGAACTCAGCATCACCCTCATTTCCAGAACGAAACAGGCCCTCTCTCCGATGCAGCAATCGACATCTGCCCTCAGCTGGAGCCCTGAATGAAATGCTAGGTTCCGCCAATTTTGAAGGACCAGCAATCCCATCCAGAAGCTGCACAACTTGTGATGCGCTAGAGAGGGAGGGGCCCTAGGGGGTTGGTTCCCCGAAGGAGAAGCCCTCAGCTCTCAGATCACCCAAGCCATTCTACTGAAGTAGACCTCTCCTGGTGGCCACCAGGGAGGACGCTACAACGGAGAATAGACAAGGAGACCGCACACCTAGAGAGCTGCAGCCCGGCAGCTCGACGGCACACGACATGCTGAGGAGCGAGAGACCCGTCGGGTTTTGCCCGGCAGAAGCTCTCGCCGATCTCCACGGTCTCCCAGAGTGTCGAGCAGACCTGTAGCTGTGCTTTTACACACAAGCAGCGGCTGGCAACAACAGAGGGGACTCAAGCTTTCCGGAGAAAGAAGAGTTGACCGGCGTGCCGACATGGTCATGTTCCCGGCATGCGAGACAGTGATCGTGGCCGTCAGTGAGGACAGGAAATAACCGCAACCAGAAACTCACGGGTGGAATGTCATCTTTAGAAAGACGCAACTCACACCCATGTAAGCTCTTTCAGGAAATACTCTCCTTGGTACTGAAGCATGCAGGGGAACGGTCGCAGCGGACACAGACAGGAAATATGCAACCTGTCGTACACTGTCTCTCTGCACGGCGGTCTTACCAACCGTAAGAACGGCTATTCAGCGCTCTTGTTTTGCTCAGTAACACAAAAACAAAAGAGAGAAAAAAAGAAAGTCGACCCCGCTGCTGCGCTGTATCGGCCGCACCAGGCACGAGAGATCATCTTGAAGAGCTTGCTCGTTGTTTGATCACTCAGTAGATTAAACAGCATCGAAACGCTCGGCTCCGAAGCAAAAAACTGAAGTGCAATCGCACCAGCTGCTCGTTAAATACCCGCGCTGCGAGGCTGCACAGCTGATGCAAATGATTGCACGGCAATATGCATTGGCTCGTTTAATTTCACTCGAAATAGAATGGCCTCTCTAGGAAGATTCCTATTCGTCGATCACCACTACGTACGTCGTAGTGACCGGACGATAGGGAACTGCAGCGCTTATTTTAATTCTAAGGTGAACTAATCCTTTAATTGTCTGATTAGCCGGCTGGATTAATAAGAGTTTTCCTTTGTTCCAGGAGCATTTATGATCCCGTTCCTGATCCTCCTGGTTCTGGAGGGAATCCCGCTTCTGCATCTGGAGTTTGCCATCGGACAGAGACTGAGGAAGGGCAGCGTTGGCGTCTGGAGATCCATCAACCCGGCTCTCACTGGAGTTGGTGAGAGTTAAACATAAGCAGAGCAATGCCTGATCACTGAATCCTGAATTATCCAGGAGTGTTTGCACTGTAGATGAGTTTCAAGTTTAGATCATATAGGCCTCTGCAGAGAATACAGTGTTTCTTTGATCTACTGCATCAAGTTGTGTGATATAGTTGTGTGTTTCCTCAGGTATCGCCTCCATGTTGGCTTCCTTCATAGTGGGCATGTACTACAACACCATCATGGCCTGGGTCATGTGGTACTTCTTCAACTCGCTGCAAGATCCACTGCCGTGGAGTCACTGTCCAGTTAACGCCAACAGAACAGGTACTTTTCTGCAGGAAATAAGGTTGTTATGATACCAGTTCACGATTTCACACTTACATACAATTTGAGGGGGTAAAGTTTAATGTGTATTTGGCGTGCTGTCCGGGGAGAGGGCTCCCCTGTATGTAAGTGTTTAGGGCTAGAAGCGTGGAGAAGGGGTGGTGGGGGGATGCTGCAAAACTGTCAATGGAATGAGGTGAGACTGCTGAGTATATATACACCTCTTACCATTGATTGCTGAGTGCTCTCCACTTGTGTTAATTATCTGAACGTGCTCCTCCCGAACTTTGTTTATAAAACATCATTTAAATTTCTCAATACCAGTTTTGATACCACAGCAAAAACTAATACTAGGCTAGTAAAAAGTTCACAAGTAATTACTGAAAACAAGTAAACAGTCATTCGGCTGCTGTCACTTTAAGAACTAATGCACGGATCCAATATACTGATACATATCCAATATTCCCAACTGTTGACCTTATCTCAAGACATAAACCAAGTGTGTTAATGTGAATACTCAGTTTGACATATTTTTTGTGCATTTGTCCGTTTATCCGTGCACAGAAAGCTGCCCCTCAGTTTGCGAATACTGAATATGAGTTTATTTTTTGAGGCATATTACACTTTTAATAACTCTTTTAACCCGTCTTTTATCGCTCTAATGTGTCAATAACTTATGCAGACTAAAATCTGCACGGATATATTTGCATACCGTGAGCGATATATGAACGACATAGAAAAAGTAAAATCGATTCACTCTTTATTCATCACCACGATATATCATCGCCACAATATATATACAGCGGGAAAAATAAGTATTGAACACGTCATCATTTTTCTCAGTAAATATATTTCCAAAGGTGCTATTGACATGAAATTTTCACCAGATATTGGTAACAACCCAAGTAAGCCATACATACAAAGAAACAAACAAAATTCAGAAATTTGAATTGTCTTCAATGTCTTGAGACAGCTCTTTGCTTTTACCCATCATGAGATGTGTCTTGTGTGACACCTTGGCAATGAGACCTTTTTGTAGGCCATCATTTGGGACTGAACCAGCTGTTATTAATTTCCACTGACAGGGGGCTGGATTGCTTTTTAATTACTGTAAGTTTTCAGCAGTTGTCTTGGCTTCCCATGCCTTTTTGCGCCTCCCTTTCTTCACGTGTTCAATACTTTTTCCCTGTGTCATTTCACATTATTACACATAACTTAATTTCTGAACTTATTTTGGTTTGTTTCTTTGTATGTATGGCTTACTTGGGTTGTTACCAACATCTGGTGAAAATTTCATGTCAATAGCACCTTTGGAAATATATTTACCGAGAAAAATGATGACGTGTTCAATACTTATTTTCCCCGCTGTATCATAAAATTACCAAAAAAGAAATAAAAAAAAGCGAAATAGAAATAATAATAATAAGACCATCTCTGACATGAGATGCTCTGAAGGGTGAACTGAACTTGACCCATAGACAGTATATAAACTGGACACAGCCACCCCATAGGTTTCAACGGAGAAAAGTGAAGTCAATTAGAAGCTCTCACTTCCTGATGGCTGACCGTACTGCGCAGACTCAAATTGAGGTTGACGACGTAGATGTGACGTGAGCAACCCGTCTGTCTTCTAGTAGCTGTGCCAAGAGAAATCTGAATCATTCCCTTGCAGAAACTTGCAGAGACGGAGAGTGTGAGTAGGAGCTGTCCATGAGCTAGGAGCAGGAGCAACTTTTGCTAAGTATTCTGATTAATTACTTTGTCATTTTGCCTCCACGTCCCCGCGAGCTTCTCCTCCTGTCCATACGGTAATTTCTCGACTGTGCGACAGAGAGTCGCGTGGTTAAGACGCAATCGTTGGCCTATTTTTACAAAAACTGCATCTACGGGGCCATAACGTAAGATACATGGTAATGGAGTCATTTATACATTTTCGTATTTCTTTAGAAATAAATGATGGACAAATGGAGTCTTTAAACGCCTCAGATGTAAAGTTATTCGCTGTCAAAGTGACGCCAAAATGAATGGGAGTCAATGGAATGCTAACAGCAGGTGATGGTCCGCTAATCAATGGCGACACCCAGCGAAGCATCAATATTTTATGAAACCCTGCCCCCCTGACTTGACCTCCTCCGTGTCTCGAGCAGTCCTAACCTGAGTGTGTGTGTGTGTGTGAGTGTGTGTGTGTGTCTCCCCCTGCAGGCCTGGAGTCAGAGTGCGCGCGCAGCTCTCCGGTGGATTATTTCTGGTACAGAGAGACTCTGAACAGCTCGACTGCGATCGAGGACTCGGGGGGCCTGCAGTGGTGGCTGGTGATGTGCTTGTTCTGTGCTTGGACTGTGTTATACGTCTGCTGTATCAGAGGAATCGAAACCACAGGGAAGGTGCTGAATCACTGACCCGTTCAAAAGACACTTCATATTCAGTGATACTACTGATTTAACTATCAGATGAGGACCAAACTAGAACTGAATTGAGCTGAATACGGACTCTATTAACTTCTGTAGAGCTGAAAACTTCTGATTTTGCTTCATAATAGATATCGAAAGTTATTGAACTGAAGCTGTAGAGCTGCTTTTGATTTAGTTTCATAATTGATGAACTGCAACTACTCTCTCTAGGTTGTGTACGTGACATCTACGTTACCGTACCTGGTCCTGACCATCTTCCTCATCAGAGCTCTGACTCTTAAAGGCTCTGTGAGCGGGATCAAGTTCCTCTTCACTCCAGACGTACGTTCACCAGCTGAACCTCATGCATGTATTAAAGGAGTAGTTCACTTTAAAATTAAAATTAGCCCATGATGATTTACTCACCCTCAAGTCATCCTAGGTGTATATGACATTCTTCTTTCAGACGAATACAATCAGAGTTATATTAAAAAAAATTATCGACCATACGCAGTCTCTGCTTACGCCTAAAGCGCAACTTGTGACGTCGGAAGTAGCGTAGTGCGTCATGGCGTAGCGTAAATATCAGCAGAACGTCGCATTAATCACAGAAGTTTCGCTTTACACTTAAGTGGAATCCGTATGTTCGTTTGGCCGGAAGGAAGCTAGTTATTTTACTTTATAAAGTTTTAAATATGAATATTTTTCTTACACAAACTCATCACTTCAGAAGGCCTTTATTAACCCACAGGAGCCGCGTGAAGTTTGTTTATGATGGATAGATGCACTTTTATGAGCTTCAATCTGTTGGTTGCAATCCACATTCATTATAATTATTACATTTATTAAATGGTAAATGGACTGCATTTATATAGCACTTTCAACAGACCCATGGCGCTTTACTTATTGCCTCACATTCACCCATTCATTCACCGACAGCTGTGTCAGCCATGCAAGGCACCATCCAGCTGGTCGGGAGCAGCTGGGGTTAGGTGTCTTGCTCGTTTGTAGACAAGCAGCTGGGGTTAGGTGTCTTGCTCGTGGACACCTCGACACTTGGTCAGGTGGAACCGGGGATTGAATCACCAACCTTCCGGTTTGTAGACAACCTACATGAACCACTGAGCCACTGCCGTTATAAATATAACTCTGATTGTATTCGTCTGAAAGAAGAATGTCATATACATCTAGGATGACTTGAGGGAGAGTTAAATCATGGGCTAATTTTCATTTTAAAGTGAACTACTCCTTTAACTCACTAACCTCCAGGAGATCTGATGGATCTGCTTCCCTGTTTCCAGGTGAATGAGTTGATAAATCCTACGACGTGGCTGGACGCTGGAGCGCAGGTGCTGTTCTCCTTCTCTCTGGGGTCTGGAGGACTCATCTCCTTCTCCAGCTATAACTCTGTGCAGTGAGTGATCGCAAACACAAAACACTGTGAGCTGCAGAATATCTACATGAGGCAGATCACTGGAGTTTAGGAAAGAGCTCATACAGTCAAACCAAAAATTATTCAGACACAAGAAATCATTGTTTAGATTTTTTACTAGTGGGTGCAGGACACTATAGTTAATTTACTTAAGTGAGGATAGCAAAATAAAGTAAACTGTGACATATTATACCCAACAATTCTTCATACAGTGACTACCAGTAAAATTAATGAAATTTGGGACCAAAAATGATTCCGACACTTTGACCTGATCATGTTTTGCTGAAGTGTTTTTTCTTTAATTGCTAATGCTCTTTTTACACTACAGACTGAACAAAATGAAGCATTGCTTGGTAATTGGTTGAGCTAAACTGGTATTATCTAATTGTGTAGTTAAATTTAACAGCTGACAGATATTCAACATAATTCATTTGTGAGACAGTCTAACAGAAGGATGGGCAAAACCAGTCAAATATCAACTGATTTGATAATGTGTCATATTTTATTACCATTTTCTAAACTATAGTGAATAAACTGATAATGTGAGAAATGTTGAAGGTGTCTGAATACATTTTGGTTTGACTGTATATTTCATCATATGCTCGTATTATTCCAACAGCAATAACTGTGAGCAGGACGCCGTCACCATTTCCATCATCAACGGTCTCACCTCGGTTTACTCTGCAACCGTCATTTACTCCATCATCGGCTTCAGAGCCACGGAGAAATATGATGAATGTTTCGCGAGGTGTGTCCTTCACTAACCATATCACATGCACTGTCGTTTCAAAGTTTGGGGTCAGTAAGATTTAAAGTCCCCCTGTGGTGAAAATCCAGTTTTTAATGTTGTTTATATGTCTATGTGGTGTTTTTAATATGCTTTAAGACAAACTCATGTGTAAATTCATAAGTCGACACCATTGCTGAGTATTTTCTCCTTAAAACTGCAGTGAACCAAAGACAGTCTCAAAAACACGCTTTGAAATCGCTGGTGTTTCTGACGTCACAAACTACCTTGTAACCAATCAGATCAACGTGTGATCGTCAACGAGTGGATCTCTGAGCTGAGTGAGTGAGTGGAGGCGGGGCTCATTTGCATATTCATAGAACAGCGCATACTAAATGAGGCAAGGGTGTCGAGTTACATTCAAGATATTTTAAGGCATGAAGAAGTTTTTTCAAGGAAAAAAACTTTAAATATGTAATTTTGGTGAGTTTTAAGGGATACAATTATTGACTATAAGGGGGACTTTAAGAAATGTATCCAGCAAGGATGCATTAAATTGATTAAAAGTGACAGTAAAGACATTTATAATGTTTCAAAAGATTTCTATTTCAAATAAATGCTGTTCTTTTGAACTTTCTATTCATCAAAGAATCCTGAAAAATAAAATGTGTCACGGTTTTCAACTCAGATAATCATCATAAATGTTTCTTGAGCAGCAAATCATCATATTAGAATGATTTCTGAAGGATCATGTGACACTGAAGACTGGAGTAATGACGCTGAAGATTTAGCTTTGATCACAGGAATAAATTAGGGTGAAGTAAACATCAGAGATGCTTTGCCACAAGCTGCAACTGTAGGAACTACACTAACTATGGTGATGCATATCTTCTTCTGAGATGGTATTCCTTGGAGCATCGTCAGCAGGGATCTCAGGGTCTCAGGTGTTTCGCCCTTTACCCTGAACACCTCGCCTGAGTGGGACAGCGAAGACTGCTCTCTTCAGCCACACCCATCTTGAGCTGGACTCGGCTGCTGCAGCGATGTCCCTGGTGGCTTTCTTCAGCTGTTTAGACTCCAGGCAAACCCTCTGGAGGAAGTACAGATTTTGCTGGGAACCAGCGGCAGCCGACTTTAATGGGGTGGCTGGTTGCATGCTACCCCTTTAAAACAGCTTCGTCAACCAGGTCTTGGTACTTGGCTTTTTTTTCAGTTGGTGGGACGTGGCTAGCCTCTCTTCCCAGGGCATCGTGAGCTCAGCAACTATGATGATATTCATGCTCCTGGATAGCAGGACCATATCTGATCGGAGGGAGGTCACTGCCACATCCTGTGTGAAGACAAGCTTCCTCTACAGGTCCACTCTCAACTCCCAGTCGGAGGCTCGTTGCAAGATAGAGGGTGGGTTCTTGGCCTCCGTGCCGGTCTTATGAGCCTTGTCTCATTCCCTCATGAAGGTTATGGCTTCGGGCGGATGGGCCTGCCTGTTGTTGGCTTTGACTCGCTGCTGTCCAACCCACTTGGCAATTTCCATCAGGACCTTGTCGTGCCTCCACCTGTACCGCCCTTCTGCCATTGCCTTTGGACAACCAGTCAGGATGTGGTTCAGTGTACAGGAGGCTGCTCCACAATGGTTGCAAGATGGGTCTTCCTCTCTGCCCCTCAAACTTTCCCTGGTCGGTCTGCCACAGTTCCTTCCACAACAGCGGTCGCTCCTGTGCCTGGTCCCACTGCATCCATCGACCCTGAGAGGCAAGTCCGATCGCTTTCACCTGGTGCTCCTCCTCTGCTTCCTCACGGCTTCTTTGCACCTCGAGGCCTCTTCTGGCTCCTGGCGCTCCTCCTCTGCTGCCTCGCGGACTCGTTACACCACAGGGCTCTTCTGGCTCCTGGTGCTCCTCCTCTGCTTCCTCACGGACTCTTTGGACCACGAGGCCTCTTCTGGCTCCTGGCGCTCCTCCTCTGCTGCCTCGCGGACTCTTTACACCACAAGGCCTCTTCTGGCTCCTGGTGCTCCTCCTCTGCTTCCTCACGGGCTCTTTACATCACGAGGCCTTTTCTGGCTCCTGGCGCTCCTCCTCTGCTTCCTCATGGACTCTTTGCACCACGAGACCTCTTCTGGCTCCTGGTGCTCCTCCTCTGCTGCCTCGCAGACTCTTTGCACCACGAGGCCTCTTCTGGCTCCTGGTGCTCCTCCTCTGCTTCCTCACGGGCTCTTTATACCATGAGGCCTCTTCTGGCTCCTGGCGCTCCTCTGCTTCCTCACAGACTCTTTGCTCAACGAGGCCTCTTCTGGCTCCAAGCGCCCATCCTCTGCTTCCTCTTTGCACCACGAGGCCTCTTCTGGCTCCTGGCGCTCCTCCTCTGCTGCCTCACAGACTCTTTGCACCACAAGGCCTCTTCTGGCTCTGGCATCAGCCCTGCTCCACCTCTTCTCACTGTAGTGTCCAAGGCCCAGGCGTCCCTGGCATACCACGTTTGCCACATGTTTCCAGTGGGATTCTGCTTCCATCACGGCTTGCTGGGTCTTCCACTTTCTGCCGCATTTGATGGTCTTGCTTGCGTGTCTTACCTTCCTGTCTGAGGAGTGTACTGACTGATTTGCTGCACAGTCTTTCCATTCCTTCCACCTGGGACATGGGAAATTCGTAAAGTAGGAAGGGCCATTGCAGCCTGGGTATGATGCTATACTGAAAGCACCCGACTTTAAACCTCCCGAGCAGTTGGCTGTGCTCGATTGCCTTGAGCCAGGTGTTCAGCTGGGTCTTTGTATAAGTGAGACTGCCTCTGTCCTTTAGGGAGCTGTCGTACTGCTTTCCGAGGCATCGGGTCCTTTGATCTTGGATTGTTGGGATCTCAGAGCCTTGGATGTTGAAGATGTTTCCTGTTAGCTTCCCCTTCAAGATACTGAGGCTCCTTGACTTTTCCGGTTTAAACTGCAGGCGTGACCATGTTGCCATCTTTTCCAGTGCGCTCAAGATCCACTGTGTCCCCTGGATAGATGGAGTCATCACCGTCACGTCGTCCATGAAAGCTCGAAAAATTAAATTTTACTGTATATTCACATAGAAAACAGCTGATTTAAATTGTAAAAATATTTCACAATTTTAACTTTATTTTCTTTTGTCAAATAAATGCAGGCTCGGTGAGCAGAAGAGACTTTTTTAAAAAACAATCTTACCAACCCCAAACTTTTGAAACTTAAATGTAACCTCGCTGTATTATATATGACCTTGTGAGGGTTAAAGAACTGCACTTTCTCGTCAGTAACATCCTGGCTCTGATGAACACATTTGAACTGCCGGATGGAAACGTCACAGAGAGCAACTATAACAGTGTTCTTCAGCATCTCAACAACACGACACCAGCCGTCATTCAGGAGCTCCAGCTCAAGACCTGCGACATGCAGACCTTCCTCAGTCAGGTGTGTGTGTGTGTGTGTGTGTGTCAAGACACCAGCCATCATTCAGGAGCTCCAGCTCAAGACCTGCGACACGCAGACCTTCCTCAGTCAGGTGTGTGTGTGTGTGTGTGTGCGTGTGTGTCATGACACCAGTCGTCATTCAGAGCTCAAGACCTGCAACATGCAGACCTTCTTCAGTCAGGTGTGTGTGTGTGTGTGTGTGTGTGTGTGTGTGCGTGTGTCATGACACCAGCCGTCATTCAGGAGCTCCAGCTCAAGACCTGCGACATGCAGACCTTCCTCAGCGAGGTACTAACACAACAAGTTCCACAACATTTCCTAGTGGTATGAATCACAAAATTCACAGTTCGGATCATTTACGTTTTTTGAGCCACGGATCGGATAATTTTTCAGATCAGAAAAATCTTTTTTCTTTTTTTTATATATATATATATAAAAAAAAAAAAATATATATATATATATATATATATATATATGGGGGGTGGGGGGTGGGGGGGGGGGTGGTCTTTTCATTCATTACTGAAAGCTACACTGTGTAATTTGATTCTTAGTGAAATTGTTTATGACTACCAACTGAACACCCACACTAGCCCCTCCCATTCCGAGGGCGTTTTAGAAAGTAATATTCAGTTGGTAGTCATAAACAATTTCAGTGCTAGATGGTAGGAAATCCTACACAGTGTAGCTTTAAAGTTCACTTGAAGTTCTTCGATATCACATCAAAAACTACTAGCCTAACTGATAAAGTTCAAACATTATTAAAAACAAGTGAACAGTCAGTAATAAAATTAGAACAAATACACAAATTACAAGCAGAGATGAATACTAATAACAAAGTCTAACAGTAGTATCAGGTACAGAAATGAATAATTAAGCCTAAATGTAAAATAACACTATTTGTTCACTGTAGAAATTAAATATAGTTTCTTCTTTGTTAAAGCAGTATTTTGTTGTTTTATTAAAGGGGTCATATAATGGTACATGCACTTTTACAAGTTGATTGTACTGAAATGTGTGTTGGCAGTGCCTGTACACAACCATCATAAAATGATAAAAATCCATCCAGTGTTTTTTTTTTTATCTTCTTATATGTTTCCCCCGTCTCCCCACGCCCCTCCCACAATTGTTGATTGACAGCAACGTTTCAAATCAGACCCGCCCTCGCTCGTGAGCGAGCTGTCAGTCATCATAGTCCGCGCGGTCAATGGCGTCTAAGCGATTGTGGTGTTCTGTTCGTGGGTGCAATAAGGAACACAGCATCATTTTGACGAACCGCTGAAGACGCAGTGGCTGAGTGTGTTTTCGAAGGGAATATTCCCCACGATCAACGTCAATGCTTTCATGTTTGCGCGAATCATTTCACACACCAGACTGCTTTACAAACGAGGGTCAGTGTAAAGCTGGTTTTGCTAAGAAGCTGCTCCTGAAAAAAGGATCGGTAGCAACTATTCGTGTTCCTGCTGCACCTCCAGAAGAAGAAGTGAGTGTAATGTTTTATTAACCTTTAATTAATTATTATATTAATCTTTGCAAATCGCTTGCTGCACGCTTCACGATGAATGCGGCTGTTTACACTCAGGGTACATTACGGCATGTTTTCTATGTACGACGTTCTCAATATAATTCATAATCCCACGTTTATAATGAACAACGCGTTATGGTTATTGTGTTATGGTGTGCGCACAGAACAGAGGGGCGGGGTCAGCAAAGCTCATTATCATTTAAAGACACATGCACTTAAACGGCGTGCTGAAAACAGCTGTTCTTGACCAGGTAAAATGATTGAAATATTGTTTTCTTACAATACTAATGAGAATTTTTAATTAAAGTATATTACAAACTTTTAATTTAGACCCTAAAGAATCATATTAGCTTGTACAAAAATGGCATTATATGACCTCTTTAAGGAATATTAGTCTGCTGTCACTTTTAGACCGAATAAACTGACAAACACCAGGTTTCTTTCTCAACTGTTCACTTACGACAGAACCAAAGAGAATACTTGCCAAGACGGATCTTTAGATGAGTTTTTAACATCATTTTGTGTATGTGTCCGTTCAAGGGCAAGAAAACGCAAAAGAGTAATCAAATCGGTGTACGAGCTCTGTCTGAAACACACCTCTATCTCTCTCTCTACGTGCGCTTTGAGTGTGTGCGACTGTGCGCACAGGTAACGCATGAGTCGCGAATTTTACCTCTTCTTCTGCGTTTAAAATTGTTTGAATGTGTAAATTGGCAAGGCAAACCATGTCCAAATGATAAACTTTAACTCTATGACGGTTAAATTTAGCAGTTAATCAACGGATCACACGCGTGCCGAACCGTGTGGCAGCAGATCCGCACGGGTCACGATCAACTGCGATACGCTGCACCACTAATATTTCCATGTCGATTGACCTTTACTTACTCATTTCTGTTGCAGGGCGTCGAGGGAACCGGCTTGGCCTTCATCGTGTTCACCGAGGCCATCACCAAGATGCCCGTTTCTCCAATCTGGTCCGTGCTGTTCTTCATCATGCTCTTCTGTCTGGGACTGTCCACCATGTTCGGGACCATCGAGGGTGTTGTGGTGCCGCTCCAGGACCTCAACCTGCTCCCCAAAAAATGGCCTAAAGAACTGTTCACCGGTAAACACATCAGCCTCAGAGAGCTTTCAGTGGCTGCGTTTCCATTACCCTTCAAATTGCGCAAACTGAAATTGCAAATTCGGCCCACGGCAATTTAGAAAAAACTCCCATTTACCACAAAAAAAAGTTTTTACGCTCACATGAGGTGGTTTTTCAGGTAATTCGAAAAAGGAATATTTCGCAAAACTGCAATGGAAACTTTGCGCATGAGGTCACCTGACGTAGATGTTTGGACAGAAGACAAAAGACAAAAGTATTACAGGAATACTGGATTCTAAACCACAAATAAATGGCACAATCAAGAGAAATGAAACAGAAACACCTCATATCTCACGAGAGGAAAAAAAAAACGTTTCAGTCGCATAACATCGGTTCCCTCTGTCAGCATTTGGGACTGCTGTTTCCTTAGTTCTGTCACTAGATGTCATGTCACTCACCTGTGGTCTCTCGTTTGTGTAATCATCTTCACCTGCACCTTGTTTCCCCCTGTGTATTTAAGCTCTATCTTGGTTCTCCCTTGTTACCTGGTCTTTGTATGAGATGTCTGCCTGGTGCCCTGAGTTTCTTAGGATTTTTTGAGACCCTGTGAAATAGTAAGGTTTTGTTTAAGCTATTTAAAGAAGTTCCCTTGCATCTGTTTATTTTTCTCCCCTCGTGGAGTTCTTGTTTTCTTCCTTTCGTTTTATACCTCCATTTTGAGGAGAACCTTTGTTGGAGTTTTTGACATCATCTTTTGTTTATTAAACCATCTTACCTAAGACCTCGTATCCTGTGTTTCGATTGAATCCTACCCCTGCTTTCTGGTGGCTCGGTGGTATAACCGCCTAGCTCTTACACCAGAGACCCGAGTTCTAGGCCGGGTCGTGACACCCTCGGGTCATTTTGACCCGAAACTCATTTTGAGTGGTCATCAAAGGGGTCCAAGACCCCAGGACTTTTGTCGCCCTTGAACCACGAATACACAAAAACATTTTTTTAGGGATTCAAGGAGTTACAAATCCTTCTCTCGCGGGTCAATTTCACCCCCTTAGGAATGAATGTAATGCGAGGAAAGCTTCACCACACATAGAAAAACCTAAAAATGCTCAAAACTAAATGTAAGTTTTGCACAACTCTGTAATGGAAACGCAGCTGTTGTCAAACTGAACACTGCAGGTATATCACTCGACCTGCTCATGTTTTCCAGGACTGACGTGTGTAGTGTCGTTCGTGACGGCGCTGGTATTCGTCCAGTCTTCGGGAAACTACTGGTTGGCTCTGTTCGACGGCTTCGCTGGCACCATTCCTCTGCTGGTAATCGCCTTCTGCGAGATCATCGCTGTCGCTTACGTCTATGGGATTGACAGGTAAGAGTCAATGCCAAACTACATGTTCCTAGCCTAGATGTTTCACCAGTGCACATTATTTAATATGCTTAAAATAAAGGTTCTATATCTGCATTAATGGTTCCATGAAGAACCTTGGATCTTTCCGTTCCACAAAAAGTTCAATACAGTGGAAAAAGGTTATTTAGGTCTATTAAAATGTCACTCACTCTAAGAAAAAATGGTTCGGTTAAGAACTGTTCAATGAAAGGTTCTTTATAGAACCAAAAATGGTTCTTCTATGTTGGCAGAGGCTATTTACACGAACTACACTGACTCCGCCCACCACTGTCTGATTGGACCAGACAAAATTACTAAAGAAACCTGTCTGATAACAGAACCAGTGGCACAAGCTTTTGACACAACCGAAAAAAACCCCCCATTTCTCCCTTTACCCACTGGATATGTATGGAAGCTTGTTACCGGCACAGAATAAAAAGTAAAAAAAGGTAATTGCTAATTTTTATCTCACAATTCTTGCTTTTTATCTCAGAATTGCGTGATATAGAGTCACAATTGCGAGAAAAAAGTCAGAATTGCGACTAGAAATTCTTCACTAGAAATTATACTTAATAACTTTCCTTCTTGGCCAGTTCCAGTTCATGCAGTGTAATCTATTCATTTAATACCATACTTTCAAGAATACAAATTGCATTTTTCTAATCATCTTTTATCACCTTTTGACAGACGCACATAATAAATAGCGCAAGCTAGTTTCCTCCAGTAAGTGTCAGGTGTTCTCAAGCACTGAGGAGAAAGATAACGCTGCTGTTCATCTTCAGGTTTAATAAAGACATCGAGTTCATGGTGGGACACAAGCCCAACATCTTCTGGCAGGTCACGTGGCGGTTCCTCAGTCCCATCATCCTCCTGGTCATCCTGATCTTCTACTTCGTCACGACAGTCAGCAAACAGCTGACCTACAACGTCTGGGACCCCGAATACGTACGGCACTGTCTTCAGAAGAATCAAACACATTCTTTTTACTATTACTTCCAGCTTATGTCTAATATATCAAAGATGTTAAAGAAAATAACGACATAATATGAAACGTCAAATTTACGCTTCGAAATCCACATCGAAATCTCACAATTCGGCCTTTTTTTAACTCACGATTGCGAGTTTATACCAAAATTCCCACTTTTTGTTCTCACAATTGCAAGTTTACATCTCGCAATTGTTTTTGTTTTTTTTACTGTGGATTTAAAAAGGTCACTAAAAGGTCATTAAAAAGGCGACCCTTTATCTCGCAATTCTGATTTTTTTATCTTAAAATTACAAGTTTATTTCTTACAAGTGCATGTTTTCTTAGAAATGTGAAATTCCGTTAGTAAACGTAACTGTGCGTTTATGTGAACGTTTCCTCATTAACGCTCGTTATTCTAAAGAAAAACAAACTGAAAACGGTCTCACAACTTTTTTTCTTTTACCATCAAATCAATTTCCAATAAATAAAACCAATTTCCTTGTTGCCTATCCCGTTCCTATAGAAACTTGTTCCTGCCACAGAATAAAAAAAATAAAACGTACGTAATTGCGTGTTTTTCCTCCAGAATCCCCTACAATTCTGATTTTACAACTTGCAATTGAGAGTTTATTTTAACTTATATATTTGATTTACTTTACTTTTTTTACTTTACTTTTTTTTTATTTACTTTACTTTAAAAAAAAAAAAGTTAGAATAGCGAGATGTAATTTTGCAATTGCGAGTAAAAAGCTTGCAATTCTTACTTTTTTCTAAGAATTGTGTGATATAAACTCACAATTGCGAGGAAAAAGGTCAGAATTGTGAGTTGCAATACATTTTTTTAAATTTTTACTCCATGGCGGAAACAAGCTTCCATATGTTTGACACTAAAATACATCACATATTACAGAAGTACAACGGGTTATACACAATTTCACATGACTTTAGATTCTAGAACCACAGCTCATCTCTCTCTCTCTCTTTCTCTCTCTCTCTCTCTCTGAACGCAGGATAATTTCCCAACGCTGAAAGAGGTGGAGTACCCGAACTGGATCAGCGCCGTCATCTTCGTTCTCGCCGGGATTCCCAGTCTGTGCATCCCTGGAGTCGCCATCGGCCTGGTTCTGTGGAAATGCTGCACAAAGGGAAAGAAAACGAATGAAAGCTTCATTTCTGAAAAACAGGAAATAACTGTCAACACAATAGCGTAGTTTCCACACGGAACAGGCAAATTAGCTTCCTTTTTATGGAAAACCTTCTGAACTTCTCCTAGATAAAGACAACAAACAATGTGCAAAAATGAACAATGCAAACATATATTATAGACTTACAAAATCACATAAAGAAAGAATGCAATATAAATATGTATAAAGTGTACAGTGCAAAATGACATTATAGACGTCAGCCATTGCATTCCTAAATAACCTACACTTTCCTGTCATGTATATAATCATCAATGGTCGTTTTTCAATGATGCGATTGATTTGCTGGGTCTCTATCCACCTTATTTTACGATATGTGATTTATCACATTGTTAACATGTTTTTAACATTTAGCTAACATGTTCCTTACATCAGTTAACATGCAGCTATCCTGATTTATCACGTTGTTGCTTGCATGATTTAACATGTTGCTAACGTGTTTTTAGCATGAATTAGTACATCGTTAACATGTTTTAACATATTGCTAACATGAATTAGCATGTTACTAGCACATTTCTAACATAAATTAAAATATTGCTAGCATGTTTTAACTTTTTTGTTAGCATGATTTAACATGTTTCTAAGCATGAATTAGAACATTGTTAGCATGTTTTAGCATATTGCAAACATGAATTACCATGATGCTAGCATGTTTTAACAAGGCTAGCATGTTATCCTAGGCTACAGTAGCTGTTAAGCTTTGCTAGTGACAGACAGCTTAAATACTCTCTAAGAATTGTTATATAGATGTTTTGACCCTGTCAATGAAAGTCTATTTATTTGGGACTGTCCGGAAGCGGATACGATTGTTGACTTTTAATTCCCAAAGTCGGATCAGTTAGAAAAGACACAGCAACGCGAGCCAGAACAAGCTTAGCCGAGATCTTAAGCCAACAGAATTATTACTCAAAAAGTCATAATCATGCATTATTCATACCATAATTATGACATAGAAAGTGGTAATTTTGACTTTTAATCTCATAACTAGGCTATGCTTATTAGTATGTCATAACTTTGTCTTCCATACAGATCCTGTACAGTGGCAGATTATTTTAAGCATTGTGTGTGTTATCATCTATATCATTTCCCACACAGTGCTAACACTTACAGAACAGTCTGTCCTTTTAAAGAAGATTTTATAGCTCTTATCGTTCATTGTTAAATTATTATCTATCAGATTTATCTGACATGTTGTGCTCTCTTTGTTTCTAATAAAGACTTGTTTTATTGGCCCATATGTCTGTGTTGAACTTGCATGATTATCACTTTACAGTCCAGTCAACAACACAATCACAGTATGATAAAGATGATGACTGAGATCTGAAGCGTTCCGACAGCAGGAATATTAGACTAGTTTACAAAAGATTCGGGATCAGGAATTTCAAATATGATTGTTAACATGTCCGCTATAAACTGTACAGTAAATTAATAACTCTACAAACACTGGCTGAATTAATTTGCTTATTTAGCTTTTTTAAACCTATGATTTAAACTAATAGTTTAAACAAACCCCCCCACACACACACACATACTCACACGCGCACACACATACACACACACACCAGCTGGTGGCGCTACGAGCTCAACACTGATAGAGACGGTCCTGAAATCTGCTTCCGGCTCATCTCATGTTCTCCACAATTTCACTTTTTTTTTTATATTTATATTAGAAAACTAGAACAAACAAACAAACAAAACAAGCCTTCAGCTGATATCTAATCTTGTACTGATAAAATGAAATAAAACTGTGTCACGGTTTTCAACACTGATAATAATCATAAATGTTTCTTGATCATCAAATCATCATATTAGAGTGATTTGTGAAGGATCATGTGACACTGAAGACTGGAGTAATGATGCTGAAAATTCAGCTTTGATCACAGGAATAAATTACACTTTACTGTATATTCACATAGAAAACAGATGATTTACATTAGAATAATATTTTACTATTTTTACAGTATTTTTTGATCAAATAAATGCAGCTTTCGAGAGCAGAAGAGACATCAAAACATTAAAAAAGCGAACTGACTCCAAACTATCGAACTTAAGTGTGTGTGGACTTATGTAAACGTGTATGTTCGCTCTCTCTCTCTCTCTCTCTCTGTGTGTGTGTGTGTGTGTGTGTGTGTGTGTGTGTGGGTGTGTACAATAAAAAGTGAAATGGAAAAGAACGTATCCTTATTGTCATCTCATGAGTCTCCTTCAGTCCGGCTGATAGTAGAGATTATATTCTGCCAGCAGATAACAGATATTATAGAGCTAAAAACAAACTGTTATCAGTGACTCGCCATCGAGCAACACAACAGATGATGTCATGAGCAGCTGATCACCTAGCAACCAGCCAGAGCACCCTAGCAACCAGCCGAGATCCCACCGATGTGTTTGTGATCGGTTAATGTCTTCATAGATTCACTATGATTAACCTCGTCGGTCTGGTAATTGAGCTGGTCAAACATACTGAGCCTCTGTGTAATGGTGAATCAAACCGAACCTCTGGAGATCTCGCTTTCTGAATTATTCACTAAAGTAAAACGCAGCCAAACGCATTAAACCGTGCAACTGAATTCAGTCGGTAACACTTGATCTGACAGACTCCCTGTTACACGTGTTACACACACTTACTATGCTAATAACTGTAACTTATGCAGAATTACATGCAAATAACCCTATAGTAAGTACATGTTGTTAATTAATATTACTCAGAACTTAAATATATAATTACACCTTAAAATAGAGTGTAACCCCTCGAGTGTAAGTACATGCAGTAACACTTTATCTGACAGAATCTGTGTTACACACACTTACTATGCTAATAACTGTAACTTATGCATAAATACAATCCTCAACCCTATAGTAAGTACATGTTGTTAATTAATATTACTCAGTACTTAAATATATAATTACACCTTAAAATAAAGTATAACCCCTCGAGTGTAAGTACATGCAGTAACACTTTATCTGACAGAATCTGTTACACGTGTTACACACACTTACTATGCTAATAACTGTAACTTATGCAGAATTACATGCAAATAACCCTATAGTAAGTACATGTTGTTAATTAATATTACTCAGTTCTTAAATATATAATTACACTGTAACAATGACACCTTAAAATGAAGTGTAACCCCCAAACGGAAAGTACAAATCACTCTGTAACAGGAACACCTTAAAATAAAGAGTTTTTTTCTGCGCTTCCCGAGGACAAGAAAGGACTTTGTTTTGAGCAGAATGAAATAAAAACATAATGAGGCCTATAAAAAAAATCCCAGCAGCGACTCACTCGTAACCTTTGCATCCACAGTGGTTTGTTTTTACAGTTAAAACATGGATTTGAGCATTCCTGGCAGCGGAGAGTTACACATTAAACTGTATTTAAAATGAATGCATCCTCACACCTCCTGTTTGTACATAAGCCACCCATCACACACACACACACACACACACACACACGCCGTCAGGATGGATACGACCAGCAAAGCCTCCAGCGCTCCGGAACGGCCCAAATGGGACAACAAGGTCCAGTATCTGCTGACATGCGTCGGATTTGCTGTGGGACTCGGGAACGTTTGGAGGTTCCCGTATCTGTGCCAGATTTACGGAGGAGGTGATTTTATTTCAGATTTTGTGCCGCAGTGAGAATAAAACCAGAGAATGATATAATGACGTGTGAATTTGAGCGGTTTTAGATGGACTCCTATAGTTGGACGTCTTGTTGTTTTTGACAGATAAAATTTTTTAGTACATAAAAATAATGTTCTTCCTCAGTGTTTCTGTCTTGTTTTCCAGCACAAACATTCTGAAATAAGACACATTTACTGGAGAAGCTCAATTAAATTCATAAAAATATCCTAATCTTATTTTCCCTGACCCCAGAGGCAGACGTTGTTCTTGTTTTATTACTTTATTTTGATATTTTATTTTTAACAAGACGTAATATCTTCAGATGTTCTGCTTCTAATGTAAATGCATCTTGATTTCAGAATGTTTAGATTTTTGTGCTGGAAAACAAGACTTGATTAATGATTAAATTGAGCGATTTCAGAGTCAAAAATGTTTAAAAATTGTGCATCACTTCACAATAAGGTCTCATTAGTTAACATTAGTGTAAGCTCGCGCTCAATCGGCCCAAAGTCCGGCATCCGACCAGCGCGGAAGGTCTCTATGTGTTACTGTCTTTTCTCGAGGCAAAGTATTTTTTGATTAAATGCAATACTTTTGAATATGTATTATCTCGTTATTTAATCTGACTCCATAAATGAGAAGGATTTAATGATATCTGTGCATCATTAAATGTGAGCGAATGTTTGACTATTCTTTTTAACTCTTTAATGAAGATAATGTCAAAGTCGGTTAGAATAATCAAATTTAACAATTTAATATTGTTAATGTATCATGCCAATTTCTTAATCAATTCAAAGATAATCGATACAAAATATCAAATGCTCTGGAATAAAGAGAAGAGATGCGAACCCGACATTATACATGAAGCTGATGAGGTCTCCCTCTCAGCCTCACGGGCTAATCTGAGGTACAGAAAGGACCAGAACCCTTTGCTATATTCCATTATATAGACAGAACCTCTTTCACATGGAAACATCTGCTAATAATGGAAATTTGCATTCAGAGGTTACACCTTTTGCGGATGTGAGACCATTTGCCTGGAGACCTTCCTTTGTGTGCCAGTTATCTCTAAACTCTTAAAACCGTATTACCTTTTGTTTTACATATTTGGAAATGAGACATGTGTACCAGTCGCACTGAGACATTTCAAATGATACCAAACATGTACAATACTCGATGATAATCATTCACATTAAAACTATGTATTTTCTTGGGTGAATTCAGGTGATCTGAGCATGAGAGAGAGAGAGAGTGAGGGAGATTGACAACAGACCCAGAAGAGAATATAATGCTGAATAAAGACGTAGCTTTTGTTATTTTTGGACCAAAATGTATTTTCGATGCTTCAAAAACTTCTAACTTACCCACTGATGTCACATGGACTACTTTGATGATGTCTTTATTAACTTTCTGGACATGGACAGTATACCGTACATACATTTTCAATGGAGGGACAGAAAGCTCTCGGACTAAATCTAAAATATCTTAAACTGTGTTCCGAAGATGAACGGAGGTCTTACGGGCTTGGAACGACATGAGGGCGAGACATTAATGACATAATTTTCATTTTTGGGTGAACTAACCCTTTAAAAATGTATCAGTTGCATTAGTGTTTTACATTTACACTCATGCATTTTACAGACAAACTTAAGGCAAAGATCAAACACTGGTAACGCACAACGCCAGGGTTATTAGACAACTAGATTAGGAGGAGAAATGCAGTGAAGAAAACTAATGATTTCTTTATCTAAGTAACGAGTCAGTCTCAGTGTTTCAATACCCACATTTGAAGGTTTGTGTGTGTGTGTGTGTGTGTGTGAGGTGCGTTCCTGATCCCGTACCTGATCGCGCTGGTGTTCGAGGGTCTTCCTCTGCTGTATCTGGAGCTGGCGATCGGTCAGTCTCTGAGGAAGGGCAGTATCGGCGTCTGGCACTCCATCTCTCCTCTACTGGGCGGACTGGGTGAGCACACATCTACACTGGGAAAAATCATTCTCAAGATTTGTTATCTGTGCATTTACACGAGAAATCTTTCCATTATAGGAACTTGAGCTTCCTCCCGGGTTAGTGACATCACAAACCCTAACATTTACATAAACCCCGCCCCCCGGGAACACGATTTATCATGACAGAATAAGCTAATCGATGACTACACATCAGCAACATAAATTCACCAACTAACAATTCAGAAAGGTTGTCTACATGTTGTCACTTCTTCTCGAGTCTCTCCATCGTTCTGACTCCGGTTTGAACATAAAAGGCTAAAAGTTTTTGAAATGTTCAGTGCATGTCTGTGTGAGGTAAGGCTCTTGAAGCTCCGCCCCCTGTGCCGGGAGCAGCAGCTCATTTGCATTTAAAGGGACACACACAAAAAACTGTGTGTTTTTGCTCACCCTCAAAAAGTGACAATTGTAACATGCTATATAAAAATATCTGTGGGGTATTTTGAGCTAAAACTTCACACACTCTGGGGACATCAGAGACTTATTTTACATCCTGTGAAAAGGGCATTATACCACTCCTTTAACTCAAAATTTTAAGGCAACCAGGTAACTTACTTTTTTTAAGTTAAGTTTTAAGGGGCTCATTTGCATATTAATAGAACCACGTATACTAAATGAGGCAAGAGTGTCGAGTTACATTCAAGATATTTTAAGGCATGAAGAAATTTTCTTCAAAGAAAAAACGTTTAAATATGACATTTTGGCGATCAAAGATGAGTTTTAAGGGATACAATTATTGACTACAGGGGGATTTAATTATTCCAAACTTTACTGATCGTGTATGTTCTTTTTTTCAGTCTGTGATTTTCCATGAGCAAATGTTTGATATCTTCCTAGAGCGTGTAACTGTCTCTTAAACGCTTTATGAGTTCATAAAGGCATGATTGAGTTATGACAGAGTGTTTTGTTGGCAGGTGTGGCGTCGATGATCCTCTCCTTCCTGGTGGGCTTGTTTTATAACACGATTCTGGCCTGGGTTCTGTGGTATTTCTTCCACTCGTTTGAGGATCCGCTGCCCTGGAGTCAATGTCCCATCAACGACGACAACACGGGTACAAAGACACAAACACAAGACACAAACACTGAGGATTCCTCATTAAACGCTCATAACTGTAATACAGTGAAAACTAAATGAAGCAGCATGAGGCTCAGAAAGTCATTAAAAACATCCTGTCTGGATAAATATGACTTCTTTCACATTAAAATCAAGATTAAATTAAATAGAAGTAAAATAAATACAGAGCAATTCTCACAATGCCTGTCAAGATCATATTTCACATCACATTTAAAAATAATCAAATAAATAATAATAATAATAACAATAATAAGTATAATATAAATAAAAATAGAAAAAGTAACTTTATACACACACACACACACACACACACATATATATATATAAAATCTATTAAACAATAAATAAAAGTTAATAAATGCATTTAAAATAAAAAAAATCATTAAAAAAATAGACATTAAAAATAAATAAATATAAAATCAATTATAAATAAAATAAAGCAAAAAATACATAAAAATATATATAAATACATTAAAAATAAACAAGTATAATACAGTAAAAATAAATTAATACAAAGTGAATAATGCAATAAAATAACTTATAAAATTAATAAAAAACGAAATACACTGAAAATGAACATTGAAAAATTATTAATACACTGAAAATGCATAAAATAAATATAAACAAAAAGTAAATAAATATACATCAAAATAAATCAATAAAAATAAACAAAAATAAAAATAAATACATTACAAATAAATAAATAAAATAAAAGTATAAATACACCAAAAATAAATAAGTAAATAAAAATAAAATAAAAAAATATATATTTATGAACTATAAATATATTGGAAAAACTAAATAAATACAAACAAAATAAATAAAAGGATAAATACAATGAACATACATCAAATAAATATAAACAAAAATAAATATATTAAGTAAATATATATATTAAAATAAATAAATATAAATAAATAAATACATTAAAAATACAAATAAAACAAGTTATAAATATATTGAAAATACAACTACTACATACAAATAAAAAAAATATATATCAAAAATACATAAAAAAAAAAAAAAATATATATATATATATATATATTAAAAATAGAATAAACATACAAATATATATAAAATTAAAATTCATATGAGTGAATCCTGTAACATGATATGTGTGTGTTATTCTGATGTCCTGCAGGTTACGTGGAGGAGTGTGAGATCAGCACACCGGTGAACTACTACTGGTACCGGCAGACGCTGAACATCTCCCCGGACCTGGAGCAGAGCGGCTCTCTGCAGTGGTGGCTGGTGCTGTGCCTCGCCTCGGCCTGGAGCATCGTCTACATCTGCTTCATACGGGGCATCGAGACCATCGGGAAGGTGCGGAGCTTTAACACACTGCATCACAACCCGCCATTACATTACCCTTTAAATCGCGCTAATTGAAATTGCGAATTGAAAATACGCCAAATGGAAACACATCAATTTCGCAAAAACTCAAATTTTTCGCAATTTTACGCTCACATGAGGTGGTTTTTCAGGCAATTAGAAAAATAATATTTCGTAAAACTGCAATGGAAACGCATTCCATTTGCGCATTTACAGACACTGACGTAGATGTTTGGACAGAAGATGAGACATTCGGTCACTCGACGCATAGGAATCTCGCTAGAGAGGCCAGTCTACTTCAACAAAAAGGCTGTTTTCACAGCTGGTACGGTGTGCCAAGAGCGATGAAAAGCCGCTCTTACGGCTGGTAAGACCGCCGTGAGAGAGATTTCCTGTCTGGGTCCGCTGCGTCCGTTCCCCTGCGTGCTTCAGCATCAAGGAGAGCAGTCCCCTGAAAGACCTTACACAGGTGGAGCGCGTCTTTTTAAAGATGTCATCTGTGTATTTCTGGATGCAGTCGTTACCTGGGTTCGCGAGATGGTCACGAGCGCTGCATTGCGTGTCTGGGCATTGAACACGCGGAGGCAGCGATCGTGGATGAGTCATGCACCCATTGTGGGAAGATGACCATCTCGGAGCTACGGTCGAGACTCTCGTTCCTGCAAAGGGGCGGAGTCCCTGCGCCTCTGCTGCGATCTAACCCTCCTCCGAGGGTGAGTGCCCTTCCTTCGAGGAACCAACCTCCTAGGAACCATCATTCCTCCCACACTCCGGACCCAGAGATGATGGCCATGCTTTCCCGGGCCGCCAACAGGATCGGGCTCATGTGGAACCCTCCACCGTGTCCTGAGCCCTCGAGGCTGGATGATTGGTTTCTCGAGGTGGCGCGTGCTGGTTCTCAGCAACCCACCCCGGTTCCTTTCTTCCCGGAGGTGCATAACGAGCTCATTGGGTCATGGACGGCACCTTTCACTTCCAGAAACCGTCCCGGTGGCTCCTCCTCCCTCACCACCCTTGAGTTTTGAGTCTCCACAAGCTACTGTTCAAAATGCTCACGCAGAGACACATTTTTGAATGCATCCGTCCCAGAGATTGGTTTGCAGCGATCGACCTGAAGGACACGTACTTTCATGTCTCGATTCTCACTCGAAACAGGCCGTTTCTGCACTTTGCGTTCGAGGGTCGAGCATATCAGTACAAGGTCCTGCCCATCAGGCGGTCCCTGTCTCCCCATGTCTTCATGAAAGTCACGGAGGGGGCCCTTGCTCCCATGAGAGAACAGGGCATTCGCATCCTCAATTATCTCGACGACTGGCTCATACTAGCAAACTCTCGAGATCAGTTATGCGAACACAGGGACCTCGTGCTCAGGCACCTCAGCCAGCTGGGCCTTCAGGTCAACTGGGAAAAGAGCAAAGTCTCCCCTGTGCAGAGGATCTCCTTGGAACAGGTGTCCAGGAATGCTGTGGTGTTGAAACCGGCTGGGGTGCCACGTACAACAGGCATGCAGTGTCAAGGGTGTGGACGGGTCCCCAACTGCATTGGCACATCAACTGCCTCGAGTTGCCAGCAGTACGTCTCGCTCTGAGCCGCTTGAAAAGGCCGCTACAGGGCAGAGACGTGCTGGTCCTTACAGACAACACTGCGACCGTTGCGTACATCAACCGACAAGGTGGTCTACGCTCCCGTCGCATGTCGCAACTCGCCCGCCATCTCTTGGCACAGGAGACGCACTGGCACACAGCTGGCCCCAGGGCCTTCGCAAATATGCGTTCCCCCCAGTGAGCCTACTTGCACAGCAGCAGCTGTGGCCCTTTGGTAGGGATTCCTATTCATCTGTCTCAATGTGGCGTCGAGTGACCGACTGAAGAGGAACGTCTCGGTTACGTATGGTAACCCTCGTTCCCTGAAGGATGCCACGTCCCGTCGCCACATCTGCACACCAGCTCGGCTCCTCAGCAAAAAACTAAAGTGCGATCGCACCTTCTACTCGTTATATACCCGCGCTGCGTGGCAGAGCAGCTGATGCAAATGATTGCACGCCAATGTGCATTGGCTCGTTTAGTTTCACTCGAAGTAGATTGGCCTCTCTAGTGAGATTCCTATTTGTCGGTGCCGACGTGGCGTCTCCGTTCCCTCCTTCAGGGAATGAGGGTTACCATACGTAACCGAGACGTTCTTTATTAAAATTCATAAAAGAAAAGAATTACAGGAATACTGGATTTTAAACCACAAAGAAATGCCACAATTTATAAAGACCTCGAAGCAGATATGAGTGAGAAACACCCAGAAACACCACATATGTGCCGCTCACATTATAAGTGTCTTTCCTTGCCATTAATGTTGGAAAACACGCCTACGTCTTCCTCCATTAAAAATAATGGCTAGTGCAGTGGCTGCGATATACGGTAATTTACCAACATCAATTGCCACGATTTTTGGAATGACTTTTAGTTGCATAACATCGGATAATGAAAACGCCGTCATTTCGCAATCGTTTTTATCGACATTAGGAAAATATCGCGAACGTTTTGCGCAAATCTGTAATGGAAGCGTGGCTGTAATGTGTGTGTTTGTGCTCGGTGGATCATGTTGATGGTTAATGTGTGATTGTGCAGGCCGTGTACGTGACCGCGACCTTCCCGTACCTGGTGCTCACCATCTTTCTGGTGCGGGCCCTCACACTGCCAGGGGCCACCGACGGGCTCCGGTACCTGTTCACACCAGACGTGAGTCTCACACACACACACAAACACACACACACACACACACTTGTACATCTATCTTTATGAGGACATTCATCGACACAATGCATTCTCTAGCCGCTTACCCTAACCTTACCCATCACAACTAAGTGCCTAACCCGACCCCTGACCCTAAACCGACCCTTAACCTCATTATAACCTTATCGCTAAAACCAAGTCTTGACCCTCAAACAGGCCTTTAAAGGCTCTCAGAAACTGAGGACCGGCCAAAATGTCCCCTTTACTCTCTTTGTCCTCACTCCAATGGTCTAAAATTCAAACTGGTCCTCACAAAGATAGTTGAAGGAGTACACACACACACACACACACACACACACACACACAGCAGCAGCAGTGTGATCAGTGTGTGTGATGTTCTCTCCTCAGTGGACGCTGCTGACTAATCCTCAGGTGTGGCTGGACGCCGCTACACAGATCTTCTTCTCTCTGTCTCTGGCCTTCGGGGGACTCATCGCATTCTCCAGCTACAACCCCAAGAAGTACGACACACACACCGTCTGAAGGGCGGGAGAAAACAGATTCTGTTACACATCAGAATTCTTGAGAATTCCAAAGATTCTTGAATCATCAAATAAAAACAAAACAAATTAACTCACAACAATGCAAAAATAAGTTGTAACTACAAAAAAAGCATTTACTAAAAATAAATAAGAAATGTCCAATTAAAATCCATTAAAAACAACACACACACAAAAAAACTATTTCAATTAAATCATAAAAATCCTAGATTAAAATGTTAAAATATAAAAGCAATAAACCATAAACATGTTTTTTTTTTTAACAATCAAAATAAAACACTAATTAAAATGTGTTAAATCATTAAAAAAAAAATCCAGAAATCACAATATATGATTTTTTAACTATTTATTTGTATGATACAGCTGCAAATAAGTATTTGAGCACCTGTCTATCAGCTAGAATTCTGACCCTCAAAGACCTGTTAGTCTGCCTTTAAAATGTCCACCTCCACTCCATTTATTATCCTATATTAGATGCACCTGTTTGAGGTCGTTAGGTGCATAAAGACACCTGTCCACCCCATACAATCAGTAAGAATCCAACTACTAACATGGCCAAGACCAAAGAGCTGTCCAAAGACACTAGAGACAAAATTGTACACCTCCACAAGGCTGGAAAGGGCTACGGGGAAATTGCCAAGCAGCTTGGTGAAAAAAGGTCCACTGTTGGAGCAATCATTAGAAAATGGAAGAAGCTAAACATGACTGTCAATCTCCCTCAGACTGGGGCTCCATGCAAGATCTCACCTCGTGGGGTCTCAATGATCCTAAGAAAGGTGAGAAATCAGCCCAGAACTACACGGGAGGAGCTGGTCAATGACCTGAAAAGAGCTGGGACCACCGTTTCCAAGGTTACTGTTGGTAATACACTAAGACGTCATGGTTTGAAATCATGCATGGCACGGAAGGTTCCCCTGCTTAAACCAGCACATGTCAAGGCCCGTCTTAAGTTTGCCAATGACCATTTGGATGATCCAGAGGAGTCATGGGAGAAAGTCATGAGGTCAGATGAGACCAAAATAGAACTTTTTGGTCATAATTCCACTAAACGTGTTTGGAGGAAGAAGAATGATGAGTACTATCCCAAGAACACCATCCCTACTGTGAAGCATGGGGGTGGTAGCATCATGCTTTGGGGGTGTTTTTCTGCACATGGGACAGGGCGACTGCACTGTATTAAGGAGAGGATGACCGGGGCCATGTATTGCGAGATTTTGGGGAACAACCTCCTTCTCTCAGTTAGAGCATTGAAGATGGGTCGAGGCTGGGTCTTCCAACATGACAATGACCCGAAGCACACAGCCAGGATAACCAAGGAGTGGCTCTGTAAGAAGCATATCAAGGTTCTGGCGTGGCCTAGCCAGTCTCCAGACCTAAACCCAATAGAGAATCTTTGGAGGGAGCTCAAACTCCGTGTTTCTCAGCGACAGCCCAGAAACCTGACTGATCTAGAGAAGATCTGTGTGGAGGAGTGGGCCAAAATCCCTCCTGCAGTGTGTGCAAACCTGGTGAAAAACTACAGGAAACGTTTGACCTCTGTAATCGCAAACAAAGGCTACTGTACCAAATATTAACATTGATTTTCTCAGGTGTTCAAATACTTATTTGCAGCTGTATCATACAAATAAATAGTTAAAAAATCATACATTGTGATTTCTGGATTTTTTTTTTTTAGATTATGTCTCTCACAGTGGACATGCACCTACGATGACAATTTCAGACCCCTCCATGATTTCCAAGTGGGAGAACTTGCAAAATAGCAGGGTGTTCAAATACTTATTTTCCTCACTGTATATAGCTTTCCTGTAGCTCAAACAGCAGAGCATTAGCGCTTGCAACGCCAAGGTCATGGGTTTCGATTCCCAAGGAAAGCAAGAACTGACAAGAATGTAAAAATGTGTAAATTTTTTTTTTTTAAATGTGTACCTTGACATGCAATGTACGGTAAGTCACTTTGGATAAAAGCGTCTGCCAAATGCATAAATATATATGTATATAAGAGGTGCCTGCGTGTGTTTCCAACAGGAACGACTGCGAGCGAGACGCTGTGTTTGTGGGATGCATTAACAGCGCTACGTCTCTCTACGCTTCCATTCCCATATTCGCCATCTTGGGCTTCAAGGCCACCAGCAACTTCAACGCCTGCGTCGCCGGGTGACGAACACACACTGCGTTTACAGACCCGCAACTGATGTGTTTGCACGACTGTGAGGTTTGACTGACAGGGTGTGTGTGTTGTGTTCGCAGGAATATCCTGGAACTGACCAACGCCTTCGACATCGCGGACAAAAACATCACGACGGAGAACTACGACAACTGGCTGATGTTTCTGAACTCAAGCGACCCGGATAAAGTCTCCGGTCTCAACCTGAAACACTGCCTCCTCCAGAACTTCCTGGATCAGGTACAGCTGGGAACACGAGCACGTCTCTTCTGCTCATCATCATCAGTGTAGAAATTTTTATTTTTATACATTTTTATTTTTCAGGATTCTTTGATGAATAGAAAGTTCAAAAGAACAGCATTTATCTGAAATAGAATAGTTTGTAACATTAAACACTACCGTTCAAAAGTTTGGGGTCAGTAAGAATTAAAAAAAAATTGGGGGGGTCAATACTTTATTCATCAAGGATGAGTTAAATTGATCAAAAGTGACAGTAAAAACATTTATAATGTTACAAAAGATTCTATTTCAAACAAATGCTGTTCTTTTGAACTTTATATTCATCAAAGAATCCTGAAAAAAATAAATGTAAATAACTGTTTTCAACTTTGATAATAATCATAAATGTTTCCTTGAGCATCAGATCATCATATGATAATGATTTGTGAAGGATCATGTGACACTGAAGACTGGAGTAATGATGCTGAACATTCAGCTTTGATCACAGGAATAAATTACACTTTAAAATACACTAAAATAGAAAACAGTCATTTTAAATTGTCATAATATTTAATACTATAACCGTTTTTTGTTGTATTTTTAATCAAATAAACACAGCCTTGGTGAGCAGAAGAGACTTCTTTTAAAAACATTCAAAATCTTACCGATCCCAAACTTTTGACTAGTGTGTATGTAGTGACGGAGACTCTCTCTGTTACCCAGAGTGCTTCAGGAACGGGCCTGGCGTTCATCGTGTTCACGGAGGCGGTGATCGAGATGCCGGGGTCGCAGGTGTGGGCCGTGCTCTTCTTCGTCATGCTCTTCAGCCTCGGCCTGTCCTCCATGTTCGGGAACCTGGAGGGGGTCCTGACGCCACTGCTCGACCTGCACGTGGTGCCCAAGTGGATGCCCAAAGAGATCTTCACAGGTACGACCCCTGAGACACGGCCGTATGCTAATGAGGCTGGCTGTATGCTAAAGGGATAGTTCACCCAAAATTGAAAATTAGCCCATGATTTACTCTCCCTCAAGTCGTCCTAGGTGTACAGTACAGGCCAAAAGTTTGGAAACATTACTATTTTTTATGTTTTTGAAAGAAGTTTCTTCTGCTCATCAAGCCTGCATTTATTTGATCAAAAATACAGGAAAAAAAGTAATATTGTGATATATTATTACAATTTAAAATAATTGGTTTTCAATTTATTATACTTTAAATGATCATTTATTTCTGTGATGCAAAGCTGAATTTTCAGCATCATTACTCCAGTCTATCACATGATCCTTTAGAAATCATTCTAACATGATGATTCATTATCAAAGTTGGAAACAGTTCTGCTGCTTAATATTTTTTCATAACCTGTGATACTTTTTTAGGATACTTTGATGAATAAAAAGTAAAAAAATAAAAAAAGAAGCAAATGTTTTAAAAATAGAGATCTTCTGTAACAGCGATATACACCACTGGTCAGTCATCTGGGGTCAGTCTTTTTTTCTTTCTTTCTTTTTTTGAAATAAATCAATACTTTTATTCAGCAAGGATGTGTTAAATTTATAAAAAGTGATAGAAAAGAAGATTTATATTATTAGAAAATATTTTTTTTATTTTGAATAAATGCAGTTCTTTTTAACCTTTTATTCCTCAGATATATTAGGCAGCAGAACTGCTTCCAACACTCATAATAAATCACAATATTAGAATGATTTCTAAAGGATCATGTGATAGACTGGATGTCACATGTGACACTGAAGACTGGAGTAATGATGCTGACAATTCAGCTTTGCATCACAGAAATAATAATTTAAAGTATAATAAATTGAAAACCAATTATTTTAAATTGTAATAATATATCACGAATAATTTTTTTTTTTCTGTATTTTTGAGCAAATAAATGCAGGCTTGATGAGCAGAAGAAACTTTAAAAATAGTAATGTTTCCAAACTTTTGGCATGTACTGTATATGACATTCTTCTCTCAGACGAACACAATCAGAGTTATATTAATAAATGTCCTGACTCTTCCCAGCTTTATAATGGCAGTGAATGACTGTTTCTGTTTTGAAGTCCATAAAAGTGCATCCATCCATCATAAAAGTGCATCTGTCCATCATAAAAGTGCATCTATCCATCATAGAAGTGCATCTATTTATCATAAAAGTGCATCTATACAAAACAGAAACAGCCATTATAAAGTTGGGAAGAGTCAGGACATTTTTTAATATAAGTCTGATTGTATTCGTCTGAAAGAAGAAAGTCATATACACCTAGGATGACCTCATTTTAAAGTGAACTAACCCTTCAGTGCTATGCTAATGCAGGTCTGATCTGTCTGCTGAGCTTCCTGGTGGCGTTGATCTTCACGCTGGGATCTGGGAACTACTGGCTGGAGATCTTCAACAGTTACGTGGGATCCGTCCCGCTCCTCGTCATCGCCTTCTTCGAGATCATCGGCGTCGTTTGCTTCTACGGGATGAAGCGGTAATTCATCATCAGTTCATTTTAAACACAACATTGCCATCAATAAAAATTATTAAAAGGAGGTAGAAGGAAAAGGTTGGTGGTCTTAAAAACAGATAGACATGATTTTCTTAACAGTTAGGTAAAGCAGGGTTTGCCGAAACTGGGGTTTGTGACTGGATAAAAAAAAAAATATTTTTTTAAATATGAATACATATTCAAATAAAATACATTAAATAACTAAATAAAACAAAAAATTGCATTTTAAAATAAAAACAAGTCAAAACTAAACTAAATCTTAAATTAAATCATGAAAATGCAAACTTAAAATAATTGTAAAATACAAAAATTTAAATCATAAATGTAAGCTAAAAATTAATCATTTTGAAATAAAACAAAAACATAAAAATAAATAAACTACAAAAAATAAATGTACAACTAAAATGAATTAAAAACAACAAGAAAACAACGAATTAAATCATAAAAATGTAAAATTAAAATAATTTAAAACAATCCAAATAAAAAAACGTACTATATAAAAAATGTATAAAAATAAAATATTATAAAATAAAAAATATTTTAGATAAAACTAAAAATTAATACTTTTCTACATATTTAATCATATAAATGTAAAATTTTAAATATTTAAAAAATGAAAACAAATGATAAAAAGTAAAACTTTTAAAATAAATAAAAAGTAAAAAAGTAAAAAAAATAGTTAAATCATTAAAAAATATATTTAAAAAAAATATATATATAAAAAACTAAAAAACTTTCTACATATTTAATCATATAAATGTACAATTGAAATAAATCAATTTTAAATCAAAACAAAATCAAAATCAAACACTGTCTAAAAAAATGAAATGTTTTATTTGTTTAGCTTCATGTCATGTGACCATTATATAACATCAGAGAACCATGAACAATTATTGAAATTAATTATTAAAATCAATTCTTGAAATATGAACAAATCTCAATATTTGAGCCCCCAGGGTTTCAGTATCAGACGGTTTGTGACCCTGTGTGTGTGTGTGTGTGTGGTGTGTGTGTTCCAGCTTCTGCGATGACATCGAGTTCATGACGGGACGCAGGCCGAACCTGTACTGGCGCGTGTGCTGGATGGGCATCAGCCCCGTCATGCTGCTGGTGGTACTGGTGGCGTACGTCGCGGTCCAGGTCCAGACACACCCCACGTACCCCGCCTGGAACCCGCAATACGTGAGTGACGAACAGAACCTGTTAATCGTGATGTTCCCTGCTGAGGATCTGCATGATCACCGGGTCCTGATGGGCATTAATGCGACTCGATGTGTTTCATATGAGAGTAGCTGCTCATTTAAACGGGTTACCAGGTCAAGGTTGACTTTCAGCAGGGTGGGTCAGGAAACACAAGCTAAAACACAAAACATTAAATTAATTCACAAAATTCTAATCCTAAATCCTAAAATTAAATCATAAATATAAAAAAAAAACAAAAAAAAACACAGAATATTAACTAAAATTATTTTAAAATACAAAAAACAAACATACCAATATTAAATCATAAAATTTAAATGAATACATTTAAAATAAAATTAAAATAAATGGAGAAAATTAAATCATAAAAAAGCAAATTAAATTCTTAAAATGCAAAACACTTACTAAAATATTATAATTAAAATAAAAAATAAAACAGCAAAAAAGCTATATGAATGATCTTAAAATACTTACTTCAATTAATCATAAAATTAATAATTGTAAAATAAAAAACAATAAACCAGAAAATGTAATTAAATCATAAAAATGCTAGATTAAAATTATTTTAAAATACAAAACGCATTCTAAAATTTAATTATAAAGTTCAACATTTAAATAAACGCATAAAAATGCTAAATTAAAATTATTTTAAAATACAAAACAAACCATAAAATTAAAATAAATATAAAAAATAAAAAACCGAATTAAATGGAGAAAATTTAATTATAATAAAAGCACATTTAATGAACTTAAAATGCCAAATACTTACTAAAATAAAATCATAAATATAAAATTAAAATAAATAATTGTAAAAAAAAACAACAACTGAATTTAATTAAATCATAAAAATGTAAATATAAAATGAATTTAAAATAACAAACAAAACACTAAAACGAAAGGCTAACGGTGAACTCACCCCTGCAGGAGAAGTTCCCGGAGACGGAGGTGAAGCCGTACTCGGACTGGGTGTTCGCGATCTGTGTGTTGCTGAGCTCGGTTCCTGTAATCTCCATCCCGCTCGTGGCCGTCTACAGACTCATCAGACGACAGACGAGATCACAGACCGGAAGCAGTTTCCAGAACCCCTACAGCAACCAGGACCAGAACCCCCACAGCAACCCGGCCTTCACACCCGACGAGCCCATCCAGACCTACAAAGTGCTCTAGAAGACCAGCCTGATCTCATCAGCGCATTGTGTTTATCGTGCAACCGAGTTTCTGCGTGCATATGATTCGCACTTTATTGCGTGTAATACACACACACACACACACACCCCACACCTCTAATCCTACCCAAGGGGTTTATAGTGTGTATCATATGCACGTAAAAACTCATTTTCGCGTGTAAATTGCACGATAAACGCAACGCGTGCTCTAGAGACGCATCTAATGAGAACGGGTTGAGAAGACGATCCCTCCAAACTCCATCTCAGGATCTAAAGCACGTCTCATTGCAACCAGCATGAGCCGAGAAACTCGGACACTTCTCTGATCTGCACATTATTTAAATTACTCAAATGTATTTCCTTAAACTATGGGGGAAAAACACATCAATGACTCTTATTCTGCAAAATGATACTAAGAATATGAAACGCAAGATTTCTGAGGTGTAAATATTATCTTTACAAAATTCTAAATAGTGATTACATTTTTTTTAGTAAGTGATTTTTTTTATTTGTATATACACACAAATATTAAATGTGATATATATATATATATATATATACAGCATATACACTACCGTTCAAAAGTTTGGGGTCAGTAAGATTTTTTTTATGTTTTTAAAAGAAGTATCTTCTGCTCACCAAGGCTGTGTTTATCTGATTAAAAACAATAAAAAAAAAAAAAAAACACAGTAATATTGTGAAATATTATGACAATTTTAAATGACTGTTTTCTATGTGAATATACAGTAAAGTGTAATTTATTCCTGTGATCAAAGCTGAATGTTCAGCATCATTACTCCAGTCTTCAGTGTCACATGATCCTCCAGAAATCACTCTAATATGATGATTTGATGCTCAAGAAACATGTATGATGATTATCAGTGTTGAAAACAGTTATGGACAAATTCTTTGATGAATATAAAGTTCAAAAGAACAGCATTTATCTGAAATAGAATATTTTCTAACATTATAAATGTCTTTACTGTCACTTTTGATCAGTTTAACTCATCCTTGATGAATAAAGTATTGATTTATTTGATTTCTTTCCCCCAAAAATCAAATTAAAATTCTTACTGACCCCAAACTTGAATCTGAACGGTAGTGTTTATATGCAATTTTATAAATGCTGCTAAATTTATAAATGTATGTATGCATGTATATATATATATATATATATATATACATATAAAACATTGTATAAATCTTGCTACATGTATAATTGTATAAATGCTTGAGTTTGGCCTGAGATCTAGTGCAGATCAATGTTTTACTATTTAAAAAGTCCCTGTAACACAAACACCATCATATATTCCAGCAGCTCATCTGGTCACACATTACAGACGCCAGAGAGTTTCTACACTTACATTAACCTCGTCTAAATCACAGATGAGACTGGGTTAGTCAGTAACCAGGCGTTTACAGCTGCATAAAACTGAAGCTCATGTGTGTGGAAGATCGTTTCCCTTTCCAGAAAACCATTTAAAACATCATTGCGCAATTACGAGTTTACGTCACAATCATGAGCAACAAAAACCATCAGAACTTCCTGATATAAAGTCACAACTAACTTTTTTATTTTTTTTTCTGTGGTAAAAACAAGCGTCCATAATAACGGGGCTGAATACTGAACGTCATATGCCTGTCAATCAACTCAATCAACTGTTTTATGAGATTATTATATAAACAGTGCATTTCCTCTGTTGTTTGAGCATGTTAAACCTGCTGAGTTTCACTGATTCAAGAGTCAAATCTGTGAAATACACATTAAACATGTGAACGGAGCTGTAATCACTGCACTTATATATATATATATATAAAATATTGTATAAATCTTGCTACATATATACAAATGTTTTTAAATTTAGCTGAAAATATGATCAAAGTAAACTAAATAATGAATGCAGGGTCCGAATAACCTGAAAATAAATAAAGCTTGTTTTATTTTTTGTATTGAAATGTATATTTTAAAGCAGAAACGGAAGCATGAACATGCAAACATCACGAACACGAGCGGCCGTGGCTTCAGTTTACGAGCGTCTCTATTTCTCTGCGTTTAACGACGAGCCATCAGCGTTTACACACAGCTCAGGTGTGTGTGTGTTTAGTGTTTAGTCACACTGCTGTGCGAGAACAACATCAGAGAAGCGCTCGCTTTACGCTCTACGCCCGGATGCTTTTAAAGTCCTGAGGGATTCTGGGAGTCGAGGCCTGTCGAACACGAGCCAGTCTGATGCCCTGGAGCAAACGCTGAAGACGCCTCCGTCCTGAAGCACACACACACACACACACACACACACACACACACACACACACACACACACACACACACACACACACACACACACGTGAGGAGAAGAACGAATAAAACACATGACACAGCAAATCATTGGCAAAACTCCTCTACAAACACTAACATGATGAAAGAGGACTTTCCCAGCAGTCCAAGTTCCTGGAGGAATCTTCCATTGCACAAAAGCATAAAATAAGTGAAATACACATTAACAAACGTTTAAGAGTGTAAGAGACTCTAAAGCCTCTGATGTTTCGACTGTGACAGCGACGTCACTGATTGGTGGATTGAGGGTTGTTTGTGTCTTTTGCAGGAAGTTGGCTATTAAAAAATTAAGTTGACTAAAACTTAACTAAAACTACAACTGTTAAAAACATGTTTGTTTACTGAGATCAAGTTGAAATAAAATATTAATGTTTTAGATGAAAAACTGAAAACTGTTCCCAAGGCAATGAACTAAAATATGCATGAGAAGCAATTAAAACAATAAAAATTACTAGTTGGAAATAAAAAAAAAACTAAAACTAAAATTAAAGAATAAATTAAACCTAAATAGTGATATTTAAAACTTTTTTTTTCAAAAGCACAACAAAATTACTAAAAATTCACAACATTAATGAAAATAGAAAAATAAAAGCCATTTCAGGGATGGGACGATTACCGGTTTCACTATAAACCACGATAAAATGTACGGACGGTTAGTATTATCGTTCAAAATGTAATTATCATTAAAACCGTGTTTGATTATCGCGATTTTAAGCCAGCAACAGTCTGACGCAGCGCGCAATGTTGTTGTTGTTTTTATTCGGGAAGGAATGGCGGAAGGCAGTGACCGTGCTCGGGAGATTTTTCCCTTTTAAGAGGACCAAGTCTGAGGTGTGGTCATATTTGAGCTTTTACAAAAGTCCTGAGGGAAACTTAATCGACGATGGTCACTACAATAGGGGGGAAACACTTCAGAGTCGTCTTGTGTGACCATCACACACTGTTTATAGCGAACGCAAGGCAAGTTAACTTTGACCTCATTACCAAAAACTACGTCTGGGAAATAATTGGGCACAAAATGTTGTTTTGAGTTGAAATATTTGATCTCACTCACTTGAAATAAACGTGAAGCTTCCGCTAAGAAAAGTTCGCAGCAAGTGGCTTTGAGCCAAAGACGAACGAATTGTACACTTATTACACCGATTTTTTTTTTTACCACACAATTACGGGGACATATTGAATTGAGATTTTAAATCTTACCTGTTTATAAATCCATTTTGTACAGCGTACAAAACAATCCTCCAAGAACGGAGACTTAAGATGGCAAGTTGTATTTGAATGAAACGAGAGAGCGCGTCCGTTGCGATACATGGATGTGCGCCGTTATAATGCGTTGCTATTGACGACGGTCATTGGAAGGAAGGAAATGCCACTGAATATAATCTTGAGTGCCTAGAGCTGCTTGTTTTATTTGTTGTTTGTTGATTTTCAAACATTAAACTGTTTATAGTGTTGAGCATCAGTTCTTTTTGAACACTTTGAATCTCGTTTTAACAAAACGGTGATAATATTGATAATCACGATAATTTTGGTCACTATAATCGTGATATGAAATTTTCATACCGTCCCATCCCTACTATAGATGTATATATAGTTGCTAACATTTCTCATTTTTGTTTAGTTTAAGTTGAAGTACTAAATTTACTTAAATAAAAATTAATAAAAGTAAATGGATATAAAAAAAATATATATTTAGTCAAATTAAAATGAAAACTGAACCTATAAAAATAGAACCATTTAAAATTATTAAATAGTAATATAATAGTATTACTAAATCCTAAATTACTAAATTATTAATAAATCCTATAATAGTATCTCAACGACACAAAAACAACACCTCAGTCAGCACCCACAATGCAACGGTCTCCTCATTCCACACTAAACAACAGCCTGAAAGGGAAGATTTAAGAGTGAGACGTACGTTTGCGCAGTGGAGGAAGCAGACTGCGATACGCCGAGCGATTCTGTGTGAACACGACCTCGAACGCCACACAGAACAACATCTGAACGGCCTCGTACTGGAGAACGCCTCCGCCGTCCGGCGAACCCAGACCCAGACCTGAGGGATGACATCAGCATTCACTGAGAAACATACTTGGAGGATTTACTTGATGAGATCCTCATTAAAAACACATTTTAAGTAGATTTTACTGCGAATGCTCTGCACAGCTTACCTGTTATTATCAAGTAGTCTACTTACTACTGAACTTAACATTCATTTGACATTTAAGACACTTAACATTTAATTGAAGTAATTAAGTAAATACTACTTAACTTAGTTAAAGGGGTCATATAATAGGACATGAACTTTTACAAGTGGATTGTACTGAGTGTGTGTTGGCAGTGCCTGTACACAACCATGATAAAATGATAAAAATCCATCCAGTGGTTTTTTTAATCTTCTTATATGTTTTCCCCGTCTCAAATCAAGCCGTTCGACCGTGTGACGTCACAAAATCGACGCCCCTCCCACGATTGTTGATTGACAGCAGCGTTTCAACACAGACCCGCCCTCGCTCGTGAGCGAGCTGTCAATCATCATAGTCCGCGCGTCATTGTTGATACGCTGGAGCACTGTCTGAGCAGAATGGCGTCTCAGTGATTGTGGTGTTCTCGGGTGTAATAACGAACACAGCAGTCACTGATGTTCCTAAATCTGAACCGCTGAAGACGCAGTGGCTGAGTTTGTTTTCGAAGGGAATATTCCCCACGATCAACGTCAATGCTTTCATGTTTGCGCGAATCATTTCACACACCCTTATAAACGAGGGTCAGTATAAAGCTGGTTTTGCCAAGAAGCTGCTCCTGAAAAAAGGATCGGTACCAACTATTAGTGTTCCTGCTGCACCTCCAGAAGAAGAAGTGAGTGTAACGTTTTATTAACCTTTATATTAATATTTATATTAATCTTTGCAAATAGCTAGCTTGCTGCACGCTTCACGATGAATGCGGCTGTTTACACTCAGGGCACATTACGGCATGTTTTCTATGTGCGACGTTCTCAGTATAATTCATAATCCCACGTTTATAATGAACAATGCGTTATGGTTATTGTGTTACGGTGTACACACAGAACAGAGGGGCGGGGTGAGCAAAGCTCATTATCATTTAAAGACACATGTACTTAAACGGCGTGCTGAAAACAGAGCTGTTCTTGACCAGGTAAAATTAGTGTTTTCTTACAATACTAATGAGAATTTTTAATTAAAGTATATTACAAACTTTTAATTTAGACCCTAAAGAATCATATTAGCTTGTAAAAAATGGCATTATAAGACCCCTTTAAGTAATGTGACTATATTCTATATGTGAAATTAAATTAAGTAAATTTAACACATATTTACTCAATCAATATAACACTGAACTTAAACCACACTTTTAATCATTTAATTGAAACTTAACATTTAATTGAAATAATTAAGTAAATATGACTTAAATTAATTTCACATATAGAATTTAGTAACATCTACTTAGCTAAGTTAAATAAATGTAACAAAATTAACTTTTTACTCAAACAATTTAACACTGAACTAAACCACACTTTTATTGCGTATGCTTAGAAACATCTAAGTAAATAACAAAAGAAACATAATACCTGAACGCAGAGACCTCAATACTTGGTACACAATACACAATGACGGTAACATTCGATAGATCGTTTGAGTATGAATGTGTAATTTTAGAAAATGAATCCAGATGTCACAAAATGTTAAGTTACCAAACCTAACAACAAAAGCAGTGATAAAACGGTGTAAATAACAGCTGGAAAACAGTGACAAATCAACCTTATTCATGCCCAGTGCATGATGGGAACACCAGTATTAGAAAAGCTAAGTAGGTTTTACTTAATTCAAGCTTGAAGAACTTTAAGCGTACTAATTGAGTACTAATATAGGATTTACTTTGTTTTTTGATTTCTTGCCTGAACTAACTTTTTCATGTAGAAATTACATTTGTTTTTCTGTTGCATTCACTTCAGCACAAAATAATTTCATCATCATCATTATTGTGTTAAAATCATGTTCCTGTAATCTTGAATCAGAACAAGTTCCTCTTGCTGCATCTCTATCTCTTCTGTGATGATGTGGGCGGGGCAACCTGTCACTCACATGAGATCAGCCAATAGCAAACCACCACCATCCAATCATCCAATCAACTCGCCTCAAACTAAATCAAGCCCCGCCCACATTTGTTCTTGTTCCAGAGGCGTTTCACTCGATATACGACACAATAGAGGAGAAAAGACCAGCCAGGGTTCTTGCAGAGACTGTACAACGAAATTCCAGGACTTTCAAGGACTTTAAGCACTACAATCAGAGATCGCACTTATCAAACAATATCTTTTTTGGGATTTTTTTACTCAAATTACAGATATATGGTATCAAAAATAAAACTTACAACGTATTTAATAATATATATTAAATACAAACTTCATAATGGCTATTATTGCTCAATAAATAATATTTTATATTATAATGTTGGCGTACTCTTCATGGGGTAAAGGTCTGATGGGGGTTTATCAGACGGGCTGCAGTGTTCACTGTGCCTGAGAAGATTGTATTCGTGTTTTTTTTTTTATAAATACAATTTCATATGTATTGTATTTAAATAAGTAAAGCACTTGTCAAGTACCTCTTGGTAAATATGGCTGTTTTCCAGGACTCACATTAAACGAACCCTGTTTCATGCTGACTTTAACGTCACTCGCGCTCTTGCCTGTGTTTGTGTGTCTGATGAGCTTATTCATGACTCGAGCCATCGTCCAGATCATCTTCAGGAAGAACGACGGGTTTGTCTCCACATTCTGACCCAAAGGCAAACTCTTCACACACGCATGAAACCTGCAAACACACACACACACACACACACGACAAACATTCGTTCTGCTCTCACACTCGTTTGTTATTGTGGGTCGTTTCCTGCAGTTTAACGCTCAGTTTCACACAAACATTCGCCACTAAAGATTCACACAAAGTTATGCAGATATTTGTTCTTGTTAAACTTTTGCCACCAAGACCGATCAGCTACTCGACTGTTTAAGGGTCTCTTCTGCTCAACAAGGAACATTCATTTGATGAAAAATACTGTAAAAACAGTGAAATATTATTCTAATGTAAATCATCTGTTTTCTATGTGAATATACAGTAAAGTGTAATTTACTCCTGTGATCAAAGCTGATGTTCAGCATCATTACTCCAGTCTCAGTGTCACATGATCCTTCACAAATCACTCTAATATGATGATTTGGTGCTCAAGAAACATTTATGATTATTATCAGTGCTGAAAACAGTTCATATTTGTGTGAAAACTGATGCATTTTATTTTTCAGGATTCTTTGATGAATAGAAAGTTCAGCATTTATTTGAAGCAGAATCTTTTGTAACATTATAAATGTCTTTACTGTCACTTTTGATCAGTTTGATGTGTCAAAGAACAGTTTTCACCTGAGCGCCTGCAGCAGAATCAGCTTATACAAGCTTCTGTAAACGGCTTCAACTGAATTCATCTGGGGAAAAGATCAGACACGAGATTGTTTGTCCGAGTTCGCAACAGTAACTAAGGGGGCGGGGCTTACCGATAGGTCAAATGTAGGCCAATGAGATTTCAGCGTTTCAGTGTCATCAGAACAGAAGGTCTCTCACCCTGAGGTCCAGAAAGATGACGGTACACTTGAGACTGAGGACCGACAGCAGCTTCTTCATGACCGCGGCGGGCGAGTGGGCGGAGCCTAGCGTCAGGCTGTAGCGCAGTGATAGGCCGTCATACCTGAGAGGGGGCGGAGCAGAGATCATTTACATATGATGCGTCTGAAATCATAGACAGTATGGTAGATTCTACATTTGGTTGTCACTGAGAAAGTATGTTCTATATAGTGTGAATGAAATGACGAGCTACATCATGTCACATCGCTCCACTGTCATTCACAGATCCTCTCCTGTGGCCTCATGGGACAGTAAAATGTCCTTCGAATGCACACTTCGAGACTTTTCGTCTTCTGAATTCAGACACTGCTCAACTCACATACAGTTTTTTCGCCTACTATACAGTGTGGAATAAACTATACGCAGCCACAGTTTAGTCATCTAGTTTGTTTAAAGCAAAGACATTTTTTGATTGTAAATTCATTTTGATGCCAAATACTTCTGTTTGATTGTCAAGTTCTGTCTTCAACTAAGATATTTATTAATATTTTAAATTAGTTTTTTTTATTTTCCATTTTTATTTTAGTTAAAGTTTTAGTTATTACATTGTATGTTCTTGTAATTTTTATTATTTTTTAAATATATATTTATATAGTGTTTAATCATTTTTATTTCAGTTATTTTAGTACATCAAGTTAAACTAAAAAAAAGTTTATCAGTTTTATTCCAGGTAATGCTTATTACTTTTTAAATCCCCCTGTAGTCAATCATTTTACCCCTTAAAACTCATCTTTGATCACCAAAGTGACATATTTAAAAGTTCTTTCCTAGAAATTTTTTTCATGCTTTAAAATATCTTGACTGTAACTCGAC